>NC_085140.1:336581090-336936715 GCF_024139115.2 Armigeres subalbatus
TACGAAACAGTATCTCACTCATCGTTGGCTCTGAAGATTTTTCTTCTAAATATAGAACCCTCTATTAAAATTGCACATATTTCTTCGCCTTGTTGAACCGGTCGAATCTCCAACAAACCCTATAAGGCCGTCGCGACCCAGGACGAACTCTCGCGCGGTGGACTCGTTGATCAAAAAAACATTATTCACTGTGAATTAAAATACCATCAATTCACATCTTCGTCGCTTCGAACAAGCACAAACCCCATTGTCACGATCGAAAACAAGAAAAAAAGGAGCTAAGTGACGCGACCTCGACGGAAAATTCGCGCAACACGCGTGCGTGATCGGAGTCAGGTCTTTTCTGCTGAACTTGGCCGGTGGACGAGCCAAGGAGGCAAGATCGTTCCCGTAGCCGCTGTTGATGTAAACAAAAAGATCAAATTCAAAGCAGTTACGATGTTCGCTCACAAACCGAAATCACCTCATCACTTCACACTTCACCGAAGAAAACAGGAAGAAATGGCACTCTAAAATGATGTGTGGGGCAATTGATCGCGACCGACTTTATTCATCAAGCCCAAGGTGTCAGATTCCTAGAACTCCGCAGAAAGCACGTCCGTCCAATTTCACCGGCTGATCTCAACTGAGCAGAGTAAGCCGAGCTGACACTATCAGCTGAGATGCGATGGACGGGAGAGCTATGGCACTTGATTGCTGAACGAACACAGAGCTGATAGATACTACCACTTGCACCCGGGACGGAGGGTGCGATAATTGTACAATGATTTGATTCGGAACCGGCCGAATCGAGAACTTCATACTCATGATCCGCGTGTTGACGCGACCGACCGTACGGCTGTAGACGGGCGGTGATGGTGGTGCTAAACAATAACACCAATACTTGGAGTTGGATCCACTGAGATCACGGAGGCAGCAGCAGTAGAGCGGCTGATGTGAACGGAACATTGTGCGGCTCACGAGACGACGCACCACACCGTTCAAATAGGGAGGTAAACATACAAACAAACGGATAACGACGAAAGCGTTGGGTGAATGTTATTTGATATTACAACTGTTGATGTGGGGCTGATAGAGATGTGATCGTTCTTGGAATTGAATGGGGATGATGGTTTTTTCGGGAGAAACTAAAAAGCGTACTTAATCAAAATGTATTATGGGGAGCAGAAATTATTTATTCACCTAATTGAATCGTTTAATATATAACACTCTTCCTACAGGCTGTCTGAATGATGCGAAACAAATTCTGGAAATACAACTTAAATACAAATTCTTGAGGTAAAACGTAAATCTATCTTCATTTAGTGTCAAATAGCGAATTTGTTTACATTTTTCACCTCGGATTGATAAATAGCTATGAAAACTTTCCGAGCAGACGTGAATAGATCAATAATAACTAATGTGACCAGACGTCCCGCGTTTCGCGGGACGCTGCATTTTTCAACTTCATTTTACAAATTTATTCCAATTTATGCAGCCTTACAAATATTTTTATAATTTTTTTTGGGCCAAAATCTATGCGAAATGCACTTTTGGAGTGTTCATTTTCAAGACAGTGACGTAATCCAGGTAGGCGTCCCGCGTTTCGCAGGACGCTTGCTGGTCACATTAATAATAACAAATCGTGATTTGATAGCAAAATAAGATATGGACAAGATAGATATAAGAGATAAAAGATCAGACATAGTATCGATATCATGTTTTGTTATTCAGTTCATGGCTTCTGCCCGGGTTTCGATCAGGTTTGCCCGCCGATTGTAGACGTTCGTCTGTTTGTTCGGGCCTGAATGAGAACACGATGCAAGCAACGCAACAGGGGCCTTATTGAAAAGTGACTTATGTATGTAACTATTAGAAGTGATCAATGCTCATTCACACAATACGAAAGCCGACCATTCTGCAGTACTTCCTGATTAATGATTCCATCCATATGTTCTCTTATCATCTGCACACGTTAAGGGTCTTTGAACCATTACCATTATCAGCCGAAGGCAAGAAAAAAAAATCCCACATACAACACCTTGCAATAAAAACAGAAAGTTTTCGACCTTGCTCTTCTTTATCGCCAAGATGCGGAACACTGACCGAAATAATAACAACCGGTGTGTCTCAAATCGGCAAATATCGGGCTCGGGTGGTGCGGCTGGCTCGCGTGTGCGCCCATCCGGATGAACAAATACTGCTGGTCGCCGTGCAGTATTATCCTGTTCAGCGCGGTTTTCGATAACCACGACTGGCAGTGCATTTCGTGACAACGGTGGTGCAGAGCAGAATGACGCACCAGTACGAGAATTACTGTATAACTTTTTTTTTCAGCGAATATAGTTATGGGACGGCAATTGATAAAGGCGCGCAGTCAGGCGCTCAAGCGAAACGCCAAGGCACATATATGCGAATTAATCTAACCTCTCAAGCCTATCAGTTACTCGGGGAGTACACAACACCATTCAATAACAAATGATACGGTTTGAGTCATCGACGAGCAATGATTTGTTACCGGTCGATTCTCTTTCGGTGTATTTCCTAAGGGCTTACTCAATATGTACTTGATTGAACAGATCTTAAATTTCGCTGACTTCAAATTTTCGTTGCACGTGTGTGCAGCAACATCGTCGATTCCGGGGTATTGTTTATCGCCAATCAGGGTTATTCGATACCAAGCCACCGTGCGCACTTCTTCGATTGTTGACAGGGTAGAATTTTCGCAAGACATGTTGACAACAAAAACTTGCATTAATTAAAACTTCCTGGGGTACGATTCGATCGGAACAACTGCAGTCGTATATGGTGGCAAACCACCGACATGTGATTCGTCACGTTGTTGCAGACTGGCTAATAAGTTCGTTCGGGTTACTGTATTGGTAGAGTAGGAAATACATTATTCACTACCACCAGTCTCAAAACATTATAACATGCTAAAGGAAAAGGTATATTTTAACATAAGAAGGAAGGTACATGCTAAGGTCAACGGTATCGCTCATTATAATAATATTTCACTAAATAAGGAAGTTCTTTGTCACAGTATGAAAACTTATTGTACGATTTGATTTGTTGAAATGATAGTGACTATTCCTTAGTATCCAACTACTTGTTCAATAAATTACAATGTTTCAATGCGAGAAAGTGATTTTAAATAAATGTTGTTTGAATGTTAATATTATTTATAATTTGGGATATCAAAATAGGTTAAATAGGTTATAAGACGACATTTTTGTTTGTTATAAGAAGACAGCTGATTTGTAAAACAAGCAACTAGCTGTTTAATTGATTCACATCTACAATATTATTTATTACATTCGATTGATCAAGTAATTTAAAAATGAATAAGAAAACTTTTTTAATTTGCATACTATTTAGAGCTATTTATGTGTGTTCGATTTTAATCTAGATCAAGGAAACAGTTGACTTGAAATGGAGGTATTTTGTTATTTGACATATTGCAAATATTAGAAAATAAATGATACTTCAACTTGGTTTTATTAACAAATATAGGGTAACGGCAGGTATTCCCGGCAGGCGAATACGCTTCGACACATCCTTCTGAAGCCGCAATTTCATCTTTAAGTTCAATTTCAATTAGCTACATCGTTTTGGCCAAATAATGTTTCTATATTTGATTTTTGAGCCTGTGCCGGGAATGGGATCCATAACCCTAAATATATTGGAATCTATATTTACCATTACACGTCACTGATATACAGCTATCAAAGTAAAACGAAAAAAAGAAATATACAAGCGAAAGTTAATGTACCGGACCTAGCCAACGTGATCCAAAAACGTATATTGCGTAGTCAAATTATTTACTCGATTCGTACAATCAATTATCATTTATGATATTATAGAGCTAAACTACTAAGTGGCGATCCAAGTGTTAATCAATGGATGGAATCAGGTAAACAAAAATAAGTGATTCATTATGACGTTCAAATCGAATATCACGTGAACGAATCTCTTTTATTTGTTTCATCATTCGAAATACAAATTGCGACTACATCGTTTTTGATTCTAACGCCGAATGTGATACATAATTCACTACACTCAATAGTTTTGCCTTTCTCGTATACTAAGTATACGTAAAGGCTATATGTTCGCTCCAAAAATGAACTTTTTATAGGAGGCCCGGAGACCCATAGTGTTATATACCAATCAGCTCAGCTCGACGAATTGAGATGATGTCTGTGTGTGTGCGTGTGTGTGTGTGTATGTGTGTGTGTGTGCGCACCAAAAGAGCAAAAAGTTTAGCTCACTTTTTTGTACTTACCTTCAACCAATTTACTCGCAACATGTTGCATTCGACGCAGTATACTGCCCCATTGTTTCCTATTGAAAATTGGCCGGATCGGACTATGGGCTTGGAAGTTATGGTCAAAATACTTTTTCTCATAAAAAAAGTGCGTAAAAAAGTCTAGCTCACTTTTAATGCACTTACCCTAAACGGATTCCATCACAACAGGTTGCATTCGACGCAGTATCCTGCTCCATTGCTTCCTATTGAAAATTGGACGGATCGGATAATGGGCTTGGTAGTTATGGCCAAAATATTTTTTCTCTTAAAAATGCGCTTAAAAAAGTCTAGCTCATTTTTAATGCACTTACCCTAAACGGATTCCATCACAACAGGTTGCATTCGACGCAGTATCCTGCTCCATTGCTTCCTATTGAAAATTGGACGGATCGGACAATGGGCTTGGTAGTTATGGCCAAAATACTTTTTCTCAGAAAAAAGCACGTAAAAAAATCTAGCTCACTTTTAATGCACTTATCCTGAACCGATTTCCTCGCAACAGGTTGCATTCGACGCAGAATTTTGTCTCATTATTTCCTATTGAAAATTGGCCCGATCGGACGATGGGCTCAGAAGTAATGCCCAAAATACTATTTTTTACCGCACGAGAAAGGCATCATCACCGCTAGGTGGATCAATCTGGGTTTTTCTAGAAGAATACATTTTTTTCATGCAACGCAGTAAACGCATAGACGGGGTGAGCTGATATATCAACGGTATAACTTTGTTAAAATTTCACATGATAATTTACAATGCAGCTGTTTATAACAAATAAGGTATGATTGCCATCCTGGGTGAGTATGGTAAAATGCAATAGGCTGTCTGAAATTCTTGCCGTTATGTGTTTTGTTATGCGTATTATGCAAACAGTTATTTTATCACCATGAACCGCAGTCTCAAAAGTTCCAATCAATCCAATTTCTACATGATATGAACTATGGCACAGTTTGATTTTGGTTTTTTAGTTCCTTACAAATAGATCACACATTTGTGGGCAGCAGGGGTGTTGTTTGATTGTCAACAAAGAAGATAACTACAAAGAGCTTCCAATTTTTTAACAGGATTTAATGCGTTCAGTTAAAAATACCTAGAAAGTGATTGGTCAACACATTAATCTTTTAGTCATTTCAACATTTCATAAAAACTCACGTTTAGTTTCTGTAGTATCTCTTAGATTACGTTTGTTCCAAGAGATGAAGTTTTTTTATGTTCAAGCGCCTAGTGAAACATAAGTTTAATACTTTTGTCTATCTACTTTCTTGAATGTTGGAAATTACTCACATCGACATCGACATCACATCGAGTTGCGTCGACCAAGAAGTCGTGACTCTATTTCCATCAAACAGTTCCGCAATACTTCTTCAGTTGGACAACGTCCTGGTTTCATTTGCTGCAAATTACGCTTGACTGTCTGCACAAGCATCTCCCAGGCCCCTCCCATGTGCGGGGAAGCTGGTGGAAGGAATTTCCACTCTGTGTTCTGGCTGATAATTGTTTGTATAACTTTATCTTGATCTACATGCCGAAGTGCTTCTGTCAGTTCCTTGTTAGCGGCTGTGAAGTTTGTTCCTCTATCGCTGAAAATTTGTATCGGGACTCCTCGCCTTGCCATGAAGTTGCGTAAAGCCATGATGCAGGAATCCACGTTCAATGAATAGGCGATTTCTAAATGAATCGCCCTGACGGTCAAACATGTTACTAAGACGCCCCATCGCTTTTCATGTCTTCGGCCTAACGCAACTGTTAGTGGACCAAAATAGTAGACGCCCACGTAAGAGAACGGTCTCATGTAGGCCGCTAATCGAGCTAGCGGTAGATCTGCTATAGGCGGAGGATTTGGAGTCACACGCTGGTTTTTGCACATCTGACAATCTGCTTTGTTTCGATGATGGTACCGAAGATGATAATCTTGGACGATGAGTTTCGTGATGTAGTGATATTTTGGAAGAATGATTGGATTCCGTGCGTCGGTACTCGCATACTCACAAGCCCCTATTCTGCCACGCATTCGAAGAATGTGTTTTTCATCCAAAAAAGACTTCATGTTGAATATCGTACTGTTTTTCGGAAGAACTTTGATTTCTGACCCAGTTTGTGCAAGAATGCAGATTTCATCTAAGTATGATGCGGTTTGGGCTTGTATATATAACAACGTGGCTGCTGATCGCAATTCATCCGCCAAAAGGGGACCGCTGTGGGGTTTGTTGCCCGAAATTCTACGCCGAAGATTGCCAATATATCTGATAACTGTAGCAGCTGTTCGAAGTAAACGGTTCCATGATGAAAATATTTCCACCCGAAACAACGGTTTCGCGCCTGAGTTGTGGTAAAGAAGACTAGCTCGCAATTCCTTTCGAGTCACGCCGGTGTTGAAGGGTTCTGTGGGCCATGCTTCGCTTGATTGCCATAAAAACTCAGGTCCTTTGTACCATCGACTATCGCTGCTCAATTTCGGAGTCTGTGCCCACTTGGTCGCTTCGTCGGCCACGTTGTCTTTACAGTTGACCCATCTCCAGTTTCTAACTTCTGTGAGATCTAAAATCTCACTAACTCGCCATTCTACGTAAGGAGAATACCGTCGGTGGTCGGACCTCAGCCAGCACAGCACGTCACGAGCATCGGTCCAATAAAATCGTTCATTGATAGGAAAGGATAGAGCGTTGGTTATCGTATCGGCTAACCTTGCCCCGATGGTTGCGCTCTGTAACTCCATCCTTGGTATGGAAATAAACTTAAGAGGGGCTACTCGTGACTTTGCTCCGACAATCGAACATTCCACGATACTGCCTTGTTGAAAACGAAGGTAAACCACCGCAGCGTAGCCCAGCTCACTAGCATCTACGAAGGTATGTAATTGGATCACCGTATTCGGGCCCATTGACGTCGAGCTACGATAGCAACGGGGTATCCTGACGTTTTGCACCTTCGGTAGCATTCGAAGCCACTGCTCCCATTTGTCCTGTAAGGCTACTGGTATTTCTTCATCCCATCCGATGGAAGAGCGCCAAATTTCTTGGAAAAGTATTTTAAGGAAAACGAGAAGATGGGATAACAATCCGAGCGGATCAAAAATAGACATGAGTGTACGTAAAACTTCTCTCTTCGTAGGCATGCGTTTCCCGGTCAGGAATTCGGAATCATGTTTTGGCGAGAGTTTGTATTCGAAAGTATCGGACGCCGTGCGCCACCACATTCCTAGCACCTTTTCTGTAGCAAGTTCTGTTCCGACATTAAGGCTTTTTAGATCATCGCCTTCCTGACGTAGAGCATGACGAACATTTGGCGAGTTAGACAGCCAATTCCTTATGTGGAATCCAGCTTGAGCGTGAACGTAGCTTACATCTGCTGCTAGTTGGATAGCTTCTGCCTCAGTTTCTACGCTATCCAACATGTCATCCACGTAATGTCGTTTCGTTATGGCTTCGACCGCTCTGGGATGTTGTGCTGTATATTTCTCTGCATTCGAATTTTTGACATATTGAGCGCAACTGGGTGAGCAGCAAGAACCAAATGTCATCACTTGGGTCACGAAAGTGCTGGGTAATTTATCATTCTCGTTCTCTTTCCACAGAATTAGCTGGCAGTATTGGTCTGTCTTGGCTATCAGTACCTGCAGATACATCTCTTTGATATCGCCGGCGAGTCCTATCTTGTTTTCTCGAAATTTGTACAGTACGTCGTTCAAGGGTACAAGTAGGTCCGGTCCTTTTAACAATAGCGAATTTAGGGATACTCCGTTAACTTTGGCCGCAAAATCCCAAACAATCCTTGTCTTTTCCGGCTTATTGGGGTTAAACACAGGAAACACAGGGATGTACCACACTCGACGCGTCGCCATTTCTTCTTCTTCCGCTTTCGTAAGTCGTCTTATGTATCGTTTCATGCGTAATCGTCCATTTTCTTCCGTACGATAGCAGACAGATTCGGATCCTTCTGCATCCTAGATGCGAGGCAATGGTAACGCTTCAAAGCAACAGATTTACTATTCGGAAAGCGGAAATCCTTGTATTTCCACAAAAGAGGAGTCTCATAGTGACCATTGCTTGTTTGAACAACGGTGCTCAGGATTTCATAGGCTTTTTCATCGCCCTTCGATAACAACGGCTTCTCCGGCTTTGAGATCCCAAGTCCTTCTAGCGCAAAATAGTCTCGCATAGCCCGGCCTAGGTCACTTTCCGTACACGTACACGTATTGATGGAAACCTGTGGAAACCTAAAAACGCTTCGTGTTCGTCCGAGCCTCCGTGAATCACCCAACCAAGTCTAGTCTTCGTTGCATTGGGCTCATACATCCGCCCTTCATTTCCTTTCAGAGGATAGCTAAGATTCGCGTTGTTAACCACTGTTCAATGTTAATGTTAGATAGTTCTCAAAGGGCTTATGAAAGTTTTTATTGAGCCTTGAATATCGTTACAAATAATTTCTAATACTGTTGTACAGTTAAATATCTGTACTAATTAGTAGAATGCCGAAGAATTGCCGAAGAAGGTATGTGGCTGGAAGGCCATCAAAAATGTTTTTACGCCTCGAAAATTTATTGTTCAAACCATATGCAAGAAATCGATGTTTCTGCCAGGGTAAAACCCATCTTCCTTCTTGTCGGAATTTTTACTTTGTGAAATGATTCCGAATAACTCCCATTACCTCCATAGCCCCATAAGATCAATAATTTTGGAAAAAAGAAAATTATTTATTGGAATAACACTCTTTTACATTATTGGTCCACGTAATTCAGCAGTACTGGCAGAATAAACATTTTTTTTGTATATGATTTTTACAATCAATCTTTGAAGCGTTATAACTTTTTTTCGTGGACGTCCCAGCATCGTACCTTCTTCGGCAAAGGTTTTCGGCATCCTTTGGGTTATACTTTAACGCAATGTTCCACTTGGTTCACGATGAACTGAAACCTCTAAAAGTGAATAAGCAAAAATATACGTTTTCCCATACTTATTTCCATACAAACTTCAAACGCGATGCGGAAAGCGAGGAAGCAATCAATCGGGCCAAAATGCTGTACATTTGTTTGGGACTCATAATGGTTTCGAAAAACTATTGATTTGAAAAAAATGACCATAACGCCCCACTCTAATATTCATAAAATGGCAGGCATAGAAAAGTTGTCAACTTGTTGAAAAGCAGGCTAAATTCCAGGAGGAATATAGTCTAATTGTAAAAGAAAACTACATTATTTTTATTAACGCATTGTAAAAAAAGACAATTCCCCTAATTTATTAACGTAATAACCGGTCAAATTCGTTTGGAAATATTGTAGCTATGCGGCTTTGGTACATTTATATTGTCGGCTGTTTTATTTGTTGAAATTTAATGAATAGAACAAAAAAACCTCATATATAAAACGCAACAGTCAGGGTGTCAATCGTGATTTGTTGGCGAGTCGACCTTTAGCGTTTCAGTGATACCAAAGCCTATAATCCAACAGAAATGAAAGTCTCCTTATTGACAGCTATTATTCACCGACCTACAAAGCGCCGTTGCACATCGACAGTGAAAAGTCAACTCAGACCACCACCACAGCAAATACGCTAGCAATTCCCTTTCGGGCAATAAATAACTGAGTGACGCTGAAACGATTCCAATAATGAAAATGTATCAACTGGGAATACCAGATACAGACGGCTAAATATAACCAGAATTCATCATGTCACTGTTCGGGGAGAATAAGCACACTACCAGATTTACCCTTATCGGGCGCATGGAACTGGTTGCGACTGAAATCGATTCCGTACGATACCGGAAGCTCCGCGGAGACCCCATGACATAAGCGTATTAATTAGTGGATGACAGATACGTGAGGGAAGATTCTCGTGATCTATGATAAATGTTGACGCTGACCAATTTTTGCACAACTCACAAAGTGCTCTTGTCAACACGCTTACCTACACCCGCCAATAGAATGAGGATGAATACGCAGTAGCAGCAGTGTGTTGGCAGCGATAAAAAGCGCAAATTGGACGAATTGATGCCCTCCGCTCTGACGATGGTTGTTTATAAATAAACAGTACAAATAAATTGAATCCAGCTTATGCCAAATGTTTCGTGTATCTGCCGGTTAGCCGTTTATTTTTCCTCACTTTGGAGAGAGGGCTAGCTTTCTCACTGTTCACTTCGGCTAACTCATCGTGAAATTGATTAAGATTTACGAAAGTCGATTATCATCAACAGACATAGTATCTAACCTCGATTCTGGTGGTTCAAGTGATTGTATTTTGCGGAATGCGACTCGAGTTATTTCACGAGACCCACGCATGTGCTACAGACTTGAGCGACAGTCAAAAAAAAGAGAATAAAATTAGACTGGCGGCAGGTGACGTGGTCTGCCGATATTGACAAGCGATTGAACGATCAACAAATCCGACAATAGGGTGCGGGAGAGTGACAACTTGAGTTGCGGCGAAAAATCGGTGGAATTAGAAAGTATAGTAAGTTTATTTAAACTGAAACAAAAATTCAAGTAAAACGTATTCAAGTGATCAAGGGTGCAAATGAAAAAAAGTTATGATGAGCATCACAAAAGTGAAAATGTTCTGAGTGATGTCTGAAAATATACGAAATAATAAGCAGCTAAAATCCTGCAACACTTTGAAATGCCTTTCTGGGATTGTAATAGTAGAACTTAACCGAAACGGAAGCCTGAATTGCACCAGGGATTCTAGTAGTCTGTTAGTAATTCTTCACGCCTATGAGGATTCAAGGGATTCATGAAAAAATCTTTACGAACTTGGCTTACAATCAGACTAGACTTAGTTTCAGAAGTTCTAACGACGCAGCTTATAATTATCTTTTGGAACTGTTTGACTGACACCTAGTTCTTAAGAAATTTAAGAAACTCAAGCTTGCCACATAAAACAGACTCCGGCTTTGCTACATTCAGAGATGGTATAAAATATCATAGCTAGCAGTAATAATCCTGAAACCTGCTATGTAACATTACAATATTTACAGAATTTTAGATGGATTTTTAAGAATTAGTTTTGTGCTTTTTCCCTGTTATCAAGCGATATTTCAGGTTCAAAACAAAATTCCTTAACTCTCAAGGGGGTTTCAAGATAGATGACATCCTATTAGACTCACGCGCTAGGACACGCACGGTGGTCTAGTGCGCTCTCAGTAGGTATCAAAAAGCCATGATTGACACGAAAGAATCCCCATTAATGTGTTATCTAATGCTTACAAGCCGAGCAAACATCCAGACAGCAGGGAATGTATTCTTGTTGACTATTTAGTGTTGATTCTAAGATACAGATAAAGGAAATAATCAATCATTTTCAAATGCAACTAGAAATACATTTTATTGCGTGTGTTCGACCAATCATTTCGAATCCAACAATATTTACGAATTAACAAACTTTCGTGTATTGTCTTCTGTTTATGTGGTTTTCGTCGAAGGGGGAGATCCACAAAGTACGTCACGCAAAAAATGGCAATTTTCAATTTTCCCCTCCTTCCTTCGTGACACTTTTTGTTTTAAGCCTTTAGAACTTTTGTATGAATTTTCACGCTGCTCGGTCGTAGGTGGATCAAGCCTAGACTAGACTAAAGGGTGGGAGCACTTCCATTCGTTACCATAGCAGATAAACATTGATTTGGGACTAATCACTATCACTTAGATGGGGGCGAAGCACTCTCCTACAATCGAGATCTATCCTGGCCACGTTGCGAATGCTGAGATAGGAGTAAGTTGGACATATACTTAAGAAAGATGCAGAGAACTCCACGACACTCATAGGTGCGGCGGGTTGTTTTTGGAATTATTAGAGTATAACAGTAGAAAGAATTACAATGGCAATCTCAAATTTTAAAAACTTTTGATAAAAAAAACAGATTGGTGCCTTTTTTGCATTATTAAAAAATGCGAAAAAACGCATTAAAGAGGTTAAAATGTCACTTTAGGAAGATAGATTTCACTATTTCCATCAATTCACATTTATTTGCGTTCATATAAATGCATTGCAACAGTTTCTGTTTTTTTTTTTATTTTGAATATTTTTATAATGGGTCAATCGCCGCGAAATTGCTGGTGGGGATTCTCATCGATTTGTTTTCGGCGAAAAATGACAAAACAAAACTTTGCCAGACTGTCCGGACGGTTCGGTCGATTTACTGGCCTTCGACCATCTTCTGCGGACACTCATAATCACATATCTCGGGTACTTATTCATAAGGACGTATGTGATTTTGTAAACAAAGATTCAAACGTCGATTTGTTCAATCTGATGGCACTCCCACGCAAACCAACACCGCCAACAGGAAGCCGAAGGCTTCTTCTACCTGTCTGTGTTGCTGGTTTGCGTGGGAGTGCTATCAGATTGGACAAATCGACGTTTGAATCTTTGTTTACAAAATCACATACGTCCTTTTGAATAAGTACCCGAGATATTGTTAAAAAGCACATTAAATTTTACAAAATAAAAACATACAATCTTCCAGTCACTTATTTTCTAACAGACAGCCATTACTACTAACTATTGACACACACAAACAAAGTACAATCTTTACATTCTAACTGCTATTGGTATTAGTTCTAAGTTTGCTAATAATAGAGTTGTACGCATTTTTAAAATTTGCTGAGTCTTTTTGCTTATTTACTACATTTTCGTCTCCTTTAATCTTAATGTAAAATGTTTCTGCAGTCAGTCTTGTATTGTTTTTGCTTATTTTGTCAAGTATTCTGGTTTTTTCAAAGTCAAAAATGTGTCCCTTTTCTATAGTGTGCTGTGATAAACCTGTACCGGAAATGTTTTTTGTTTTCACATTGTATTTATGCTGGTCCAGACGTTTATATAAAAACTGGCTTGTTTCACCGATGTACGATTTTTCACATGCACCGCACGGTATATCATACACTAAATTTGTATTTTTGTTTTTTGGTATTACGTCTTTGGTTGGTATGTATATAATATTCCACGTATACCTCGTGAAAGGCAAAAATCATGCCAAAAGTGCAAAACTCAATATCAGCAAAATAAGGGCAAACGAGAGCTTCAAAAAAGGAAATCATCTTCTCCAGTACGGCACGGCACGACGCATTAAAAATAAGAATTATCTCCTTCGACTTATTCCGAGCAAACGTGTGCTTTAAAATGAGTCATCCACACTTCTTGAAGCTTAGCTTCAAGATTTCTATGGTTGCTATTGAGGTCTCTAAGCAGATTTTACCAACACTATCACAGAGGCATTTTTCTAACAGAAAACAAGAAAAACTGACTTTTCTAACAGCAAACAAAGGGAATACAGTCGACTCTCCACATCTCGATGTTCTATATCTCGCTCAATATCTCTCCCTATGTCGATGGTTTCTTCAGTCCCTTCAATCTACATACATTTGGGCTTTCTACATCTCGATAACCTTCCTATCTCGATACCTCTCTATCTCGATGGACTCTGATCATATTTGGTTCAGGATTCACTCTCCTTATCTCGATATGGTCAATAACAAACACACCAACAAAAGGAAACGACATTTGTTTTGTTGTCGTTTTTCATAGCAACGAGTTTTTTTGGATCTAGTACCCATTTTAATTTTCCAGACGAGCTCGGTGGTCTAGTGGCTACCGCTTCTGCCTTATAAGCAGGAGGTCGTGGGTTCAATTCCAGGCTCCTCACTTTCCTATTTTATATTTCTATTTTAGTTCTTTATGTGTGTCACGTTCTACCAAAGCGAATCCTACTTTTATAACCTCCCACACAATTCCAAAAAATCTTCCCGTAACGCTAGGTAGACACCTTTGCGAGGTATATTACGGTGTAAGATCTACCACGGTCACATTGTCTGCTACAGGCAAATCCTGACCCAACGAATACCTTCCCCAATATCCAACTCCGTGGTACTTATGAGGGTGTCGCTGAGTTGGGGGCCTCTCGTTAAGTAAGTACTACACCAACATTTCCTTCCCCTCCCAAGTAACGTTGAAGATGGGCGTGGCCAGGAGTAGTAATCCTCATGCTTATGTGATTTTTATCCAGGCTTGCCAAAAACTCCTCGCCGAGTAGAAAATGAGCAAGAGCAAGAGTTTTTTCTGAGGAGCAGAAATAGGCATCAAAACTCACAACATTGTGCACCATTAAATCCGAGCTTGTGCATCGCAAAACAAGAGCGAGTCTGTTTGTTCATCTTTCTCTTGTGGTACGTCACTCACTTACACTCACACTTAAAACAGCCTCCAAGCTTTATTTCACATACAAGGAGTCGCTACGGCGGCTCAATGAGTGCTCTTTCGCCCAACGCCTCACTCAAATGTGTTTTTATTTTGCTTTTCCTCACTCTTGGATTGCGAGTGATTTGACTATGCGTCCAATTTGGGAATCTCGATCAATATCTTCCACATAACGTACATATTCACATATGAGTTTTCATAACATTGTAAATTAATGTCCAAGTCGGGTGGTTTAATCCCCGGAAATAGGCAATTATCTTTGATTGAACCGTCCTCACTCTGTTTTTTTGCACCTCTGCTTTTTACGTTTCCACTCAATTGTGAGGATGCGAAGGCAACATTTTGCTGATGATGATTTTATTTAACTCTAGCGAGTGTGAGGAGTTTTGTCAAGCCTGTTTTTATCCTAGATTGAAATCAAGGACCACAACACCCACTTTGATTTCTGATAGCAATCTGGATAAGAATTTCAACAGAAAAACATGAGTATCACTAGTGTCCAATCTACGAAGTACACCGTAACTATACTATGCTATGCTATGCTCCCACACAATCCCAAAAAATCTCCTGTGGCACCTATGAGAGGTCGTAGAATTCTCTACATCTTTCTTAAGTAGGCGCCAACTAACCTTCCTCCCCTTCCTCAGCATTTGGAAGGACATGGCCAGGGCAGATCTCGATTATTGGATAGTGCATTGCTTCCAGAGACAGTGATTAGCCCCAAATCTATATCTGTGGTGACGGATGAAAGTGATGCTACTCTCATACAATAGTATTGGCTTGTACCACCTACGAATTTGTGCGAAATGCTCAATGCTAATGCTAATGCACCCATTTCAATTTTCCTTCCATTCCTCGATCTCTCCATATCTCGATGGTCCCTTCAATATCGAGATGTGGAGAGGCGACTGTATTTTGTAAACACTCCACACATACGGATGTAGATTAAAACCTCAATGATCTATGATTGACTAGAATCAGTTGCATTGCATAATAAATCAACTGAATGGTTGACTAGGATTGGTCAAATATTTTCATTATTCATGCTTTAGTTACTGAAACATTCAAATTTTCAATAGTAGCAACCTTCATTTAGTTAGCGCCGATACAAATATTTAGAAACAATTATGTCTCCCCTCACCTCTAATTTTTTTTTTTTGTTCAAAAATAATATTTTGAGAAGGGATTGAAGAGAATAAAGAGAATAAACAAGTCTCTCACTTATCATCTCTGTATACATATACGATATGTAGCATACCGCGAGAGACTTTTTTCGCAAGCTGTCATGATAGAGAACTGATTCGGGAGGCTATACTCCATGATAAATTTCTTTTAGAAAGCTCCAAATGCGGGGAGCACTAGCTCTGATGATGCATTTCAACTTGTTCTACACAGCTGTGCAGTAACCAACACGAAATGAGCGAAAACAAAGCGAGAATCACCATTTTTCTGTGGGGGTTTCCTATCCGATTCTGTTTTACTTGCACTTGTATAGGGAAATTTTCCGATCTCAATCTCACTGTACATATATCCATCTCATCGCTAAACAAAGAAATACAGCACCAAATTCGTCGCTTTTTTGACGTAGGACTTACGTCTTTCTTTACTATACTGGGTGTCATTTAGATTTTTGGAAATCGAGAGCGTTATGCTGGAAGGGAAGATTTTGAACGTTACTAGCGCCTTTATCTTTCTATGGATTTTGAAGATTTATATATCAATCGACTCGGACACTCTCCACTATTTTGTCTATTTCATTGAAACTTAAAATTATTAACTATAAGCTATTGAAAATTTTAATTCTTGTCAAAGCCAGTAAAAATTTCGTATGTAGCCAATCCCGTGCATTCCTAACACGGACATCAGAATGCAGTATCCCACGGGCCTTCAGGTCCACCGCAAGGTTTTCTTTGTATATAAAAGAAGCTGTGCCTGCCGTGTGCGAGTCATTACAGTTTGTGATAGCAGCGCGTACTGACGTGCTTTTTGCTCGCGCATTTTTCGTTTCGTTCGTTCGTTCGCTGTTTACCTACACTCAGGAAAATCGACACATACTTTATGGCAAAAATCCATGTATTTTGAAATATGCATATCATGCGTCGGCACATACTTAATTGCATACAAATTCACACATGGATACTATGACCCACATGGATAGTATGTGTGAACACTCATGCAATCAGGTGATTGGTTTCATAATGCACATGATCCCAGGATGGGTACGAGTCATGTCATATGACTGACCATATGTTAAGTTGTGCTTGGTACTAAATGACACATACATTATAACATGGTTATACTATTCAGTTCTGACACAGTTCTGATTTACCAGCAAATCAACTACACTGATGAAAATAAAAATTTGAATAAAATAATTACTTTTAATTATTTGCAGAACGCATTAGCAATTAAAGATGCACAATCAGCAATAGAGGTCATATCCATTTTAGATTATTAGAAAATTTCGCTGTATTACATGTGAATGTTTTAAAAAGTCCGCAAAAATTAATTTCCAGAAGAATATTTAAATAAACTATCTTATTCTTTGTTTTCATTTTCTGAGAAATTGTTTTATTAAACTTGACTTAGACTCGGAGTTTGGAATCAAAACATTAAATAATTTTTCGTAGATGTTTAAGCAGTACCTCCTCTATTTTAGTAGGGTTATTGCTCCTTGACTTGTTTCTTATTGTTGTGATTTTTTTTTGGTGCTGTATTTCTTTGTTTGGAAAACGGGACAGTTCCCCTAAAATAGCACATTTTGCCCGAGTTTGAAAAATTTTCTAAATAGCATTTCTAAACTTCAAATACTATCATCAATAAGAAATCTATAAATGCCCTACACAGCATGGAAGTTGTCGTTTCCAATATCAATAGTATAAAAAACCTCCATAGATCCAAAAGTTAAAAGTTAGATGTAAATACGTTACGTTCATACAAGTCCTACGTCTACTCGCGGTTATGTTGAAAACATTACCCATTGCTCGTTTTTTGTCAACATACGTGCTCACTGCTGAAATAAATCATAAAAATAATAAACAAACCAAATTCCTTTCCATTGCTTTGTTAATTATGGGATGGAAATATGTAGAAGCCATGAGATGAAGTGGCAAACCGTTCCCCTACAAGTTTGGATTAAATTTGTTGTCATGGCTTGTTATGATTCGGAACAGTTTTTCCTCTCTTTTATCGTTGTTCGTTAACTATTGAGAGCGATTTCTGCAAACCCTGATTTGAAACCCTCCCTGAGGGAGCATAATAAAAATTATTATTTCGAGTATTATCAAAACATTCTTTAACAAATCCGAGGATTTTTTTTTTTTTTTTTTTTATTATCTCTCTTTGATCTATAGTTCATGTTACCGATTTATTTTTTGCTCTACAGCATGCAATTTTATATCTGTATATACAATCGTATCGTTTGTTTGCAAAACCGATTACATTGATCTTATTTAATTATCTTGAAGACAACTCAGGGCAGCAAGGACTATGTCCAAGGGCTTGACGATCCTCACTGGTTCAGGAGCCCCCCAAAACGTGCGTTTTTAGTTTTCGACCTGAAAACTACATTTTAGAGTCAGGGTGTCTTCAGAAGAGTTGATGGAGGTTTCATGGGCTTTGTCTTGATGAGAAACTATAAATAATCTATTAAACTTGAAGGGCGGTATTAAATAAAAAAATTCCGCAGATGTTCAAAAGCAGCAGTTGTCCTCTGCAATGTTGTAAAGAATGTGAATTAGAGCATCTTTTCTGAAGACACAATATTTGACAAACGGTTTTGTATGAGGAATTAGAGCACGTTTGTATGAATGACCCCAAAAATCATATTTTGAGCATAACTTTTTTTAGAAATGATTTTAGCACTATGGTTTATTCTAGAAAGTTGTGCATAATGACAAAAACATGTTTGTCTAGAAGACTACTTTGATCTATCTTGAAACCTGTCAAAGTTCTTAAGGAATCTTTAGAAAAAATAGTCAATTTTCACATCAAAACACCGTGAAAAGCGGCAGAAGCGGCAAGCCAAATAGCCACCATCTGAAAGATTCGGTTTTAAGCTACCGAATGCACAATGTTTTGTTTTGTTCCATCGTGTTCCACTATTGTTTTGAATCAAATTAAAATAGTCCTTAATGTACGTTTTTCAGTACAATTGTTACGTAAACAATGAATTATTGGCAGTGGCTGATTTTCTACCCGTCACTGCCACATCCAGGCGCTATCGTATATGCGCAAATAACCAGCATGAGTTAACCAACAGAAATTTGTATGGCGAAAGGAATCTAAGGCGTGATTTCTCAAAAGTAGGAACTTTTCACGAAAAACTATTTGGTACCAGTTGTGTAGGAAGGTCGCCTATCAAATACTTTTTCGATGAAGGTGCTTAATTTTGAGAAATCGAATCTTAGATACCTTTCGCCATATTGATTTCGGAAAGTTAACTCTTAGTGTGCCGCTGTAAGCACGCTCGAAGCAGGCGATTCATTAAAAAGTGGCTAACATGATTAGTTATTTATTGCATGGTTACAATCTCGACAAATGACAGCCGTTTGTCTTAAATGTGGCTGTTTCATCTTGATGGAGATTGTTACTATACAATAAATAACCAATCATGTTATCCACTCTTTAATTGTTTACATAACAGTTGTACTGAAAAACGTACATTAAGGACTATTTTAAGTTGATTCAAAACAATAGTGGAACACGACGGAACAAAACAAAACATTGTGCATTCGGTAGCTTAAAACCGAATCTTTCAGATGGTGGCTGTTTGGCTTGCCGCCTCTTGCCGCTTTTCATGGTGTGTTGATGTGAAAATTGACTATTTTTTCTAAAGATTCCTTAATAACTTTGATAGATTTCAAGATAGATCAAAGTAGTCTTCTAGACAAACATGTTTTTTGTAATTATGCACAACTTTCTAGAATAAACCATAGTGTTAAAATCATTTTCTAAAAGTTATGCTCAAAATATGATTTTGGGGTCATTCATACAAACGTGCTCTAATTCCTTACAAAACCGTTTGTCAAATATTGTGTCTTCAGAAAAGATGTTCCAATTCACATTCTTTAAAACATTGCAGAGGATAACCACAGCTTTTGTACATCTGCGTAAATTTTTTATTCCATACCGCCCTTCGAGGTGGATAGATCATTGATATTTTCTTATCAAAAGAAAGCCCAAGAAATATCCTTCAACTCTTCTGAAGACATCATGACTCTAAAATGTAGTTTTCAGGTCGAAAACTAAAAACGCACGTTTTGGGGGCTTCTGAACCAGTGTGCGATCCCTCCCCAGGCCATCTGCGAGTTGTGGCGCCTGCCTAGGATGTGGTGGGGTTTGACAGTGGGCCCTGTTAAACCTCTATAAAAAGCTGCATAGCATAGCATAGCATATGTGATTGTACAAATCGTGGGTGGCTATACAATGCTCAATTCAAGCTCCATCTGGAATAAGGGCGAATGTCGCAAGAGAAGACTCTCCCCGTCGACCCCCTCCCTTAAACAAAAGTGACAAGCAGCAGATCTCTCTGTGGTTTATCACTTCAGAACGAAAGAAAACAATGCGAACTTGCATTCTGAGGTGATAAACTGCAAAGAAACTCCCTGCCTGTCACTTTCATTCAAATGAGGGGAAGTCGACGAAGAGAACCCTCTCCCGCGACACCCGCCCCCCCACCAGACAGAGCTTGAACCGAGCAATCTACTGTATATTGTCGCAAATTGGTACTTGGGATTAGTACCTTTTCCTATACAGTAGCAGTTGTATACCTGGCCACGTCCTTACAATCACGGAAGGAAGGGAAGGAATGTTAGTTCAACATCTACTAGTGAAGATGCAGGGAACCCATACTACCTTCATAGATGTCTCGGGAAGGAAAATTTGTGTTAGTGGGAAAGGTGAATAATAGGGAGCTCTATTCGACAATATAAAGCGTTTGACCTCTATAAAAAGCTGCATGTATCCGCAAATAGGCTCCGCCAAAGCGACCGTGTGCCGCTCAAAGCGCACAAGCCCAAGTCCTGGTGTTAGGTGGGACGCTAAACAGCCCTGACACGACGGCCCTCCGACGAGACAGGAGGTTTGCGCAGGCCCAATAAGCCGCCTTTAAAAACAACTATTACGAACGACATAGAAGATAATACGACTCGATACAATCGGCAACGACCTAGGCGACGAATAAAGGATCACGATTGGAAGCTTGGAACATGGAACTGCAAGTCGCTAGGCTTTGCAGGTTGCGACAGGATAATCTACGATGAATTACATCCCCGCAACTTCGATGTCGTAGCGCTGCAGGAAATCTGCTGGACAGGACACAAAGTGTGGAAAAGCGGGCATCGAGCGGCTACCTTCTACCAAAGCTGTGGCACCACCAACGAGCTGGGAACCGGCTTCATAGTGCTGGGAAAGATGCGCCAACGCGTGATTGGGTGGCAGCCAATCAACGCGAGGATGTGCAAGCTGAGGATAAAAGGCCGTTTCTTCAACTATAGCATCATTAACGTGCATCATTCAACTATAGCATCATTATGCGCAGCTGGAGCAGACATACGATGGATGCCCACTGCGGGACGTCAAAATCGTCATCGGTGACATGAACGCTCAGGTAGGAAGGGAGGAAATGTATAGACCGGTCATCGGACCGGATAGTCTGCATACCGTATCGAACGACAACGGCCAACGATGCATAAACTTTGCAGCCTCCCGCGGAATGGTAGTCCGAAGCACTTTCTTCTCCCGTAAGAATATCCACAAGGCCACATGGAAATCACCTAATCAAGTAACGGAAAACCAAATCGACCACGTTCTAATCGACGATAAATTCTTCTCCGACATCACGAACGTACGCACTTACCGCAGTGCGAATATTGAATCCGACCACTACCTCGTCGCAGTATGTCTGCGCTCAAAACTCTCGACGGTGATCAACACGCGTCGGAGTCGTCCGCCGCGGCTTAACATTGGGCGGCTACAAGACGGTAGACTAGCCCAAGACTACGCGCAGCAGCTGGAAGTGGCACTCCCAACGGAAGAGCAGCTAGGCGCAGCATCTCTTGATGATGGCTGGAGAGATATTCGATCCGCCATTGGAAGCACCGCAACCGCTGCACTAGGCACGGTGGCTCCGGATGAGAGAAACGACTGGTATGACGGCGAATGTGAGCAGTTAGTTGAGAAGAAGAATGCAGCATGGGCGAGATTGCTGCAACACCGCATGAGGGCGAATACAAACACGATACAAACGGGCGCGGAACAGACAAAACTCGATTTTTTGGAGGAAAAAGCGCCAGCATGAAGCTCGAGACCGTGAAGAGACGTGTACCGCGCTAATAACGCACGAAAGTTCTATGAGAAGTTGAACCGTTCACGTAAGGGCCACGTGCCACAGCCCGATATGTGTAAGGACATAAACGGGAACCTTCTTACAAACGAGCGTGAGGTGATCCAAAGGTGGCGGCAGCACTACGAAGAGCACCTGAATGGCGATATGGCAGACAACGGTGGCGGTATGGTAATGAACCTAGGAGCACGCGCGCAGGACATGCGACTTCCGGCTCCGAATCTCCATGAAAGCCAGGAGGAAATCGGCCGTTTGAAAACAACAAAGCCCCTGGAGTTGACCAACTACCAGGAGAGCTGTTTAAACACGGTGGTGAAGCACTGGATAGAGCGCTGCATTGGGTGATTACCATGGTTTGGGAGGATGAGGTTCTGCCCCAGGAGTGGATGGAAGGAGTCGTGTGTCCCGTCTAAAAAAAGGCGATAAGCTGGATTGTAGCAACTACCGCGCAATCACATTGCTGAACGCCGCCTACAAGGTACTCTCCCAAATTTTATGCCGTCGACTAACACCAATTGCAAGAGAGTTCGTGGGGCAGTACCAGGCGGGATTTATGGGTGAACGCTCTACCACAGACCAGGTGTTCGCCATACGTCAGGTATTGCAGAAATGCCACGAATACAACGTGCCCACACATCATCTATTTATCGACTTCAAAGCCGCATATGATACAATCGATCGGGACCAGCTATGGCAGCTAATGCACGAAAACGGATTTCCGGATAAACTGATACGGTTGATCAAGGCGACGATGGATCGGGTGATGTGCGTAGTTCGAGTTTCAGAGGTCTCTCGAGTCCCTTCGAAACCCGTAGAGGGTTACGGCAAGGTGATGGTCTTTCGTGTCTGCTATTCAACATCGCTTTGGAGGGAGTAATACGAAGGGCAGGGATTGACACGAGTGGTACGATTTTCACGAAGTCCGTCCAGTTATTTGGTTTCGCCAACGACATTGATATCATGGCACGTAACTTTGAGAGGATGAAGGAAGCCTACATCAGACTGAAAAGCGAAGCTAAATGGATTGGACTAGTCATCAACACGTCGAAGACGAAGTACATGATAGGAAGAGGCTCAAGAGAGGTCAATGAGAGCCACCCACCACGAGTTTCTATCGGTGGTGACGAAATCGAGGTGGTTGAAGAATTCGTGTACTTGGGCTCACTGGTGACCGCCGATAACGATACCCGCAGCGAAATTCGGAGACGCATAGTGGCTGGAAATCGTACGTCCTTTCGACGCCGCAAGCCGCTTCGATCGAATAGAGTTCGCCGCCGTACCAAACTGACTATCTACAAAACGCTTATAAGACCGGTAGTTCTCTACGGACACGAGACCTGGACGATGCTCGTGGAGGACCAACGCGCACTGGGAGTTTTCGAAAGGAAAGTGTTGCGTACCATCTATGGTGGGTTGCAGATGGCGGACGGTACGTGGAGGAGGCGAATGAACCACGAGTTGCATCAGCTGTTGGGAGAACCATCCATCGTTCACACCGCGAAAATCGGAAGACTGCGATGGGCCGGGCACGTAGCCAGAATGTCGGACAGTAATCCGGTGAAAATGGTTCTCGACAACGATCCGACGGAAACAAGAAGGCGAGGTGCACAGCGGGCAAGGTGGATCGATCAGGTGGAGGACGACTTGCGGACCCTCCGCAGACTGCGTGGTTGGCGAAGTGCAGCCATGAACCGAGCTGAATGGAGAAGTCTTTTATGTGCAGCACAGGCCACTCCGGCCTTAGTCTGATGATAAATAAAAATAAAGACAACTCGTCCAGCTCAAACCTATGTAGGGGTGGCGGGACCATCATCATCATCTTTCGGAAACCAGTAACGGCCTATTTTGAAAGGCTCAGTCGAGTCGAAAGACTTTGCGGAGCCGCAAACAATATTGTTTACAATAATTTTGCATTTTTTTTCGATTGTCGTCAATATCCTGAACATAAACATTCATTGCAATTGCAATCCTAATACTAGCCTCATATATCATAACTTGCCGTTCATTCTCGTCATCGGTCCTTTCGTGCGATCCGATATTGTATTTTGCCTCGTTCCGCCGAGAATCAGTTTTCGTAGACCAATTTGCGTCAATTTCTGACCCCTTTTATGGATTTCACATAAGTGACATATAAGCCAAATTTTATTGTTTGGGACCTTCGGGGACTAAGAAAGCAAACGTGTTCTTGATTTGATTCCGCAAGACATTGCGACCGATAGAAGATACGAATACCGGGAACGATACAAATAGCCCAGAGAAAAATGCTGCGAGTGGGCCAGAGTGTCTCTTTATTTTGAGATACGATCTTCTACTTCCAACGGTATCGTCCTTTTAGACAGATCAACAACGGCGCCCGCCACGTCTTTATAATCAGTTAGGAAGAAGGAAATAGTATTAGCTGATGGATTTGCTATTTGAATACCGTGTTTACCTCTGCGTATCCACGAACACGACATGAAGAAATATAAATTAAATGATAGAAATCTTGATCTTGATTCACTCTGATAAGCTATGTCACTGTGTAAGTTATTTTCTACACCATGATTTGAACGAACTATCAAGATTCCGTGTTGAAAAAATACTATGCTTAGCCCGATACATTTTTCAAGCTGTGAAGGATAGCGCCTCGAATGGTTCTCAAAAATAAAACTAACATCATGCATGCCCGATGGTATTTTAAAATTGGGGAAAATCGAGCTTCCAACGAACGTAACGACGTGAAGTACCAATGCATGATCATCCAAGAACTAATAAATTGCCTCCATTGTGCCGCGTCTAGAAAAAAAATCATACATGCGTGCCCGTTGACATCTGCAACTGCAAAACCATTTCATTATTTCGGCTTAATTCAGCTTTCTCACTCTAAGGATAATCAAAGGAGCTAAATTTTGAAAATGCCTAACGTTTCGGTTAAAAGCATTTTTAGTTCAAAATTGCTTATTGCGAACAAAATCAGTAAACATGTGCTTCGAACAGGGTTTGAATCCAAAAGAGAATTACAAAGTCTCTCACTTATCGTCTCTGTATACATATACGATATGTAGCATACCGCGAGAGACTTTTTTCGCAAGCTGTCATGATAGAGAACTGATTCGGGAGGCTATACTCCATGATAAATTTCTTTTAGAAAGCTCCAAATGCGGGGAGCACTGGCTCTGATGATGCATTCCAACTTGTTCTACACAGCCGTGCAGTAACCAACACGAAATGAGCGAAAACAAAGCGAAAATCAACACTTCTGTGTGGGGGCTGTCTATCCGATTTTGTTTTCTTGCACTTGTATACAAGTTTGATAAATTTGTTATCATGACTTGTTATGATTCAGCACAGTTTTTGCCTTTCTTTTATCGTTGTTCGTTATCTATTGAGAGCGTTTTCTGCAAAGCCTGGCTTCAAAAGAAAGAAAAACACGTATATTGAAAGAAAGATTCATCTACGCTATTTCGGGAACCAGATTCTCGGGGAAACTCTTGGAAAAAGGAAACTATTCTGGAAAATGGCGTGCTACTCAGGAATGAGTAATCGATTACGTTTTTGTTTTTAGGAAAACGAGTGCATTTGTAGTAGGAGTCATCTGTTGGGTTTACTTATTTTAAACAAACGCATGCCCTAAAAAATGGCTATGCCCTATGGCTTTGCTTTAATCCTGGAGGAACCGTATTTTTAATGAAACTTAAATTCCATTTTTTTTAAATTCCGGGTAAACAGGATCTTCATAAGAAGGAGTCTCCTTCTATTTGGTCTCATTTTCAGGAAAACACTTTGATAAAAGAGTTACCTGCTATTTGGCCTTATTCAAGGCAACAGCCAAGGAGGACTTGCAAGCACTCGGAGTATTCGAGAGACGGGTGCTTAGGACCATCTTTGGCGGCGTATAAGAAGACGGTGTGTGGCGGCGAAGAATGAACCACGAGCTCGCCCAGCTCTACGGCGAACCTAGTATCCAGAAGGTAGCTAAAGCCGGAAGGGTACGATGGGCAGGACATGTTACAAGAATGCCGGACAGCAACCCTGCAAAGATGGTGTTCGCTTCCGATCCGACAGGTACGAAACGGCGTGGAGCACAGCGAGCAAGGTGGGCAGACCAGGTGCAAAACGACTTGGCGAGCGTAGGGCCCATTCGAGGATGGAGAGATGCGGCCTCGAACCGTGTGTTGTGGCGTCAAATTGTTGATTCAGTGCCATCTGTTTAGATGTAAACTAAATAAATGAAATGAGGTTCTTCTTAAGAAGGAGTTTTCTTGTATTTGGTCTCATTCTCAGGCAAATAAGCACTCTGATAAAACGAGTTACCTATTATTTGGTAACAGCATGAACGACAGCCTCAGTACAAAGTGGCCGGAAATATGTGTTGGAAAAAGCAAACCTGAATATATTTCATTTTAATAATCCAAAACCAATAATTGAATATATTAATACGAGCTGTTAGTCAACTAATGTTTTGAAACTTTTTCCTACTACTATAGGCGTGAGTTCACGACAAAGCATTTTAAAACTTTGTCCCTGATGATTTAACACCGAGCATTTGAATGCAAGAAGCTTTTACTAGGTCTGCAATATTAGGCTGGATTTGGACGTAATTTGGGGTAGTTGTCTTTCGTGGTACGGGTTAGTGTCCCATATGGAATAATAACGTCAGGTATAACAGCATTCAGGGGTAGCGAGTGGAGTTTCACTGCCATAAGCCACTGGGTATGCCCCTATGACCTGTTTGTTCTACCTCTACCTATGAATTGATTTTCTGGTGAAATCGATGTTTGATGCCATCGTCGATAAAGTTCAGTAATCAAGATCCAGTTTTGAGGGTATAAAGCCCAATTTATAGACCGTAGACATCGCCTTATAAATACCTGCAGCTTTTATGTAATCTCTGTTGATACACACGACGTCTCACTGGCATACAGCAATACGTTGGAGTTAAATATTCGATTTTTGGTGCATTGACTAATCAAATTATATCTCCAAATATTCCGTAATAAGGACAAACGGACAGAAGTAGCTTTCTTAATCCGTGTTCCTATTTCGATTTTAGTTCCGCTGTCTGACGCTTCCAAAATGTTGAAAGACGATATCCAATGATTTGGTCTTGCTCACGTTGATTGAGTTCAAGTCGTTGAGTTAACTATGCATATCAGAGCGCCTTTGCACTAATAGGGCAACCTCATAAGCCAAATCCTCGAAGTCGTTCAGATGAGCCTTGGTAAAGAGCGTCAGATGAGCCATGCTAATAAGAACTTAAGAAAAGTCTCAAAATGTATTCTTGTTGCAAATTCTACACGACAGCATGGTATATTTTGGTGGAAAAAATGGGACTGAAATCTGCAAATACTGCAGAGCATCAAAGTAGAGGCCTCCATAAAAAAATGTCGACAGTAGTTCGATCTGCCAACAGACCAAAGCAATGGCGAGCATTCTCACAGGCCTTTTATTGAGGTGTCCTGAAATCAAAACAGTAATACACGCGTTCCTGAATTCGTGAACCAGCAAAAATACACCGTGATTTTATTCATGGATTCGGGAACACCAGTCACGTTTCCCAGAACGATCCAGGAAACGTGACTGTATTCCCGAATCCGTGACTGTTGTTCCCGAAAAAATACACCATGAACTCGTTAGTTCATGAATTCATGAACGCTTTTTTTGCGTGTATCATTGTTAATAATTGTATTTGAATAGTGCTTTCGTCGACAATCACGAAGAAATCTCAATACGATCTTTGTATTTTCATCTCCTCCTCTCATGTACGAAATCATGTTGTCCAGCTAGATGACAAAAATTTACAATGAGCTATTATAGTAAAGATAGATTCAAAACCCCATATCCAAATAATGCCATCTATACAAAACCATCTTTTGCATGCAACGTGTGACGTTTTCATGGTTCAAAATCTACTATTTGTGAGATGTACAATAATTTTTTGATTCCTATGCAGAATTCTATCAAGTTTCAAAGATGTTGGTCGTCTTATTATTAATGAAAAGCCAAAGTTAGACATTTTCGTTTCTATTACTTAAGGAAAACCTGCGCTAATGGAATGTTTGCTCCCACCAGCTCCTAAACTAATATTCACCGTCCGTTCCAGTCCCTTTAATAATTCTGACGTAATCGCAGTTACCGCACCAGGCAGCCCAGCGGACATTCGATAGCTTCAGTGGTTCTCGGGCGCTTTGTTTTGATTGTAATTTTCTCCCGGGACTAAATATAACCGAGCGTATCTCGTGTGCGTCGCCAACCGAGCAAAGAAAAACACTGATGGCAATAATGCAATGGCACAACAAACGGCCTGGTATGGTGACGTTCGAAATAAAACAGCTTGCACCTTGATGCTTCCGAACTAATTTGATATCTCGACAAAAGAACCGCGATGTGGGGCAATGTAAATTGTTGCTCTGCGACGACGCAGCGTTGTTGCAGTAATTAGCTGCGGATGGTTGTAATCTGGAAAAATGTCGTCACAGGGCTCGGCTGGACGCGGGCTAATAAATGCCTTCCAGAGCGGGATGGTGCGGTTCCGTCGTACCATTAACTGCGATTCGTTTATTGCGGACTATGTCCACTGGGGAATGAGCTTTCGCTACGGGGGACAGGCCTCATTGACGCACGGGGGGCTTATCAGATTGTTTAAGTCTTTGTCGCAGATAACTACCGTAAATAGATGCACTAGATTCGAGACGAAGAGTAAACCTGTTGGAATTGCTTCTACTTTCGTATTTGTTTGAGTGTGGATTAAATTACACACTGGAATAATCTCGTTATAGACAATGATTTTTTTTATCTATTCATACAAAGCGATCATTGTCATTACTTGTTGTGTTGCTAATTAGGTTCAGTAGACTTTATTTGTCAATATATTTTCAATTGAATGATTAGCGCAGATACCCTACCCTCCGCCACCTCTCTAATATGAACTTAGTTCAACTATTCTATGAAATAAATTTTCAAACACGTCATAAAATATTCGTTTCAAATGTGCCGCTATGAAAAGACGATAATTCGGAAGATTCTTCTACATCAATAATATTCTTCGAGCAAATCAGTGCTTAACCTCAAAACGATAATATATTTCCAAACGTATATCCTGAGAATTTTCTAAAAATAATAAAAATATGCAATCTTCAAAAATCCATATTGCCATGTTTAAAAGATTAACGTTTATGGCAGTGCAATCGCTCCGAAAAAGGCAGCGATAAGCCTCAAACTGTCATAAATTGCACAGTCGTTCACCGCCGGCAGTCTCACCAAATCACGTGACCGCGAATTCATCAACCAGCACTTGCACACTGACACGAACACATGTCGTCTTTGCTCTGCCTGCCGGTTCGCTCGTCACAGCCAGCCCCGCTCCACAACACGTTTCGCGGTGCCCCATTTCTCAAACTTCCACTCTTGATATCTGCCAGCGCCTGGGCCCAACCAGCCGCGCAGAACGGAACACACTAATCTCGCTAATCCATGCCAACAAATAATAACTAATTAAGACTATTTATACACCGCCGCACCGCGACCAGACCGGGAAGGTGGGCGCACCACATCGTAGGACTCACGACAACACCGACAAAGCACCCTATTCAGATTCACGTCCACAATTCGTCGGCAGATTGGTATGAGCGCTCAAGTGGTCAGAATGATTCTCTCTGCTCAATGAACGTTCTTCTGAGCTTTAAAGTGATCTGAGGTCAATCTGGGGTCGTTTGTTAAGAATCTTGTCAGCACATTTTAGTCAATTTATTCAGGATTATTACCGTTGCAAGTAGATATGAATGCATCAACAAAACTGTTGACAACAAATCTTTCAATCAGAGACAGTGGGAACTACCAGAGCCAAGGCTGTTAGCAATCAACGTATGTATTGAACGACATGAAAATAATAATCAACTAGGGTATATTTTCTATAATTTTCTACATGCTGCTACACCAGCAGGTATAATCGGTACAAACAGATAATTCAGGCTCAGCTTTTCCTATTTACATTTGATATAATGCGAAGTCACAGCTGAATACCCACAAAAAATAAGAAACAAAAAAAGTTTTGATATTTTTAGTCCCTTCTGCTAATTTTTCAGATTTATAAAAATGACTATTGTTAAATTCTGTGTCGAAAAGAAACAACATTTGAAAGATCTTGTACCTACTTGAAGTGCCGAACCATATTTGATTATAAATTTCAATTCTGCGTACGGTTTTCTTTAAAATCTTGGATTATAATTGATATCCTGAATCTTGGATTACATTTAAAATCCTGAACTGAAAACTAAATTTCTTTGTATCTCGACAGTTTTTCGTAAGATATGGGATACCAAACTTTTGGCCGATACATGCACCACACACATGCACTTGAATAAAAATTTTGATTTTAAAAAAACAAACAATTTCATCAAAGCATCTCAAAGATGATTAAAATTGGGTTCCGTTCTACTTTTAATTTTGAAATTTTATGGGCTCAATTTTAAGAAAAATCAACATATTTTTACCACATAAATTTAAGAAAAATGTGTATCTTAATGTAATATTTTAGCACATAAAAAATGAAAATTGTTACTTTAAATTACCTACGATCAGGGAATCATTTTTTTTGGAATGCGCATGCGAAACAAGCAACAAAAGAGAACCAACGACAAAGGTTTGTTTTTGTCGGAGATAATAATGACAAAGATCCGAAAAATTGTCTTGTTGCAAACTTTTCATCCCGTTATTTTGCATTATTTCTAGACCAAATTTCGGTTTTATGCTATCATTATTCTGCTGTTATGGAAATATTCGAGAATCAAACAATGATTACAAAATTAGCATCGTATTTTCGGAAATATCAGAGCATGCAAAGCAAATGATTCTTGTCATGTTGTGTTCGGGTTCTGATAAAGGTTTGTCGTTAGGGGGTCCGCGACGTTAGGCATAAGTACGTTAGGCATAAGTACGTTAGGCATAAGGACGATAGGCATAAGTACGTTAGGCATAACGGACGTTAGGCATAATGTACGTTAGGCATAATGGACGTTTGGCATAATTCTTCCTTCTTTATGTCATAGGTCCATTATGCCCAACGTACATTATGCTTAGCGTCCGTTATGCCTAACGTCATTTATGCCTAACGTACTTATGCCTAACGGGGTATACCCGTCGTTAGGTGCGTTTGTCAGTAACAAACTCTGTTGATGACAAAGAGTATATTGTTAGGCGTTGCTCGAATATTGATTCCCTGCCTACGATGCAAGTTCTACTCATATTCTTTGTATTTAGCTAACAATACCCGAAATCGGTTGTAAGATGGCGAAAATACGGCCAACAACTTTTGCCTATATTTTTCGAGGGTGAACCCAAACTTTTGACCGGGAGTGTATGTTATACAAAAAATGCTGTTACAGCATTTCTGATATAATTCTGTTACCACCTACTGGTCGGGATACTGACCCCACAATCATGGGTCAGGCACTAATATGAATATGAGTAATTTCCATATGATCTCCATGCAAAATGGAGTGACTAATTATTGTTACAAAGTGGCTCATATATACGAGGTTTAATGAATGTAAATTTGTTCGAAAATATGAATAAGTTTATCTTACAATACCTGAACATTATTATTGTTTGCAATCTCGAGTGATGTTCTCGTTGAAACCCGAACCAGAACTGATTTTTTGGATATTCTGAGCACTATTTCCGTTGAAACCGTGGCATAATTTTAGTGATATACTTAAGTACCATAAAATTTAAACGAAGTTACCGTGGAAGCTCATGACTTAATGATTTACGATGATTTTATGATGATTGATCCAAACACTTTTATAATTTCAGAAAAGGCGTGATTTGTCATGATACTTCAAATCGTGGAAATTCAAATAAATATCCCGAAGTGGAAGAAATCTAACTGAGTGTCAATGGCGCACGGTATGAGACTGCGCCAGTGACCGCCATGTGTAATTCCCCGATAGAGGAAATTGCTGACAGACAAGACTCTGATAGTAGCCAGGTAGAAGGAGCACTTCGGGGATTTGTGAAAACGAAGCAGGATAAACATAGTCGACGGTCAAGGTGTAGAACCACGCTGGATGAGGTTAAGAAGGCTTTATATTAGTTGAAAACAGTGAAGCTGCTGGGAAGGATGACATCCCGGTCGAGCTTGTCAAACTTGGAAGTGAGCTGCTCCACCGATCGATCCTTAACATTATTCAAAAAAAAGTGGGAAGATGAAGAACTGCCTACAGGCTGATTGGATGGCGATCCTATGGTGATATATAAGAAATTCTTTGCCTTTTCTTAGAGTGTGCCAATCACAGAAGAATCTCGCTGCTGAACAGACACATTTTCGTAAGGGCCGATCTACGCCGAATGTTCAGCCTGCAGATGATCTTTGATAAACTTCGGAAATACGAAAAAACAGAAACGGATAGGCAGCCCCCACAGATACATACGATCAAGGATGTTATCGACCATTTAGTAATCTGCCTTCGATCATTTAGTAGTTTTTCAATAACTCATTCCAGAGGCTAAATTTCAAAATGTGTTGTAAGGTGGACTTCTAGTCCAAAGGTTTATCTACAACTCTGCCTAACAGTTCGTTGTTTGGATTTTTACTAATAACGGAGCTATAGCGCTAGTAGCAGTATCTTAGACTAAATGATTTCATATTTTGTATATCATTTAGTATAAGCATAGCAACTAGCACCATAATTCCTTTAACAGTGGAATTCGAACATCGACTTGTTAAGGAGAGTTGTAGATAAACCTTTGCACTAGAAGTCCACCATACAACACATTTTGAAATTTAGCCTCTGGAATGAGTTATTGACAAACTACTAAATCATCGAACGCAGATTACTAAATGATCGTTAACATCCTTGATCGTATATGTATACAGAGATGATAAGATAATGTTTGAACATGGTTTTCTAGTCTAGAGAAACTAATTGGGCTTTTTTAATTTTACGCGGGAAATTGTTTTTTTTGGGTTTCGGGAAATTGTTCCGTTCCATAAGAAATTCATGGATTTTTTTTCTAAATTTTGTATCTTCCGAAATGTTAAAGGAATTTCTTTGGATTTCAATGCGTAATGTCCATAACAAATTCTTCGAAAATTCCACGGGAAATTATTTAAGAAGGGAAAGGTTTGTTTAGTCGAAAGTTATTCAAGGGAAACACACTCAGCCGAATAACACGTTAAGCCGAGAGTCAGCCAGCCAACTTCCATTTGGCCAAAACGGTTATTAAGTCGGAAATGATTTGGCAGAAAAAGCCATTTACCCCAACAGGTCATTCGGCCGAATAGGACATTTTGCCGACAATGTCATTCAGGCGAACGGGTTATATGTCCGAAAATTCCATTTGCTGAAAAGGTAATATGGCTAAAAATGTCGAACCGTTTAGCCAAACGTAATTTTCAATTTAGTGATTCTTCCTGCCAACCGACCATTTCAGAGAAAAATCATATCCGTCAAATTCTACGGTCAAATGACCAGTTTGAACGAACGAAATTTTAAAACGAATTTTGAAGTTATATTTTCTGTGAGATTGGTTTTGCCCACCTGGCCAAATAACACGCAAAGCCAAAAATAGGTTGAAAATAGTTTGGCCGACAAACGACCGAAAAGTTGTTATGACCGAATTGGTAATTTGGCTGAAAAAATGTTGTTTGGTCGAAATGGTCGATTGACAGAAAGGGCCGTTTGAACGAAAATGTCCTTTCTGCCAAACGACAATTTTGGCCAAATGATATATTCGAAACGAGACTTTCGGCTATTCCGGTTAAATGGTACTTTCTGCCAAACAACAAATTCGGCCAAATGACCTAAACTACTTTTACAGCCAAATGCACTGTTCGGCCGAACTACATTCTTGGCCGTATTCCATTTCGGTCAAATAACATATTTGGCCAAACAGCTATCGGCGGCGGCGCACACTGTTAGGCCAGAAGTTAGTAGGCCGAATTCCAAAGGGTTATTTGTTTGGATGATATCGGAGCTGAGCTCATCAAGATGGGCCCGGAAGAGCTAGCCACTTGCCTGCACAAATTGATAGTCAGAATCTGGGAAACTGAACAGCTACCGGAGGAGTAGAAGGAAGGAGTTATATGCCCCATCTACAAGAAAGGCGACAAGCTGGAGTGTGAGAACTTTCGAGCGATCACCATCCTTAATGCCGCCTACAAAGTGATATCCCAGATCATCTTCCGTCGTCTGTCACCATTAGTGAATGAGTTCGTAGGAAGTTATCAAGCATTCTTCGTTGACGACCGCTCGACAACGGACTTTACTGTACGGCAAATCCTTCAAAATGCCGTGAATACCAGGTCCCAACGCACCATCTGTTCGTTGATTTCAAGATAAAAAAATCTTAGTCAATAGTTTCAAAATAGTTGAAAATAGTGACTTTTTGTGAGAAAAAGTGACTTTAGTGACTTGAGGTCGAAAAAAGAGACTTTTTAGTTACTAGTCCGAAAAAAAATGACTAAGTCACTAAAAAGTGACCCGCTACCAGGCCTGTTCTTCTCTGTTCTTCATTTTCCTGCCTTCTTCTTTTATTCTGCTTCCTTCTTGTTTTTTCTTCTTCCTTGTCTTGTTCTTTTTATTCCTTCTCTATTTTTCCTTTTTCTTCCTCCAATTTCCTTTTAAATCTTTTTTTTTTTTACTTCCTCGTATACTAAGTATACGTAAAGGCTATATGTTCGCTCCAAAAACGAACTTTTGATACACCGTTCGACTCAGCTCGACGAAATGAGGTGATGTCTGTGTGTGTGTCTGTGGACAAAGATACTTATCCTTAAAAGATTTGCTCGCTGCAAATGTCGAATTCAACGCGGAATCCTATCCCATTGTTTCCTATTGAAAATTGGCCAGATCGGACTATGTGCTCCGAAGTTATGGCCAAAATACTTTTTCTCATAAAAAAGCGCGTAAAAAGTCTAGCTCATTCTTTTTTGCACTTAGCTCGCAACAGATTGCATTCGACGCAGAATTATTTCCTATTGAAAATTATCCGGATCGGACTATAGGCTCAGAAGTTATGACCAAAAACTATTGTTTAACGCACGAGAAAGGCACCATCACCGCTAGGTGGATTAATCTACGTTTTTCTTTTTCCATTTTTTCCATTTTCCTTTTTCTTCTTTTCTATCTTTCTTCTCACTTCTTCCTTCTCACTTGTTTTTTTTCTATCTTTATCCTTCTTCTTCCTCCTCCTTTTTTCTTCTAATTTCTTTTTTATTCTTCCTTCTTCTTTCTTAATTATTCCTTCTTCATTCCTTCTTTTTCTCTCTTTCTTTCCTCTCGCACTTCTTCCTTCATCTTTTATCCTTCTTTCTTTCTTTTATTTTTCCTCATCTTTCTCACTTCATCCTTATTCCTTCTTGTATTTTCCTTCTTACTTCCCCATTCCGCCTAATGAATGAATAAATCTAGACCAACATTTGAAAAGGGCGTAACAGCCAAAATTATTTCCTTCTGATTCTTTGTCCACATATATAGCTTTATATGTAGACGAAGAATCAGAAAGAATAAATTTTGGCTGTTACGCCCTTTTCAAATGTTAGTCTAGAAATCATGTTTGTCAATTACTAGCATTTCTACATAAACGGTTTCTATATGCAAGGATCTCGTAAGGATCGTACTCTTAATACGTAAGCATTTTTCCAACAATTTCAATTTGGGGTCAATTTGACCCCAGAGCACAGACAACGTAAGTTTAAAAACACTGTAGCGCTTATTTTTAAGATATTTCAAGCGAATTTGCACCTAGGTCTCGGCGAGTTTAACCAAACTACTAAAAATTACACACTTAACTTATTTCACAGTATTCGGTAAATTTTACCGAAATCTCAACAGCGAACTGTTCGGTAAATAATTTTACTGATTTTCGGTGATTTTGACAGTCGAACAATGGAAAAAATTACGAATTGGTTAAACTCGCCGAGATCTGTCCCCTAGGTGCAAATTCGCTTGAAATATCTTGAAAATCAGTCTTACAAATTGTCGTGACCATCACCAGATGATCAGATATGAAAACAAAAACCACCACGCTTTTAAACGATGTTCTTTACTGACAATCACTGCAAGAGCATCGTGACATGTAGAAGCTGACACGTGAGTACCTTCGGTAAGCGCACTGTGCCACCAAAGTACTCTTTAATGGGTAAAAAAGCACCCATTATGAAGTAAAATAGTTCAACTCATTAAATGAGTAAACAGCGTTTACTCATTAATGAGTAAACCGTCTCAACGTCAAAACCAGGAGTAATTTTTACCCATTATGTGATTTTTAAAAAATCGGGGATGGGTAGAAATTACACATTTTATATTTAATTTTTAGGCTTTGTAATTGGAATATGAAGTTTGGTATAAATAATAGTAAATAGTAAATAATATAGTAAAACAATCGGAATCATTGAAGAAAATCTAATTTATTATAATGTTCATTTTGTCATTTTTTTTAAGCACTTTACGTTCACGGGTTACGTTCAGCGGGTGAATGATACACATACATTATATTCAACAGTACGTATGCGTGTTACTGCAAATCCTGCGAACGCCTTTTCATGTTCCTTGTCTTCCACTCCATGCTTCAGCAAAACTCCGATCCATCACCCACCAGAGTCCCCGAAAAGGCCTCGAACGCCAGCTCATTTTAGAAGAGGCACATGCTGACGCAGATCACGCTCGGGAGAAGCTGATTCTCCGATAGCGGGTGGATATTTGGTGATGCACGGGATACCACTTGAATAACCAGCTTATCCCCGGTGGTATTCGCCATTCGGAAGTTATCCAATTTCTTTCCTGTTCAATGACACAATTTCAAAGAATTAACAACTGAATCTATTATCAAAAGGAATATAAATGAAACCTACCTTTTAGTTTAATTTTCCCAAAAAAGAAAACAAATTTTCGCTGCGCTTCCACATCGAGTGCCTAATCTTTTCATTGCGCGTCAACTAAATTTTCACCCATTAATGAGTAAATATTCTGAAGTGTAAAATGGTCATAATTTACTCATAACAAGAAATAAAAAAATAACCATTATTTTGACAACTTCATATGTCGTCAAATAATGTGTATTTTTACCACATTAATGGGTAATGTCGAGTTCACAGTGCGTGACACCCAGATTGACAACCACAAGCTGAGAGCCATAAAGAGCATCAGGTCGGTCAGCTGTCAAAAGTGCAGGTGAGCACCGTTATTGATTGATTTTGTTGTCGTTTGATTGGACTGACGTCGTTTTTAATTGATAAATTGGATAAATCAATAGTTAAATTAAGGGTTCATTCACAAATTACATAACGCTAAAATGGACCTGGGGGCTAAAAGCCCCCACCCACCCTCTCGTAACGTATTTTGTATGGGAGGGTTCTGAAATTTGTATGGGCCGTATTTGTGAATGGCTCTAACTAAGTTTTTACCAATTTGATCCAGACTATCTTTTGAAAAAGGCCAATTTTTTTTTATTGATTTTTTCAAATGGATACAATTAAAAAACGACGCATCCTACAAAAAAATGTTGTATGGGTGACTATCGCAAAATCAGTCAAAGTTTCTAATAAAGATATCGGAAACAATTCAAATTGAGCCCTACACTGAAAAAAAAATCAGTTTCAACAGTTTCAAAAATTAAAACTCGATTTGCGAAAAACGCTTTTTTGATTTGTATGAAATTGTGTCTCAAGATAGGTGATTATGTTCCTACCAACCGTCCATACATCGCAAGCTGGGCACTTTGAAGGAAAAAAGTTTTTCTAACAAAACTTTTCTTGTCGAAATTATTTTTAGTGTATTTTTATCCGTTGCGATTAGTTACGACCTAAATATTGTACTCTGCTTGACTGTACAGGAATATTTAAATATATGTATGTATATTAAATCCACTGGCACTCCTTGACACTGAGAAAAAAATCAATTCCGACAAAAAAATTTTGTTAGAAAAACTTTTTTCCTTAAAAGTGTCAAGCTTGCGATGTATGGACGGTTGGTAGGAACATAATCACCTATCTTGAGACACAATTTCATACAAATCAAAAAAGCATTTTTCGCAAATCGAGTTTAATTTTGAAACTGTTGAAACTGATTTTTTCAGTGTAGGGCTCAATTTGAATTGTTTCCGATATCTTTATTAGAAACTTTGACTGATTTTTGCGATAGTCACCCATACAACATTTTTGTAGGATGCGTCGTTTTTCAATTGTATCCATTTGAAAAAATAAATAAAAAAAATTTGGCCTTTTTCAAAAGATAGTCTGGATCAAATTTGGAAAAACTATGTATGTACTTTTCTTTTAATAGCACCTCTTAAAATATTGCACAAAAAGTCAATATAAACAATAAGAACACTTAAATGTTCCCAAAAATTCTATTTTGGCTTCATGCATTTTTATCACAGCAAAAATCCATTAATTCTGCTAAGTGGATTATTCCATTGCTGTCGAGCGTTGATTTCGAACCAAACACCGCATAGGTCAAGTGATCATCACGATAGTCAAGATGACATGGATATGACAACCACAACATCAGGAAAGTTTTCCTATCATTCATGCTGGTGATCACAGGCAGAAGAAGTGAAGACATGGTGAGTGACCAAGCGCTAGTTGCTAAAATGTCACTTTCATGGTGATCGTTACACCAAGCATGTGAGATCCACATTGAGCATCACAATTGAGTACTTGACACATGACCTGGATTTTGTTATTGTCACGCTTTGCGTGACTTGTACATGACACTTTGCAGCACTGTTGAAAATAAGCGCTACAGTGTACTTTTTTTAAACTTACGTTGTCTGTGCTCTGAGGTCAAGTTGACCCCAAATTGAAATTGTTGTAACTTTTTTGATAAGAAAATTATTTTTGAGCTTTTTAGTGGAATGTCTTCACTTGTCATAAGACGAGTTTATACAATCCCATTGAATTGCACTACTTAATTGTATCTTGACAGATACGTATTTCGACCTCAACAGTAAGGCCGTCTTCAGTGTCTTGTACTTGACTCGACTTCGAGTCAAGTCGAGTTAAGTACAAGACACTGAAGACGGCCTTACTGTTGAGGTCGAAATACGTATCTGTCAAGATACAATTAAGTGGTGGAATTCAATGGGATTGTATAAACTCGTCTTTTACAAATAACTTTTTTTAACGAGAGGAGCCGGCCAAGGGCCGAAAATCTCGTTAATAAAGATAAATAATAATAAACTTTTTTTATTGTTTGGACAATTTTGGATTTTTGGTTGTTTCGAAAGATAATTTAATCATCTTCCGTAACCAAGGATTGACTATAGGTGGGCGGGTACCTCGTGGGGAAGGGTTTCCCCTAGCCATTTTGAACTACATCTTTTCAAAAAGGTTATGCATAACGGCGTGTGTTTTGGCATGAGGCATTGATTGGTTTAGAACTTGGCCGCTAGGGTGTGGTATATATGAATTCATTATTTTAGATTACTCAAGATATTCCGATATATGGAATTTTCCATATTGTAAATATTCTTATCGAACAAATTTGAAATTTGTAAAAATGAAGTCTTTAACAAAGTTCGTCTGGTGGGAATGGACGCCTTGTGACGGAAAAAATAGAAAATTTACAAATGGGCGGCGCTAGTGTACTTGCAATATTCTTGCATGTTTGAAATATTGCTTTAGCTCAAGATCCCTCGAACATACACCCAAGTTGTATTTGGCAACATTGTTCAGGATAACCAGGACAACGAAGCGGTGCTCAATATAATGAGCACTTCTTCCAAGATTCGGTGCTAGTGAGCTGTTATATTTGAGTATTCTGTTCCATCTGAGACCTGATGTATTTTGGTTCGTAGCAGTTTTTGGAAACATGAATGTTGTGGTAGAGTCCACCAAAAGTTTTCAACTTGCTCCAGCAATGCAAATAATAGAAAGCGTTAACAGAATATGTTTTAGGTCATCCAAGAAAACTCAGGAGTTAAGGCCTTTGTGTCTACACGCAGGGCTGGTAGCGACCGATGCAGCTAAAAAAAGTGACTTTAGTGACCAAAACTGACGAAAAAAGGGACCAAATAGTGACTTTCAGTTGCAGAAAAAGTGACCAAATAGTGACTTTCAGTTTCAGTTGCAAGTTCGATGAGACGAAATTAAGCGTTTTTGGGTCGAATGAGGATCATCTTTCACTTTCACTATCAGGAAATGAAAATTGTACACGCTAACTTTTATCTACTCAGAAAAATTGTATTGGCCTTCCTTTTAATCCCACGGAAATTTTATTGAATATCAGTCAAAAACAGTAAGGAACCCTGGGGCAAGTGGGACCTAAAAAACGCTAGTTCAGCAAAATTGTTAATGCATACTTAGAAAGCAGGTTATTTTAGAACATTAACCACTGATACATCATTATATGCTTCCATTGTTGGAGTGTAGAGGTGTTGGAAGCCATTTATTCAATTACAAAAATATTGGTAGTGCTAGGAATAAATTTACCTTCAGGACTCACTTACCCCTTCAACCGGAGCAAATGGGATCTATTCTGTTTTCTACTGTCTAACGAAACTTATTTGAGGAATGTCGATATACTGTTCATATTATTTCTGAATATTAAGTATTAAATCATGGATTGGTTGCATGATGGACTTTATTTTTGCAACAAGAAAGGGATTATAATGTTAGCAGATATGAAAACAAGACAACATCCGATTTAATGTTTATATGGCTGTAGACTTGCTTTCCATTAGCTTACTTTTGTACCAAATGTTTTAGATGGCAAGGCTAAGCAAATCTTTATTAACTTTATTAACTTTAATCTTTATTTCTCTTTTTAGATCACAAATTATTACATGAATCAGTACTTCAGAAGAAACGTTTTAATTCAGACGATGTGCAGTGTTTAAATTTGTAACAGAACATAATTACCAATTTATTTGTTAAGCACTTTATTTATCTGAAAATCTGATGCAAAGTTTGGAAATAATAAAACACAAGACAAATCCTGTTGAGCTATTGTAGAATAAATAGATTATTTGCCATGTAAAGGGAAAAAAATATCGCATAGTTATAGCCATTGCTCTTCTTTATGCGGGAGATAATGTTCAGAATGTAAAATACACATTTGGTAAATAACTGTACAATACTTTTTAACAACGAAATCAAACTGCATCTGGTTCATATCCATATGATATATGAATGACGAAGTCCTTTTTCACTAGACAACCATCTAAAAACAATTAAAATAGCTTTATCGAAAATGTTTTTCTATTATATCCTACTTGCCCCATGCATTTTTAAACTCAAGGGCAAGTGGAAATGGTAGATTTTGGCTTTAATTAAAAAATTTAAATCGTTTTCGATGTCACACAATTATTTAATTGCCCAAAATATTCACTTTCAACATGAATGATAAATTTAGAAAGGACTATTTAGTTGGAAATCTATTGAATAAAAATAAAAATAATAGAATTTCCGGGTAGTTTGAAGTAATGATCAAGCAATAAATTAGTATGGTGCCTCAAATGGTTTTGATTCCAAATATGTTTGTGTCGGGTGAATTCGTTTATAGTTCTGCTTCATCTTCCTAGAACATTGTTACTATTAAAAACGTTCATCGATTCATCTCCAGTCATAGTACCCACTTACCCCGTATTTTCACTTGCCCCGGGGTACCTTACTCAAAACTATGAGTAGTCCTCCGAGAAAATCAAATTTTTACGCCACTGGAATTGAGCAAAACATAGTTATCACTCATAAGACCTGTTTTTTTTTTGACGTAGGATTACGTCTTTCCGGAACATTGGGGGGTCAATCTGCAGTTTCAAATTTGAGACCGTCACGAAAATTTCTGAAAAATGATTTCTAGGCAAAAATCTGCGTGAAGGAGCATTCCGGATTAGCTGAATACCTATTTAAGAAAGATGCACGATTTATCATAGGTGGAAGTTACTGGAATTACGGATCGTTTGGGTAGAAAGCGGAACAAAAATTATGAAGATCCAGTACAACGAGCCAGGGATTGAACGCTCAACCTTCTGCTTATACTGCAGGACTATGCTCTCTGAACTATTTGAATATTTTCCAAAATATGTACGCAGATTCCCCAACTTGCTGTACGTATTCATGAACGATTTTTGCTATGGAATTCGATAGCGCATGCAATCTTCAAAATTGGGGAGACTTGATTCTCTCTCTATAACATCTACTCAATAAATATTTTTTTAGAGCAAACCCTTCATCACATCTGTCAAATCTACAAAAAAATAGCCGCTTGAGAACAAATTTATATTTTCTTGAATTTGTTTGCCAAACTTCTCAAGTCTCAGAATCAAGTCTCCTCATATTGTGACAACAACTCAAAATCCAATTATCCTGAAATTGTGGTGGAATGTTGGCGGCTTGTGCTGTGAAAAAATGATAGCATTTTGTCAATATTAGGGCTGTTCAGTTGTTCAAACTTGCTTAAAAAACATCTTTAGGAGGGACAAACACAGTAAATAATAGAGTAAATAAGGCTGTCAATCAAAAAATAATTCGCCACATAACGATCATTTGTCTAGAGGATCTATAATAAAAGTACACTCTAACAATACTGCTATAGTTCTCGGTAAAACAGCGAAGAATTAAGTCTCCCAAGGGGTCAAGTCTCCCAAGGAATCAAATCTTCCCACCTTCTCCTGCTGTATAAAGTTTGAGCTTTAAAACAAAATCTGAATTAGCAGGTCTCCTGCTTGCATGACTGTATAACGATTTATAAATTGTGACGCGAAACACCTTCAATTAGCTACTGGTGAAAAGCCAGTAAAAGCAGCGAGTTAAACGGCTGACGAAGTTTCAGCGCGATTATTTTTTAAGATCCGTAATTTTATTTCCGCCATGATCAAAGCATCATCCGATGGGTACATAGTTTTATTTAAAAAAAATCTTAGTCAATAGTTTCAAAATAGTTGAAAATAGTGACTTTTTGCGAGAAAAAGTGACTTTAGTGACTTGAGGTCGAAAAAAGGGACTTTTTAGTGACTTGCCCGAAAAAAGTGACCAAGTCACTAAAGTGACCCGCTACCAGGCCTGTACACGCGTAACCAAAAATCAGCCAATTTACCGCCTTTTTGTAAAATTTCTATTTTTTTTTCCATCACAAGACAGTCCATTCCCAGCAGAGCTTTGCTTAAGACATCATTTCAACAAATTTCAAATTTGTGCGATAAGAATATTTACAATGTGGAAAATTACATATACAGTAATATCCCGATTTTATCACCCCCCCTGGTGAATTTTGGGGTGATAAAACAGGGTATGTGACAAAATTGGAAAAAAAATATTTTCATTTTTTTTAATTCATTCCACAAATATGAATCATTTTATGCCTCGGAAAGGCCAAATGCGTGAACGGTACCTGTTATTTCTTGTTGAAATTGCTTACAGAATATTTCCCAGGTACTCAGAAGTCTTTCGTAATAAACTACAGGCGGTGAAAGTTATTTCATGAAAATCAATGCTGTTTTTGGTATTATTTACGAAAATAAAAAGAATGACAAAAATTTGTGGGGTGACAAAATCGGGACGTGATAAAATCGGGTCGAAAACGTGATAAAATCGGGGGTAGACAAAATCGGGGAGTGACAAAATCAGGTCAACACTGTATAGGAATATCTTGAGTAATCTAAAATAATGAATTCAAATTTCCCACCTAGCGGCCAAGTCAAAGGCGGCCTCGTGTCAAAGCACACGCCTTCCTGCATAACCTTTTTGAAAAGGTGCAGTTCAAAATGGGTAGGATTTTCAGATATAAGTAAAATAAGCATAAAACAACACTGTTTTTGTACTCTTTTTCATGAAAACCCTTCCCCGCGAGGTACCCGCCCACCTATAGTCAATCTTCGGTTACGAAAGATGATTAAATTATCTTTCGAAAGAGCCCAAAAAACCCAAAATTGACCAAACAATAAAAAAAGTTATAACAATTTCAACTTGGGGTCAATTTCACAACGTAACAGACAACGTAAGTTTTTTTGAGCACAGACGGAAGTTAAGAATGCGCCCGGAATCGATTTTTTTTAGCAGGCGGTGATGAAGCGATTGTTGCACAGATTTGCACTTCGTGCCATTTTTAATAACGAGAAGCAAATACTATAAAATACATTTAAAGTGAAGTGAAACTTTTTGGTAACATAAGATACGAATTCCTGCAATGGTAAATGTAATAAAGTTATAACTGTGGGAATGCTTATAAGGATTGGGAGTTGATTTTAATTTCAGTAGGATAAAAGAAGACGATATATTTCCAAAGGCTAAATTTGATCCCTTTCAGTAGTATCTATCAATGGAAATGTCACCAAAAGTAAGTGACAGTAAGTGACAGTGAAAAGGTACGTGATCAAAAATAGCTAGACGACCACTGAGTTCAAATATGAGAATGATGATGATGTACTCGAACCTGGCAAAGGTACACAATTCTAAAACAAATCTATTATATTTACATAATCCCCATTTTCACACTATGATTGATTATTCTTTTTCAACATGCCGCTCCGATTTCAATAACACTTGTGGTTGTTGATTGACGCATTATAACCCGCACACATTCGCCGGCCCTACTTTCTGAGCAGATAGATACGCATGTTGAGTATTTTGGTGAATGTATCACTGCCCTTCGTAACGGGTTGAGAGCAGATCAAACGATTCTGGTTTCAATCCGGAGTTCAAAGATTGTTCTGAATATGTGAGCAAACGCACCAGCGAGTGAATGGCACCTTATCACGACGTTCTACGATGCGGAACTATGTAGGAGCAGACAATCACAGACAACATCAAATTCACCACCAGAACGATTGGCGATCAACGGATTGATTTGTCGTCTCTGTGGAAGTCATTGTCACCGATGGTTCTAATAATAAAAAGAGAACTATTCTCAAAAGCCACTACCAGGGTGGCCACTGAAACTTGATTTTCAAATTCCCGGTTTTTCCCGCTTTTCCCGGTATTTTTTGTAAAATTTTCCCGGTAACTTGAAAAAAATCAGGGTAAGAGTTTTTATACCTTTTATATTTAAATTATCAATTAACTAATTTGAACAAAGATTTAACCCGAAGACAATCTTCGTTTCCGACCAAAATAATGATTCAGTTTTCTAAAAAAAGATTTATACACATTTTAGGCAATCAAAACATTCGATTCGTAATTTATTCAATTTTACTTTTTTAATTTCTAGAATTAATGTCTAGAAAGTAAATCTTGGATTTTTTTATTGAAAACTTTGAAAGTTCCCATTCAATATTAGTATATTGAAATGCTCTAAGTTATAGAACCTATTCATTATTCCCCGTGTAACAAATTAGAAAACTATCTTAGAGTATCCTTTTCACCATCATAATATTCTATTATATTAGGTTAGTTGAGGAAAAATATACTAAACTATGATGAGTTCGGTGGTCTAGTGACTAACGCTTCGCCTTATAAGCAGGAGGTCGTAGGTTCAATTCCAGAATCGTCCCTTTCCTACTTTGTATTTCTATCTTAGTTCTTTCTGTGTTTTACGTTCTACCAAAACGATTCCTACTATTAAATCCTTCCACACTAACAATTCCAAAACCTCCCGTGGCACCTATGAGAGGTCATAGAGTTCTCTGCACCTTTCTTAAATAGGTGTCCAACTAGCCATCCTAGCCAACGTGGCTAGGACAGATCTCTTCTATTGGAGAGTGCATTGCTTTCATCTAAGAGATTAGTCCCAAATCAATATCTGTGGTAACGGATGAAAGTAATGCTACTCTCATGCAATAGTCTTGGCTTGTATCACCTACGAATTTGTGCGAATTGTTCAATGCTAATGCTAGTTGTGAAAAAACTAAACTAAAGATATTTGACTCTTCAGAATATTACAGACATACTCACGAAGTATTAAAAAATTACCATTTTCAATGATTTGTAGAATTTTCAAATATAATGTGTTAACATATATATTATTTACCATATTATTTTTTTTCGAATTCTGTGCAATTGGAAATTACATGAACTTGGACATTAAAAGAATAACTTAAAGATGAAAACATTCATTTGAAAAATGAATATTTCGATATTCGATTCTATGCTTTTATGTTGGTAGTGCGCACCTCAATGTCTTATAATATTTATGATATAAGGAAAATTACTCATATTTTTGCCCAAGTTTTTGTTTAACAGATTTAATTAATCACAAATCGTTTAGGTCCTATACTAAAGGATATTCCTCAGCCCCATAACTGAGGATATCATACAACAAATGTACGCATACGTACAAAATATCGCAAGTCTGTCAATAAGCCGATTACTCGAAATTGGAATCAAAATGATCTAGAGACAAATGGATCTGGAAAAAAAACTATTTATTTTTTATACCTCACACATTATATACTTAAATCAAATGCGATTGAACAATAAAAATTAAAGAGTAAATCTTTCCATTTATATCAGCTTCATTAAAAACTTTGAAGAATTTTGAATGTTGTCAAAAAATTATTTTTTCCCGTTTCATGTTCTGAATTCCCGGTTTTTTCCGCTTTTTTTCCCGGTGTCTTCAATTTCCCGTCTTTTTCCCGCTTTTCCCGTTTTTCCCGGTTCGGTGGCCACCCTGCACTACATTCTTCGAAAGCAGAACACGGGTGCGTCATCGGTCGTTGTCTGTCGTCACCACTGACTGATATTTACAGAGGCTATCTATAGTTGCATTCAGATTCATCAACACTATTGACTCGCACGCACACTATGCACCATTGAGTGCTGTGGATGAAACTAATTGAGATACTGATTAACATGTTGAATCGTTGATAATGGGTTCGTTGAATGGCGGGGTATCGGTGGTGATTGTGGCTTAATTTCGCACCAGTACCATCGCGATGACACTGTCTATAGGAGCTACCCGTGATGACGATTGTACATACATGCATGGGGACTGGTTAACAAAGAGTCTTCAATAACGAAGACAGTAGGTTTAACGACCAGCAAACGATTTTATGGGAGCTAAGAAGTCCTTATGCACTTCCTGTAGATAGTATTGACAACAACATTCAAAACTAAAAATTCTCTGTATTCTAATAAATTGCGTGGATGCAAAACATATTATGCTCATAATAAATTTCCATGATAGATTAATAAACATTTTTGATTTTTTTTCATATATTATCTAGCATAATGAAGGAGGTTATATAAAACTTATCAAAACCTGTTTATGTGGTATATGAACAGACCCTCATAGTTATTTTACAATTTGAATAACTAAAAAATCATTTAAGTTTATACGTTCTACTGAAAATACGTTTTCATTTGTTGTAAAATATGTAACTATAAGATGATTTTTTTAATTCCTTAAATTCCGTATTGCGAAAACTTATTGAGAAGTACTTACAAAATCACAAGAACGTACCTGTAATGAAGAAAGAAAGTAAAACATTAGTTTTATTTCACAGCTCATTTCGGGGACTAATTTTAAGGTTAAGGCCGATTAAGGTTAATAGACGAGTTTATTCTATTCCAGTTGATTCCAAAGCTTGATATGGATAATAACAGATACTAAAATTTTACTTCTATTTCATCTTAAGCTTATCGACGCATTCAGGATGGCCTCACAATTGATAACGAAATACATGTACATATTCCAGATAAATATAATAACATGATGAACCAATTCCATTATCATTGCAGGCTGTGATGATTGTAGACCTTGTCTCTAAGCCTGTCCACGTTGAATTTCGGACACTTCAATAATTTGTCGCCATTTCATCAAATTGGACGGGAGCCAAAACATGCTGAAAGCAGCACATAAGGCAAAAAGATTTGGCTTTCATGAAAATGGTTTCTATTTTTTTTTAAACCACCACATGGAAATAAAAGTGCTCGAAATTCAAAGTGGACAAGCTTAAATTTATGGATATATATTATATTTACTTCCATTATAAATCGACATTTGGACAAGTTTGAGACACATTTTTTATGAGTTTTGAACATTTTTGAATGTAATAAGAAAATGGAGGTCCTATTATCATATTTACTATCAAATACAATCATTCCTAAACATGGTTATAATAAGGGTCAACATTAAAACGATGCTCTATCCATAAAGTGCAATTTTTGACCTTGCTTGCACCTTAAGTCATTCGATGACCGGCAGATCTGAGCATGCGCTCGCACGTCATACTAATTGTCATGTTTAAATCGCAAAATTTGCATTCATCAGTAGTAATTGGACAAAATTGCCATCCGCATAAAAGATCCGTTTCCGAGCTGCACGGTGATTGTAATCTGTCTGCCCACTGTAAGTAAGTCAGGCTGCTAATAGGCCCTTGTTCTTTACCCTTCAACTGGAAAGAGCACGTATGCGAAGTGGTGATAACGTGACGCGCAGTCGTCACCCAGACACCATGGCAGTTTAGATCAATTCGGATGATTGCCGTCGATTCGCCGATGCCTGTCGATGAAGGTAATTACTTGACGCGACAATCGATGCATTTCTACACCCCGTAAAAGTGTGCCTTCCATGTCGTCGTTATCTTTTCTTTCCGAGAAAAATTCAAAATTCAAGACGGGATGCTGGTGACTTACTAATATCGTGCAAACAGTTAATGCCAACTGCTCGAATTGAAACGACCTGAATTTAATTATCCAACATAAACATAGTGAAAATAAGACTGAAAACCCCCAATGAGTAGACAAACTAGTCTAGAGGCATTTATAAAAGATCACAAAGGCATTTATTAGAGTCCGTTATAAAAAACATATGTATCAATCACAAACGGCTTTGAGAATAATTTGATCATTATTAGAATATTAGGCCAGTAAAGGTGCAAAGCTAATGGCTTTTTTATTTTTATTTAACAAATTTAATAAAAATTAAAAGTTTGTCTTCAGCGCGTTTCAAACAAAGAACGCTCGCATAAAACTTATCCCAAAAAAATAATCTAACAATTCTGTATAAAATCTTCACATAAAAGATTGTTCTCGAAAAAAACGCAACACTTTCCTTAGTGTATAGTATAACATTTTTATAGCATGAGTAAAATTGATAAAATTTTGAATAAAACTAGTATAGAGTGTATTGTATACATGTGCAAAATTTCGTCACAACCAGTCGAGAGGTTATCGATATGATTTAGTGCTGCAGCAAAAAATTATGGGTATGGCTAGACCGCGAAATAGTTAGGAATTGACAATTTGATGTGTCCAGTCCCAGTGTAGTAACATCCTTCAAGAAGACCCAACGGCGAGTTGGCAGCGGAAGAAAAGCACAGACGACCGACCCCACGAACGCAAGGAAGGTGAAGGTTAGTTTGTCCGTCTGGTTCATCCAGCAGACAATGAACAGAACAGGACTTCATGTCTTCGAGGTAAGGAAGGCCTCTAACTGAACTGATATTCAGAATACGGTGGTCAAATCCAGCGCCAAGAAGCTGCTGTGATGGACACCAAGGAGTACATTATAGCGGACGCCAAGCAGGTACCCGGTCTGGAGTTTTTCGTCGGCAATTCCCGCCTGGATGTACCGGAATAAGAAAGTAGACACATTTGACAAGAAGTGCTATCAAGCCGTGCATAACGTACATAAGAAGATTGCCTCCAGAAACGCCTGGTGCCCTCCAGTTCGGCGTCAAGAAGCTGACACTCTGTTTTGCACGGATCTAGCATTGTACAATTACGCAAAACCGCAAAACATATAAACTATATCCAATTTTCACTATAAATCAAATAATTTAGCATTAGCATTAGCATTGTTACGGTGTAATTCGTAGATTGGACACTAGTGATACTCATGTTTTACTTTTGAGATCCTTATCTAGAATGCTATCAGAAATCAAGAAGGGGAGTGGTCCTTGATTCCAGTCTTAAACAAAAATAACAAAAGCATGAGGATTACTACTCTTGGCCACGCCCATCTTCACCGTAACTAGGGAGAGGAAGGAAGTGTTGATGTAGTACTTACTTAACGAGAGGCCACCGACTTAGCGACACCCTCATAAGTACCACGGAGTTGGATAATGAGGAAGGTATTCGTTGGGTCAGGATTTGCCTGTAGCTGGCAATGTAACCGTGGTAGATCTTACCCCGTAACACACCACGTAAAGGTGTCTACCCAGCATTACGGGTAATTTTCACTATAAATCAAATAATATTTAAAAACAACACTATTTCCTATACTTTGATGTAGGTTTAATTTTAAAAACTTCTAAAAACCCCTTGTCAGTATTCCAAACTTTTTATATAGGTTACACCGTTTCTTTAAGTGTTGCCAACCTACATTTTAATTACAAAAATACTTAAATTCATTTTCATTGTGAAATTCAACTGTTATGTTTGTAAAATAAGTTGTGTCAATATCGAGACGAGCCAGCCCCGGGCTGAAAGTCTCGTTAATAAAGAATAAAAAAATAAAAAAGTTGTGCCAAGAAGATAAGATATGACAAACATAAAATTGAACGAATATAAGTTGGAAAACTGCAACAAAAACTGTAATTTTGTACACTCAACCCTCTTTTTACGGCACTTCGTTTTATGGCCCTCTCTTTACGACACGTGACGTATCTGATATCTCTTTTAAAAACTGGTTCTGGTATTATGGTTTTGGTATTTGATCCATAAACCAAATTGGATATGTCCTCAATAACTGTGCAGTTTCAGGTCATCCAAGAATTCCCTGGAGTATAGGCCTTGAAGTCTACATGCGTAACCAAAGGCCTTTTTCTCTTTTTCAAAATGGTTCATATCCTATTTGATCTAGTTGATACGCCTTCAATAGCTGTTCCTTTCCCGTTCATCCAAGAATTCCTTGGAATACATGCCTTGAAGTCTACACACGTAACCAAATGGTTGATATCTTTTTTTTTCAATGGTTAATTCCCTTTAGAAATTAGATTCGCCTTCAATACCTGATCACCTGATCCGTTTCAGGTCATCCATGAATTCCCGTGTTAGCCTCATGAAATACGAATGCAAAAATGGTAAATTGGCTTAGAAACCTCGCGGTTAATATATGTGGAAGTGCTTAATGAACACTAAGCTACGAAGCGGGAATTGCCCAGTGGAGGATGTAATGCCAAAAAGAAAGAAGATAACCAAATTGGATTCGCCTTCAATAACTGTTCCGTTTAAGGTCATCCAATAATTCTTTGGAGTATAGGCGTCAAGGTCCACACGCATAACCAAAGGAATGATATCTCTTTTTAAAATGGTTTATTAACTATTCGATCTAGTGAACAAAATTGGATACAAGTAGCTGTACCTTTTCAGTTCATCTAAGAATTACCTGGATTATAGGTCTTGAAGTCTACACGCATAACCAAAGGGATATTCTCTCTATTTGAAAATGATCCATGCCCTTTTCATTCTATAGAATCAAATTGGATATGCCTTTAATAAATGTTTCGTTCAAGGTCATCTAAAAAATTCCTGGGGTATAGGCCTTAAGGTCTACAGGATCTTTTAACCCAATTACGATACCCCTTTAATAACTGTTCTGTTTCAGGTCATCCAAGAATTTCTTTGAGTATGAGCGCTAAGGGGCTCTCATTAGCCTAGCGGTATGATGCGCGGCTATAAAGCAACACCATGCTGAGGGTGGCTGGGTTCGATTTCCGGTGTCGGTCTAGGCAATTTTCGGTTTGGAAATTGTCTCGACTTCCCTGGGCATAAAAGTATCATCGTGTTAGCCTCATGATATACGAATGCAAAAATGGTAACTTGGCTTAGAAACCTCGCGGGTAATATCTGTGGAAGTGCTTGATGAACACTAAGCTACAAGGCGGAAATGTCCCAGTGGAGGATGTAATGCGAAAAAGAAAGAAGAGCACCAAATTGGATTCGCATTCAATAACTGTTCCGTTTGGGGCCCTCCTTAGCCGTGTGGTAAAACGCGCAACTACAAAGCAAGACCATGCTGAGGGTGGCTGGGTTCGATTCCCGGTGCCGGTCTATGCAATTTTCGGATTGGAAATTGTCTCGACTTCCCTGGGCATAAAAGTATCATCGTGTTAGCCTCATGATATACGAATGCAAAAATGGTAACCTGGCTTAGAAACCTCGCAGATAATAACTGTGGAAGTGCTTAATGAACACTAAGCTGCGAGGCGGCTCTGTCCCAGTGTGGGGACGTAATGCCAATAAGAAGAAGAAGAAGAAGAAGAAGAAGAAGAACTGTTCCGTTTGAGGTCATCCAATAATTCTTTGGAGTATAGGCGTCAAGACTCACACGTGTAACTAAAGGGCTGATTTGGATACACCTTCAATAGCTGTTCCTTTACAGTTCATACAAGAAATACCAGGAGTATAGGTCTTGAAGCCTACAAACATTATCAAAGAGATATACTCTCTATTTGAAAATGATCCATGTCTTTTTAAATCCGTATAATCAAATTGGATACGCCTTCAATAGCTTTTGCTTTTCATGTCATCCAAGAATTCCCTGGAATGAAGGCCTTAAGGTCTACACGCGTTACTAGATGGATGTGCCTTTAATAACCTTCAATAGGCCTTGGTATCCACACACGAAACCAAAGGTTTGTTATCTCTTTTTGAAAATAGTTCATGCTCCATTTGATCTATTAATCCAAATTAAATATGCCTTCAATCAGTGTTGGTAAAATCATTCATAAATCTCAAGCATTGAGCCTTCCCGCGCGAACTAATTCGTTTGCAAATTTAAAGGAATGCATCACGTCTCAGTTTTTCATGCTAAAAAGGATCATTTCACTCATTTCTCAAAAAAATCATTTCGCTCCAAATAGTGTTTAAAAACAATTTGGGAGCAGAGGCGACTCGTCCATACGTTCTACCTGTTCATGGAATAGGTAACCATTTTTAGGTCAGAAGTAGGAAATTAATGTCTTGGAAATTAATTATTAGGGCAAATAATTTACTCAGTAAATTTTTTAAACAAAGTTTCGCGTAGTATTTCCAATGATTTTAACATCTAAACATCTAAAGAAACAAAATATTTCGTAGGCAGATCAAGTTAACGCCACATGCTTGGCGTACCCGCGTACAGTCAAATTGCAGCTAAATGTGTGTTTCCCCGACACACCACACCCCATCACATAGAAAGCTTTTGCCTGTCGTACGATCCATAATGAAGAACCAACAGCAGCGCTGCCAGAAGTCAAATTTAAAGTTTTGCGCCATGACAAATGATTTGAAATAATTTCCTTCTTGGTATGTTCACTCGTTCTCCGCGCGCAGAGAACCAGCGTGAGCGTTGCCAGCTTTCTCCGTTTCCTCATATGATCCTCTTTCGCATGCGAAGCAAGCACGTTTAGATGCGAGTTCTGCTATGCGCGCAGCAGGAGTCAAACCTAAGGGTATGCGATAACACACTTTTTCCTAACGAAACGAAACGAAACGAAATTTAAAATGTCTATGTTGATTCGGATCGAAACGAAACGAAATATAGATTTCTTTCGAAACTTCGAAACGATACGAAATCAAGGTTCATTTAATTCGAAAGTTTTCGAAACGAAACGAAATTTGAATTTTTTTTCCGCGGAATTTTTGTTGAATAACCCATTAATGTAAATGTAATGTAATGTACGCAAGTCTGATTTCACTTTTTCGAAGCCGAATAACTGTTTTGCGACCAAAAGAGTTATAATAACAGAAGAAGCAATCTGTGATAAATCGCCACATTCTCGCCGCATATACCATTGGCGATAAGGCAATACCTCAGCATTTGTGCCGCTTTCAAAGGAATTCATCGTGGAACGTATGCTCCCGAATCTGATCAATTTTATATCAGTTTTATAGCAGTAAGTACATAAAAAAAATAAACTGTGGGATTTTTCATATACGGATTCAAATTTCGTTCAAAACCTTAGTTCACTTAAGAATTATGTAATTATGCTTAACCATTCTTCTTATTGTCTTGTCAGCGTGGTTTTACAGTATTGACTTAGTCAAAATTGGAAAACGAATGCTTAGATTTATTTTTTTATTTAGTGGGATACTTAATTATGTAATAGAGTGGGGCGTCATGGTCATTTTTTCAAATCAATGGTTTTTTGAAGCCATTCTGGGTCCTGAACAACTGTGCAGAATTTGGGACCGATTGGTTGCTTCCTCGCTTTCCGCATCATGTTTGAAGTTTGTATGGAAATTAGTATGGAAGAACGTATATTTTAGCATTTCTACTACTAGAGGTTTCACTTCATCGTAAACCAAGTGGCACATTGCGTTAAAGTATAACCCAAAGGATGCCGAAAAACTTTGCTGAAGAAGGCACGTTGCTGGAACGTCCACGAAAAAAGTTATAACGCTTTGAACATTGAGTGTTCAAACCAATGCAAAAAAACGTTTATTCTGCCAGCACTGCCGTACTACGTAGACCAATAACTTAACTGAGTGTTATTTCAAAATAATTGATCTTATAGGGCTTTAGAGCTAATGGGAGCTATCCGGAATTATTTCACAAAGAAAAAAATCCGACAAGAAGGAAGATGGGTTTTGCTTTTCGGTAACCATAGGTTGTCCGGTAGTGCTGGCAGAAACATTGATTTCTTGCATATGGTTTAAACAATCAATTTTCGAAACGTAATAACATTTTTTGTAGACCTTTCACTACGTACCTTCTTCGGCAAAGTCTTTCGGCATCTTCCAGACTATATGCTAACGTATTGAGTCACGTGATTGATGATAAGTTGAAGCCGTTTCTAGCAAAAATGTGAAAAAATACGTTTTCCCATACTAATCTCCATGTAAATTTAAAACACGATGCGGCATGCGAGGTTGCAACCAATCGAGCCCATATTTTGCACAGTTGATTGGGGTGCCAAATCGATTCAGAAAAACCTTGATCTCACTTGATCGGACGAAGTTTGCGTTTTTCCATACAACTGCGCCCCACTCTATTATGTATCCACATCTGCCAGGCGTATACGCAGATATAGAATTGATATTACTAGATCAATATTTGAAAGGGCGTATCTGCCAAAATTTATTCCTTCATATTCTTCATCTACATATATAGCATACATTTGCTCACTAGAAGAATCATGTGCACCTTTCTAAAATGCACAAAGATATGTATTTCAGATTGAATTTCACAGACCCATAGTCCTTATATACAATTAGCTCGACGAGTAATTATTTGTGTGTCTTTGGCATATGAGAACAGCTGTTATGGTCAGTATGTGCTAAAAGCAATCATGAGTAAAGCATTTTCAGCAATTTTAATGATCTTTCAACCCGTTCTGGATTTTTTTTTTTTCAAATTCTATGCGAAGATCTAGAAATGCCCACAAATCTTCAATGTCCCTTATATATTGTGCAAATAGTCAAAGAAAAGCTTATTAGCTTGATTCGCTTGACTGTACACATCGTAGTTGCTAGTCATGATTGGCCGAGAAACAGCAAATATGCACACCTCACCAATTAAATAATATTCTTGGGATACAAAAAAGTTATCCTTATTGTATACTTGCTTCAGAGTTTCCAATTCATAACCAATAACGATGCTGGCCACGTGCTTATAGTCAATTTAGAATTAGGAGAGAAAAATTAGTTTAACACTCATTGTTTTAAGACCGAGGAATGCTCTGCATCACCGTGAGCGCTACGGGAAAGAAATCGTTGATTAGTTGAGAAGGTAATTCATGTGAAACCCATTGGTAAGCGACAAAATATTTATTGTAAACGAAGTTATTTTGAAAACAATAAGACGAAAACTGTGTTTCAAATCAATACAACGTAAGATCAATGTGCTTCGTTTAATAATCTTCTGCAACACGATCGATTCCGCACTAAATAATTTTGTGCTCTTCGATGCAGACATTAGTTTTATCACTTCGCGTTCTCCCACACTAGCTGGCGTGATCAGCATAAACACGATCGATTGCACACTGGTTAAACAAATTTCTGCTACGCGAAGTAGATTTTTTCCACTTCGTGTTCTCACTAGCTGCCGTCCCCTGACCAGCAGCTACACGATCGATTCCGCATTCATATTGTGCAAATAGTAAAAAAATATTACAAAATTTAAATCATGGAAACACTGAAGACATTTTATAGAAGAAAACTACTTACGTATTTGTTGACTAAGAATGGGATTATGAAGTAAGCATTAATAGAAAAATTGGTATAACCTAAAGTTTGGTTATTTTGTTCAGCGGCGCAGCCAAAAAATTTTAAAATATTAAGTATGGATTAGTTTAAATTTGTTTGGAAATTCCGCGGAATTCCGTAAAATTTCGTTAGAGGCTAGTTTTTTCTAGCGAAATTTTTGTAATTTTGCGATACGAAACGAAATCAAAAAATCAGATTTCGCCATGCTCAAATTCCGCGAAATTCCGCGGAATTTCGTTTCGAACCACCTGAAACGAAATTTTTCGAAATACCGCATATGCTTCAAACCCGTTCGACGCGCTGCGAGAACAATCAACGACGCGATGCACCTTCGGTTAGACTCGATCGTAGTGTCGGGCTGTGCTTTGCCGAAAGGCGCACCGCGCACGCTTTCGTTCATACTTCGATGATTGGAAACAGTTTGTTTGTTTTTTTTTCTCCTGATGAATATGCAATGCATCAAGAACAATATTAAACTAATGTTTGCGTTTTCAAAAGAGACATTAAATAATGCTTTTTTACGAATACTCAAAATCAATCAACATAGAGAAAAATGTATAGTTTTCACTAAATTTGAAGAATTAAATAACTGGAACACATTTCAACTTCTAAATGTGACTCATTGGTCGTCACAATCTGGGGTCGCATCAAACAATAATTGTATAATTCACAATGTTGTGAAAACTCATATGTGAATATGTACGTTCAGTACGCTAGACTATTCACATATGATTTTTCACAAAATTGTAAATGAATGTCCAAGTCGGGTGTTTTAATCCCCGGAAATAGGCAATTAACTTTGATTGAACTGAATAATTGTATAATTATATACTATTATTATTATACTAATAATGGTTAATAACATTTCTTTCATAGCAACAAAATATGTGAGGGTTTAAATATTAGCGGCGATGGGACCCGTGTACCCCGAATGGTGGAATGAGCCGATTTGAAAGATCTCTATTCTGAGCAATATCCAGTTATTGCCAACTGTTATCAAGTTAGATTTCAGACGATTTGCGAGAGTTTAGAATTTCAAGTACATCTAAATTTAAAACATTTTTGTAACAAAAGAGATTAATAAGCTATTTATTGTTTTGTAAATCCTTTCTATTTAATTTTTTTTCTAATATAAACCACTCAGCTTGATGAATAATTTTTTATCAGCATGGTAGAACAGGTGTAGCAAAACTCCACGAGACGCCCCTGTTTGGGAGCAATTTATTGTTTACACACGTAAGAGTATCCATTGTTCTATGTGTTGAAGGTTGATTTACGAAGGAGAACAAAAGAAAATCTACGATGATTCAAATGGATGATTCAACTCAGCCATGATTTTTTAGGTGCTGAGTTGGGTGCACGATTAATTTGAATCGTTCATGAGTTTTGAGATTTTGAGTATTTCCCAACACTGCCATCAATAGCTATTCTCCTCCATGTGCTCCAAGAATCACTGGAACATAAGCCTCGGATCTACACACGTAACTTAAGATTCTGTTCTCTTTAATTCGTACGCCTGGATCCACATCCAATAATCGTTCCGTTCCAGGTCACCAAGGAATTCCCTGAAGTATAAGTTTTACAGCCTACACAAAAAGCAAAAAAACAGTTTTTTCTTTAAACAATAGTTTGAGCATTTTTTGATTCAAAAAGTGATCTAAGAAATCCCTGGGGCACATGACTTAAGATCTACACACATAATCAGACGTCTCCATAAACTTTAAAAAAATAGTTGATTCCCTTCTGTTCCATAGAAAAAGCAATGGATACACCTTCAGCTATTGTTGCATATCAGTTCAACCAAGAATTACCTGAAGTATAGGCTTTCGGCTCCTTGAGAGCTGCCTATATTGATCGTTTATACTGATTGAAATCCACAATTGTTCGTTTTCAGTTCATTAATGAATTCACTGGAGTTTTTAGACCTTGATGTCGTCACGCGTACCCAAAGGGCTGTTATGTCTTTTGAAAATGGTTCACGCCCTTGGTAATCCATAAAACCAATTTACATAAGCACTAAACAAGAAATTCAATCCTGCTTAATTTAAATAATCACTAAAATCACATTGAATTCCTAAAAAAGAAGAAAATATATCTTTCGTTATGCGTATTGACCTTAAGGCCTGTACTCCAATTCTTGGATTTTTTGGATGGCGTTGGAACATGCATTTCATTCATATCCTATTTGGTTGAAATGATCACTAAGAGGTTGTTGCATTTCTAGAAGAAGCAAATAGATTCTCCGTTATGCATATTGACTTCAAGGCCTGTACTTTAATTCTTGGAATTTACGGTTAGCCTGGAGCCGTGTATTCAATTGACATTCAATTTGGTTCAAATGATCACTAAGAGCATGCTCAAATTATATAAAAAAAGCAAATGGATCTTTCGTTACGCGTTCTTACTTTAAGGCCTGAAATCCAATTCTTGAAATACCTGGATGGTCTTAAATGGAACATGCATTCAAGTCGTATTCAATTTGTTTCAAATCATCACTATGCTCTTAGTTGCTTTTCTGAAAGGTGCAAATAGATCCTTCGTTACGCGTATTGACCCTAAAACCTGTAGTTAAAATTCTTGGAAGGGCTAACGAATTTCTAAACGGAACAAACAGCTCTTTTGTTACGTGCATTGACCTTAAGACCTGAACTCTATTTCTTGGAATTCTTGAATGTCCCGGAATGGAACATCCATTCATATCCAATTTGGCTCTAATGATCATTAAGAGCATGTAGCATTTCTGAAAGGAGCAGACAGATCTATCGTTACCCGTATTGACCTTCAGTTTTTGGAATTATTGGATGGCTTGAAATGGAACAAATGTTGAAGACATATCCAATTTAATTAAAGAATCGCAAGAAATATTGATGTTTGGACCACTGGAATCATTGTACCATATCAAAAATACCTATAGATGCAAGCTTATGATTAGAGGCCTGAAAGCCTAAGCTCAAGGCAACTCTAGGAAGCCCTAGAACATGGGATAATAACATATCCATTTTGGGTCTTGATTAAGTGCTGAAAGTCTCGTTAATAAAGATATAAAAAAATTAATCAAGTGAAAAACTAGTAATTTTAAAAGAAAAACTAGTAAATTACGTCATCCCAGTAAATGCCGTTAAAATATGGTTGAGTGTAATTACATTTTTAATAATATTATTATTGTTCATACATAAATACAAATTATTGAAGAAATCGGATTCATACACGAGTAATAGTCTTCTTCTTCTCCTTCAATGGCTCTACATACCAACTGGAACTTGGCCTACTTTTCAACTTGCTCAGGGAGTCGAGAATGTTTCCCACCCGAAAACATCCTAGACCGGACCGAGAATCGAACTCGCCATTTCCGAATTGGCAATCCTACGCCTTTGCTCGCAAAGCTATTGGAGACCCAGAGTAATAGTATGCGTATTTTATATTGGAATGTTTTAATATTGGAAAAGGTGCATGGTGGCATCATCACCATTTTCTACTTTTGTATCCGTAGATACTTCGATCGAATTAGATTTCGTTAATACACGAAGTGGTCAGGTTTTTTAAATGCCATTTTTAGTAGATGAACAGATGTTGTCCTGTAATTTGTGAGCTTCTAAAAAAAATCAGTTCTGCCACTTGCACCCAGGCAAGGGAATTAAAGCATTCAAATGCGAATTGGAGCCAACCCTTATTATTTATTTTTCCTAGGAGCAAATCGCTATTTGGCCTTTTTATTTCGAAATAACTATGTACACTGCTAAACTATAGCTAAAGTATAGTACCCTCAAAAATTTAATGAAAATTTTATGGGTTTTTAGTCTTCGTTATCGTTAAGTAAGTAAGTAAATCGCTATATATTTTTAGGGGCCTTCCTATCAGCTAGCCTCATAATATACGAATCCAAAAATGGTAACATAGCTTAGAAACCTCACAGTTAATAACCGTGGAATTGCTGAATGAACAATTGGCAGCGAGGCGGTAATGTCCCAGTGGGGGATGTAAGGCCAATAATAAGACAAAGAACTCGTTATATTTGCGATTTGTTGATTTTTATATGGGTGGAAATCTAGGACAGTGTAGAATTTTGGGATTAAACTAGGTTTTTCAATTCCGAAGCTGAATTCAATGTTTATATTGAGAAAGCAATTTCCATTTGCAGCACGATTATAACTTGATTATAACCTTGATAAACTACAAATTTGATTGACTGGTTCAACGGATGTCTCTTTCAAATCTTTCCCCGTCACCAACTATATGTGGTTTCCAGTATGATCAATCAAGCCGCACATCAAACTACAACGCCAATGTGACCTTCTTCATTGACAAGCAAATAACAGCATTCCATAAACCGAATTTACTTGACCCAGATCAGAGATTTGATTAGCGCGTTCGCCCGACACGACACTCGGGGTCGCACAGCATAGCCCTTGCTTTCGCAGGTAGACCGGACCGCATTTGACTTGATTGTTTTAAATTTACTATTTCCTGTCCCGGTTATATATGACGCAGGCATCATCCCATCGCACACACATTCGAAGCCAACTTCTTAATTTATTATTTGCGCGAGAAAAAGCCACATAAATCATAAACATCCATTCGAGACATTACCGAAGACGAACGATCGCCGCCACTGACCGGCGTCGGTGGCGCGGCGATAGTAAATTGTCACGTCTCAAATCAATCAATTTCGTGCTCGTCTGACCAGCGGAGTGTGCGAGCGCGAAAATTAACGCATCCACCATTGCGATGAATATGCGGCCGGGTCCCAATCGGTGGCGATAATTGTGATGGTTTCTCCTATCATCTATAAAAGAAAAACAAGTGAAGATAGATACGCCGCATCGTTGACGTTTAAATTTATCACCCGGTGATTTTTTTTTGTGGCTAGGTTTATTGCAGAACTGCTAAAAGATTCAGGAATCGGATACAAAACGTTTTTTTCATTTCAATACATTCGCAATTGTTGAATAAATTGACAATTAAACAGCATTTGTGTTAATTTTTTCATGCTCCGAAGATGGTGTACGTGACTGCGGCTGAGGAGGTTTGATTCGGCGATATTGATACCGATTCTGATGCTTGTTGAAACAATGATAATGCGGGATGGAGGTTATTGTTGGGAGCACTTGAAATCATTGAGGCCATGAGAAGTGGTGGCGGTGATTAAATATTGATTGCCAATGAGCATTACGTAATTACCTTGATCTATTTCTATTGATTCGGAAACTTAGAGAATGAACATTTTGAGCAGACCAGTCAAGGACTAAAAATCTAGTTATAAATGAGCGACCTCACATCAGTATGAAAAAAGTGTTTAGACAATTTTTATACATTTAATGCTGTGCTGTCAAAGTTGTAACAGTCACTTTCAATTAGACAGGGGAGTTTGAAAAATTGTAGACTTTTCTTTTGTTTAGCAAATTTACACGACACAAACATATTACTAGAATTTGATATCACATCACAAAGTACACTTTATGTACTAAATGACAAAGTATACAAACCTTCTCTTTCCAATATTTTGCCTCGATTTATCGCAATTGATAAATAAAAAAATATATAATCAAGGAAAAATTCTCATCATATTTTTACTCGCAGCAAGAAACCATATGCGGCTTAGATTTGCCGTATGTCAAAAGTTATGCAGGATGGCCCAAAACCGTATACATTGCCATACAAATTCCTAGACCATAGAGCATTGGCTCTTTGACTTTAAACTTTCAATAATTCAAACAGTAATTACCATTTCAGACTTAGAAAACCGAAAATCTAATTGGCTTATACTGCCGTCATACGCATATTTGTCCCATGTTTGCTTGGATTCCTATGTACATGGGACAATTATGCGTATAATGGCAGTATATGAACGGCTTCTTTTTCTATGGCTCTACATTCCAACTGGGACTTGGCCTGCTTTTCTACTTAGTATTCTATTAGCATTCCCACAGTTATTAATTGAAAGCTTTCTATATCCGCCATTACATGAGTATGTATCTTGTATTGCAAGTACAATGGGTACACTATACCCAAGGGCTTGAAAATATTTACCAACTGAAAACATCCTTCTTCTTCTTCTGATTGGCATTACATCCCCACAATGGGACAGAGCCGCCTCGCAGCTTAGTGTTCATTGAGCACTTCCACAGTTATTAACTACGAGGTTTCTAAGCCAAGTTACCATTTTTGCATTCGTATATCATGAGGCTAACACGATGATACTTTTATGCCCAGGGAAGTCGAGACAATTTCCAATCCGAAAAATTGGAAAAATGGTATTGCTTTGTAGTCGCGTGTCTTACCGCACGGCTAAGGAGGTCCCCAAAAAACATCCTAGACCAATCATAGAATCGAACTCGCCACCTCCGCCTCCTACGTCCTCCACCTCCTACGTCTTTGCTCGCAAGGCTAACTGAAGACTGAATATTTTTCCTCGACGAATGTATTTTTTGCGATCAAGTCGTTGAATATTAGGCACCTAAAATTCAAAAAAAATGAAACTATCACCTTAACACCCGTCAATCTTTTCCCTTTCCGTTATTTTCAGTCCGTTATTATCCATGAGGTTGCCTACGTGGACCATTCAATGTTGGCTACGAAATAAACTGTGTAGTACAAGTGTCATTTCTTAGGTGGTTATAACTTGTATCAATACATTACTACAGTACTGTTCCCAGTATAATTGTTACAGGTTATAATCTATAAATGCAACCCTCAATACATGAAACCAACATATCAACGTCTTAATTTCATAAATTTTGAAATGGCATCTGTAACAAAGAACTCAAACCTAATGTCGTCAATCTACCGTAAATCGGACCAACAAATGTACAATATGCAAACAAGACAATCCTCCACATCTCAAAACTCCCGCAAACGAGACACTATATTCGGCTGTGTGTCACATCAACCAACAGCCAAGCAGTCTTGTTGGCTGACCGCCAACCGGCCTTCCAATAAACTTCACCTCCATCCTACTCAAACGGCTCGAACGCTCTCCCTGCGACACTCACTAACGATGCGGACCAACCAGCAACATTGTTAGAATCAAATTATTCAGCAAAACCGCCCCTTCTCAGTCCCACCGAGAGGCCGCATCACGTGGACCAAATCAGCTGAGTGATAACGCACACATGCGCTCGCAAGCCGCCTGGCTGTGTCGGAAAGCTGACATCCATCATTCAATGTTTATCTCACGGCGTCGCACAGTGGTTTGAATAATGAAAAATATGATTATCAGTTTTTAAAAAATAGGCTTTATTCGAAGGCAATTAAATCCCAGATTTACAATTTTCCAGTTGTTGTCATATTTACATCTGCTACTAGCCTGATCTCATGCTTTCGGATTTTGTTATTGTAATTACTTACTTTTACTTACTTATGGATCCTGTACACCTCCGGTGGTGCAAAGGGCCGACTTGAAAGATCTCTATCCTGAGCGTTGCCCGGCTATCGCTTTAACCTGTTGCCAGGTTAGATTTCGGTCGACTTCTTTTATTTCTTTATTGAGGCTTCGCCACCATGAGCTTCTGGGTCTGCCTCTGCTGCGATGTCCCGCTGGGTTCCAGTCTAATGCTTGTTTACAGATTTCGTTTCCGCGGTGGAGTTGACTGCAGCCCACTCGATCGCAATTGTGGAGGAGTGGATGAGTTCCAGGAAGTTAGAACTGGCTCACCACAAGACTGAGGTGGTTGTTGTTAACAACTGAAAGTCGGAGCAACAAGCGGTGATAAGGGCAGGCAACTGCACGGTCACCTCTGAACGCTCCATCAAACTCTTGGGGGTAATGATCGACGATAAGCTCACCTTTGGTAGTCACGTCAATTACGCCTGCAAGCGTGCCTCCACAGCTATAGTGGCATTATCCCGGATGATGCCCAATAGCTCTGCGGTTTATGCCAGCAAGCGCAAGCTTCTGGCTAGCGTTGCTCTGTCCATACTGAGGTATGGGGGGTCAGCTTGGGGCACGGCCCTGCGTATTAACTGCTACAGAACGAAGTTAGAAAGTACGTATAGGCTCATGTGCCTAAGAGTTGCGAGCGCGTACCGTACCGTGTCGCACGATGCACTTTGCGTCATCACCGGTATGATGCCTATTGACATCGTTATCGGTGAAGACATAGAGTGCTTCGAAATGCGCGGCACGAGAGGCATCCGTAGGACTGTCAGGTTGGCCTCAATGGTCAAATGGCAGCGTGCGTGGGACAGTTCCATTAAGGGTAGATGGACACATAGGTTGATACCGGAGATAGGTACGTGGGTCAAGAGGCGCCATGGGGAAATCACTTTCCACCTGACCCAGGTCCTTACAGGCCATGGTTGCTTCAGACAGTACCTACACCGGTTCGGCCTCGCCCGAGTGTCCGGTGTGCGTAGGTTTAGAGGAAACGGCGGAACACGTGCTGTTCGTGTGCCCGCGTTTTCGAACAATGCGTGACCACATGCTTGCCATATGTGGTCTGGACACTACCCCGGACAACCTAGTCCGGAGCATGTGTAAAGATGAAGTTGGCTGGAACGCCGTTTTATCGGCTATCGTCCAAATCGTCTCGGAGCTACACAGAAGGTGGCGCTTGGACTCGAGGAATGGCTAGTTCAGGCGCAAATAAGAGGTGGTCCAAGGGTTCGGAGTCGGCTTCATGGGTCATACCGGTGCCCTGTGGTCGAACTCGATCCTTTTATCGAACAAGTGGCCGCGTGAAGAACAACATGGTATCGTCGCTTTCGCGGCGTCGGTCAACCGGGCGGGTTCCAAGCCCGAGGACGGAAAGGGGTCCTCGTCAAGGTTGAGGCAGGCGTAGGCACCGCGTCGGCAAGTCCCTCTGTGGGCTGGCGAATAGGCCCTATCGCAGAGAGGTCAATTTGGGGTGCACGCGGCATCATCATTCTTGATACCAGTCGTGCAAAGGGAAGCAGGCGCGAAATCGACCCTGCCCACCTTCCGAGGACATAGGGCGTGGTAAGGCCACCTGGAAAGCCGGCAATGCGCTGGCACGATACCATGGTGTTCTTCTAAAAAAGCGAGTCACGATGTTCGATGCTGCAAGGACACGCAGCTAACCTCGAGGGTGCGTTATGCACTGGCCCCCCTTTGAAGCATTACTTTCTGGTTGTACCGAAGGGACGATGGGCTTGGCGGCAATGGAAACGGTTTAGCGGGTTGGGGATGCAGTCCTGCCTCCCTCATTGGAGGTGGTCCCTAACCCCGCACTTCCTGGTCAACCCAGGATGTCTGTTGAGCAGATTCCCCCTCCATTGCTTAGGAAGAAAAAAAAAAGATTTCGTTTCCGCTCCTACGTAGAGTGCGGCCGACCCAGCCCCACTTCTGATCCCGAATTTCTGTTGCTATCGGCCTCTGGTGACAACGACGATGGAGCTCGTTGTTTGAGATCCAGTTGTGAGGCCACCAGGCCCGAATTATATACCGCAGACATCTGTTAATGAACACATGCAGCCGTTGAGTGTTCTCCACTGATACACACCATGTTTCACTAGCGTATAACAGCACAGATTTCACGTTAGAGTTGAAAATTATTGTAATTACGGCTATCTAAAAAGAGAATCTAAACATTGGGCTCATGAATCAAGAAACACTATATTTTATTAAGAGCAGTGTTGGAAGAATCATACTCAAATCTCAATCATCGAGGCTTCATGCACGAGCTAACTTGCTTGCGATTCTGTAGGGAGAGCATCGCGCTTGAGTTTCTCAGACAGAATCGCATAGCTTCGCTCACTTGTCGGAAAATGATTTCGCTCTCAAAGCGCCAAAATGCAATCAAAGCATATGTTTTGTTTACATATGGATTTAATAGTCATTGTTTTAAGCGAAAAAAAAGTTAATTTAAGACATTCAACAATGAAAAACACGTAAAAATTATACGATGATGCAAATCGCGATTCTGGGCCATGATTCTGATGAGATTTGAGAATTTGAGATTTTACCAACACTGCGTCAAATGACGGTATGAAAAATACGAACCAGTTCAGGAGACTGCCGCTTACTTCGAATTTTGCCGCTTGTTTCTGGACTATCGTATTTTATTGAGCATGATCATGATTGACCGCCTACGGTTGATATTACGTTATTGCCAGGTCAGCTGTAATTCCACAGAGAACCAACAAATGATGTTTGGGACTAACATCATCTTCAATGTGGAAGAACTGGTGACCCAAATTTAAGCAATACCAGCGCCGGCCGGCGGTTTGGTATACGGCTATAGCGTGTAATTTGATCGACGTTGAACAAAAGTACAATCGAACTCCAAAGACCTATTTTTAAAAATTATCGTTAATTTAAACTTTTTTTTTGGTTCTACTTATTATTTTTAATTAGTTTTTTTGGTCGTACTGATTACACATTTATAAGGATCATTAGCCATACTCATCAACTGGAACCATTTTAGTTCAAAAAAAATTCCACCAACAAGTTTTCAAAGACACGCGTCAACTGCACAACTGTGTGCGAATCGAACCACTGTGGAGTGTACCCATTCACGTTCTATGCATCCGCTGGGAAACCTCACCCTATTTTTGTTTATGTTTGCAATTAGATTGATTCTACTTCCGATTGTTTCCACCACGCTAGGTTAGCGCTGTAAAACAATACCAAGTTCGATTTCAGTGACATCTCGTAGAATGTTTCTACAGCAGTAGTCTGCTCGCTTGGTTCGTGCACTCAGACAGCGAAATCGTCTGCGCCAATAATTTAGTGTCAGTCAGTGCGGAGAGAACGTTGCGCAAGTCACGTTGTCACACAGTACTGCATGCAGCGAGGATCTCGTATGGGAATAATTTGTGAATTGAAGAAGTTTGTAAAGTGAGGGATTTTGCAAATATATTCAAATAAAATATAATGAAAAATGTGGATAACCATCCTTATATTTTTTCATTATCTTCAGTGCCCTTAATAATATGGAAGGATTATATTTTCTCAAAAAATGTCACCAAAGACATGTTAACATTTAACACTTTGACTATTTGACTATATGGATTATTGTATTTTTCGTATCACGCTGCTCATGCAGATTTTCTTGTACGTGTCCACTGCAATGTATTTCTTTTTTCTAGTGAGGACTATAATGATCACAGAATGCTGCATGGCGGGGATTTCACACTCTTGTGCCAGACTGAACAGTAGTTCCTTCAGCGCGATTGGTCATATGGTTTAACTGCTATTGTGACGAAATTGGATGTTCTTCACCGGGATTGTGAAATAATGACGAATATCATTCCATTTGAGTGGAATAGCACACACCGGCTATGAAAGTTGCGAACATGAGTCAGTTACGCATAGAAGTTCCCCTTACGATGACATTATTCTGCCTTCATGATGGTGATCAAAAGTATAGGGAGTAGTCATGATTGTATTGTACGATTGGACTTACAATTGGTCAGGGTTCTAAGAAACAACAGCAAACTTTTTCTATTGAATTGGGGTACTTTTTCATAACAGGAATAGCAATAATTCATAGCAATTTTTGGGTACCTACATTTGTTGTATGATTACTACACACAACCAGAGAATAAAGGTTCCCCCAAACCTCCAAACGCGATGCGACAATTGCGGCGCGATTCTATCGTTTGGCGACTGCGATGCTGACGCCGTTGGTATGGAAGCGTAAATAGAACATTGCCTGCAGCGACCAAACGATAGAATCGCGGCGACTAGTTGTCGCTGTCGCGGTGATGAAATCGCTTAGGTCTGGGGAAGCCTTAAGACTGAACAGAAGAAAGTATCTACACGTGTATTGGTGAAAATCTTCACGCAGAAAATTTATTTTCAATTGAATCCTGTGCCACAGTATGTTATGTATTTAACAAAAAACGTATTTAGATCTGATCTGGATTGGGACCTAGACTTTTTCGAGCATCCACACAACGCAATTAAGTGAGAGTGATGGTAGAAAGCCAATGTAAGACACTAGAGAAATTCCAATGATTCGCTTATAAATAATCACCGCTGAACTCGGATGCTTTACACGTAGCAGTTTTGGATACTCTAGGATGAGAAGTCGTTTGCCTGAATGGAATAAAACATATAAAACGATCTTATACATTGGGCTGGCGGTGGAAAGATAACATTTTTTGTATAGTTCTGATGCAGAGATTGCATAATATAGGTCCTTGCTCGCATACAAGTTTTGGTTGGGATGCTCGACACGGTTTGTGATCAATCTAAACTGAATCATTTGTTTGAGAAACTGCATAAGTCCATTTCATACAATTTCGAGAAAACCACAAAAACTGTTTTTGAATAATTTTTGAACCGAACCTTTCGTTTTCTTCGATATAGATCAACAGTTTTTGGCAAAACTCAACATCCTGGGGCACTTCCAGTACAAAAACTGTAAGCAGTACTCCATAATTGCTCTTCAAAGTGCGTGGACATATGTAGTTTCTCAAACAAACGAAAATTTTTTCATACATTCCTGAACAAAATTTTTTTTTTCGTATTTTTTGCCAGAATACGTATTATTGGAAGAGGATTCAGAATATATAAAAATCTCATTTTGGCCAAAAATTTTACATATGCAGTTTCTCAAACAAACGGTTCAACTACTATCCGAAGACTCGTGCAAAAATTAGAATTTTTTTATTGCTACTTAGGGCCAATTTCTTCACCTCCGCTTAGTGCTTAAACCATGTTTAAACGTATGGGTAAGCACCGCTTAAGAGTTAAGCGGAGGTGAAGAAATCGACTATCGGTGCGATAGCAGAAAACTAATTATGAAATTCCACAAGATCCGCGTCAGACTTTCATAAACCGCGCCAAACCCGTGAAGATCGTGATTTTTAACTGCCCCGAATTAGTGCAGGGACAGGTACAAGTCTTATGACCAAGTTCCAGAAAATATTGTTGCACAAACAAGGCATAGAAACTGCTCGTGCCTAAAAACATCGTAGCCAATATCGTGATTATATCTTTAGCAAATTAGTGCAAGTTAAAGATAGACAGGTGTGAAAATGCGAAAAATAGCAAATTTTATAATACGAGTCAAAGGTGGAAAAAGTTCCAAGAATTATCTTCCTATCGGCGATGGTACCTTCTTCGTTCATTATGAAAGATATCAAGAAAAGTACTGTTTTCCAAGCCGAATTGATGTTAAAGTTATGGAACACTGTAAAATATTTTTTTAATATTATTCATGCCTCATTAGCCGTGCGGTAAGATGCGCGACTTTAAAGCAAGACCATGCTTAGGGTGGCTAAGTTCGATTCCCGGCGCCAGTCTAGACAATTTTCGAATTGGAAAAGTTTCCGAAGCAACTCCCGGAGGAATATATGTGGGACTCTGTGGGAAGGTGGTGGTGGAAGAAAGTGGCTCCTGAAAGACTTTTTTGGAGTACGCCTGCACATTTTTCGGGAGGAATTTCCAAAGGAATTTTAGGAGGAACTACTGGTACTATTTTCGGAGGATCTTCTTAAAAAATTCCGATGAAACTCCTGGAAGATTTCCAGGAGGAACTTCTTTAGTAATTATAGAAGGACCTCCTGCAGCTATTTCTTGAAGAATTTCTAGATAAATTTACGAAGGAACACCTTGAGGAGTTTCCGGAGGAGTTGCTGAAGAATTTTTTGGAGGAATTCCAGGTGGAATTTTCGGAGGATCTCTTGAAGGACTTTCCGAAAAAAAAACTCTTTGATAGATTTTCGGAGGAATTCCTGGTGAAATTTCCAAAGCTTTTTCAGGGAGAATTTCCAGAGGAAAACCTGCTGGAATTTCTGATGAAACTCCTGCAGGAATTTCCGGATGAACTCCTGAAGGTATTTCTGGAGGAATTTCTGGAGGAACTCTTTGAGAACCATCCCAACAAACTTATGGAGGAATATGTAGACGAGTTTCTGTAGGATTTATTGAGGTATTCCAGAAGGAACTTCTTCAGGAATTTCCAAAGGAACACCTGGAGAAAAAATGTAATAAAAGTTGGAAGAAATTTTGAATCTCTGAAGAAATTTTTGAAAGATCTTCTGGTGGAATTTCTATAATTCGTATAAAATATTGGAGAAATATCTGTGAGACTTGCCGGAGAACCTGCTGGAGGACTTTCGGAGGAGCTACTGGAGCAATTTCTGGAGGAACTCCTTTATTAATTTCCGAAGAAACTTCTGAAAGATTTTCAAGAGGAGCTCCTGGAATAATTCTTGAAGGACCTTCTGGAGGAAATCCTGGTGGAATTTTCGAAAAAAAAAACTCTTGAAGAGTTTTCGGGGGAGATCTCCTGGAGGAATTTCTGGAGAAATTCTTGAAGGAATTTCCGGGGGAGTTCCTGCCGAATTTTTCTGAGAAATTCGTGGATAATTTTTGGAGGAATTTTCAAAGAAACTCTTGAAGGCATTTCCGTAGAAGCTACTGAAGGATTTTTCGTAGTGATTCTTTGAGGTATTTTCGAAGGAATTTCTGTTGGAACTCCTGTAGGAATTGTGAAAGAACTCCTTAAAGAAATTCCGAAGATTTTTTTAGAGAAATTTTTCGTAGTAGCATCTGAAGAACTTTTCATAGAATCTGCTGGAGAAATTTTGGGAAGAAGTCTAGGGTGAATTGTCGAATGAACTCCTGAAGGATTTTTCTAAGGCAATCCTGAAGGAATTTCCGTAAAAACTCTTGGAGGAATTACTGGAAGAATTCTTGGAAGAATTTTCTGAAAAACTTCTGGAGGAATTTCCGAAAAAAAATCTGGAGGAATTCCTGGAAGTAATGATGATGTTGATGATGATGATGATATTACCATCTATTGTAGCAAGTTATTTCATGAAAATCATTTTTGTTTGCGGTATTGTTATTGGGGTGGCAAAATTGCGGTATTTCTATTGGGGTGGCAAAATTGGGTCAAAAACGTGACAAAATCGAGACGTGATAAAAGCGGGTCGAACACGTGATAAAATCGAGGATAGATAAAATCGGGGGAAGACAAAATCGGGGAGTGATGAAATCGGGTCAACACTACTTGAAAACATAGATTTATGCAGAAGTTCCTCGAGGATTCTTGAAAAAATTTCTGGAGGAATTTTTGAATAAATTACTGGAGGAGTACTGCGGAATTTTCTTTTAGCTTTATTAGGGTGATTTTAAGTTCTGCAAAATTCCTTAAAAAATTATGAATACTGTATAAGTCTTCAAAATAATTAAACATAATTATCAAGAACTTCAGAAGATTTTCTCCAAGATTTTCGAAGAAATGCTATAGAAAATCTGTAGAAATTTAACAAATTTGTCGAAAATTCCAAAAATTTTCAGAAGAATCTTCAGAACTTCAAATTTTTATATAATTTCTGAATAATTTAATGGTATCTACCGAAGATTTTTTTTTTATAAATTTATAAAAACTAAATTTGCAAGGTGGCCCCTTGAAAAACAAACAAGATATAGGGCATATTACGGTGCCTTATTCTATTATTATTATATTGAGTTAAAAGCAATATTAATTAAAACAAACACTAAAACTGATAGTTGTTTATTGGAAAATGTTGACTTTCTAAAATGCCCACGTCTCGCCCCATTACAGAGTGAAATTTGAATGCGTGATTAATATCACTTAGGTGGTTACTGAATTAAGTACTCAAATTTAATAAACCCTGATTTAGTGAAATTTTTATAAACCCAAACCGCCATAAGTACACGATAAATGCAACATTTTAAAACAGGTATGCTTTTGAATATGCTTGAGGGATAGTATTGATCCGCGCTGTTCCACGCCGTCGCTTTCGGTTCAAAGTGGATCGGCGCACAAGTCTAATGGGGCAACATTTTCTTAAACATAAAAATAAAGACATCAGCGGAATAATTTTTTAGAACGTTTTTTTTTATTTTCTGTTCGCAATGAGAAATCAAAAGTTCTTTCATTTGGCATTGTAATGAACCTTAATCAGTCAATCACCCTTGACCAAACAGATAAAAAAGAAACAAAATAATTGATTAACTTATTGGTTCGCAGGGAATTATGGATAAATCAAGCAGTAGAGATAGTTAAATTCTGGCCCAATACGCGCAAAATATCATTTATCAAAATTTTCTGAACGTTTTTTTTAAGTACATATTATACAATATTATTCATTTTTTAATATGATTTTAAGCTACTTCATACAGTTAGTATTACAACCCTTCTAGATGGTCTTATTCACCAATAGAAGTAGCAAGGCTAAGTAAACCAAAATTAAGCAGTTAACAATATCTATATTCACAGTTTTATAGAAGCAGGATGGTTGCAATTTTGTTCATAACACAAACTTGCGTAGAGATTAGGTAAAAAGATCATGTAAATTCGTTTTTAAACAAAACTTCCGAGTAAAAAATATTTGAATTCATATCCAAATAGAAATAATTTAAAATCTGACATACTTGCTCAGGTTTCGTTGAATGTTCTATTTTCTGAAACATAAAATTCTTCTGTAAAAAGTTGTCATGCGGAAAGTCCAACAAGATTTTTTGCAGAAATTTCTCTAAGGGTTATTTACAGAAATTCTACTGAAAAATGTAGCAGGAACTCCTGTGTCAGTATTACATGAATTTCATTGGAAATCTCCAAGGGTATCTGCACAAATTTTCTCCGGGACTCCTGTGGAAATTTGCCTGGAAATTGCTGCGGTAGATCCTCCGAGAATTTATACAAAAATTCATTCGAATACTTTTTCATAAATTCAATCTGGAGCAGGTATTGAAAGCGTGAGTGAAGCGGACGAGCATTGATCTAACTCAATCATAGCATCCTATGCCAGTGAGTGAACACTAAACAGCCTTGCTCAGATGGATACCAAACAACGATTATGAGCGATCGCTGCTTTCGTAGACAACGAGCAACAGAGTTCGCCAAGCCAAACTTGGTATTGTATCCAGGGAAGCTACGACTGGAGCATTTGTGTTACGCTTGCTCTACTAGAATAAAACCAAAACAAATCAGTGTCCGCTTTATTCACTCTGCTCTGTTGCTGGGATGGAGGAGAGAAAGTATCAAAGCCTCCCATGCTGTGTATCAGAGTTCCATTCTCATAGCGGACTTAATTTTACTAATGTTTGAAAAGATTTTTCAAACTGATCTGGAGGAGGAGGAATTCAATCTGGAGGAATTTATCCAGAAAAATCCGCAGGATTTTTTACGACAATACATGCGAGAATCCATCCATGAATTCCTGTTGAAATCGCTTTGGATTTTTTGTTTACATAAATACGTTGATAAAAACACAAGAACTTCCGGGAATTCTCCCGTAGATTCAAAGCGAAATTTCTGCGGATTTTTTACAGGCATTCCTGCTGTCATTGCTTCAGCAATTTCCGAGGAAATTGCCACGTGAATTCACGAGGAAACTGCACCAGAAGACCCTGCACAAATTCCTTTGGAAATGCAAGTGGAAATTTCTTAATAAATCGCTTTGGGAATTCCTGAAGACACTTTTTGATTAATACCTACTAAAAATAAATTCTTTTCCTAATTCAACCAACCAAAACCTTCAATACTATAAGAGAAGAAACTAAATCCCGACGTGAAGATTAGACGAGATAAAAAAATGGAGTTTAGGAATCAATAATTGATGACCAAAAGTGACGGGCATCCTCTTATAATACTTGTTGAACGATTGAACAAAATGCATGACATTCAATAAGGACTTGGAACTGTCCGAAAAACTGTGGAAGTTTGAACTTCAAACGTAAAGTTTATTCTCAACATTATTTTACTATAGAAAGGAAGCTCCATGCATTATATCCAGATTTTTTTAGTTAAATTTTCACCTGAAACTAAATCCGCGCGAAGTCTTCAAATCGTTATGTACATCCGCGCCAAATCCGCGAATTTCTCGAAGTCGTAACAACCCTGTATATACAATTTAACGGATTCATGAACCATTAGTTGCTCCATAAGAGTGATATAAGACCATAATAAAATTTTCAAAGGTTTTGTTTTTAATATTTAGAAATTACAAGATTTTGTAGAAGAAGGAGGAAATAAGGGAAATATTTTGAGCATTTCAATGAATTCTCCATTCACTATTACATACCGCTGCTAGTAGAAAAAAATTTAGTACTTCAAGCGAACCTTGATCTGGTATTGCACACTTCATGTTCACATCGGGGAATAGCTTCCGTATCAAGCGCCTCACTATTCAAGTAGGCCTTCGCTCCTCAAACACCCTTATCAACTTGCAACTCGTCAATATCTGAAAACTTCTGAAAGATATAGTAGTGTATGTTCAAAACAAATCCAGTCTCCCGCTTTCCGACGGAACGAACTCTCTGACATAGATATAGCAAGCGCCGTTATCACTGCTCAGCTGTTTCGACCGAGCTCAATTTGTTCCCAGGCCAGTAGCGAGCGTTCGAATAAATGCCTTCACAACACATGACCCATCTTTTTTCAAGCCTCGTACCCCGATAGGAAAAGCCTAAATTAATTCGCCTATGGATATAACTATACTTTCTTGTACTTGAGTACGGAATTGAGAATAATATGCAAAAATCGGAATCTGGGGGCTCGTTCTGCCATACCTCATAAAATATAATATGCTGTACAAAATATGCAAAATCGGTTGCAATACTTTTTCTAAGCTGCAAGAATCGTATAAGCAACAATCAAAACAACAACCTACCTGGAGGGGTGTCGGTCAGTACCGAGATATTGGATGTGTCCACGTGTGGCGCGAACGCTTCATAAATGTCCGATTCTTCTTCGATACCGCTCAGCTGATCGGTTCCGATGGCATTCACCGGCATCGTGGATCAGGATTGTGTTTCTCTCCGCTGGTCACCAAGAGAGGATGAACTGCACTGCGCGCCCCCTCACTGCCAAAATAATCTTTCTTCCGATACACTTTCCGTTGGCAACGAGTGTCACGCGGTGCTTGGATTTCGATCGGCCGTAGGCGGGGGAGTTGCAGTTTGGTTACGCGGCAACACTAATCCACCAAAAAATCAATAATTTGCCCTTTTCGGCCACACTTGGTTTCACCAATCGATTTCACCCAAAAAAAAGCACCGAAGTGGGTCCTACTGATAACCAGCCAAATCGCTCCGCTGTCTTGCTTCGCTCGCCACTATCTGTTGCTCATTTATTTTTTACTCATTAGCAATATATCGAACCGCGCGCGCCCGGTTTGCATTCGTTTCTATCGGCCAGAACCCCGAAATATGATATTCGCCGGACTGCTTCACTTCCTCTCAGCACGGCTCGGTGTCTCTCCAGTGGTGCTGAGGCCTGAGATTGGAGCATGCGAGCCCGGTATAAACACTTGACAGTTTGATAGAATCGAGCGTCGAAGCGCTGCTGAATGGTTGAGCAGGGAGGGCCGACGACGGGCGTCGATAGCTGTAGCAGCTTGCCACCAACACAGATTCGAGGAAAACTTTGCCGTCGTTGCGCGACTGCCCCGAACGACGAGGGATTACTTCCAGAAATGAAAGGCTGCTGATAGATGGATAGAGAGCTGACTGACTTGGAGTATGGATTTTTATGTCGGGAATATCACAGCGATTTACAATTGAAAATAAAAACCGGCACAATTCAACTGACTAGACTATTGACTTGAGCTCGTGGTAGCGTTTTGTCGCTTATCTTACACCGGTGCGTCGCACTAAACTATGTTGAATCTCACTTGTAAACTAATTTTTTTGCTACTTCGTCGCGTTGATGTGTCTACCGATTCGGAATTCGTTTTATTACGGACAAATCTAATCTCGAGTGTCGGATCGTTGTCGGGCAGGTTGCCTTTGCTCGTTCGTTTGTTTTGGTCGATTGTTGTCACTTGTCTATGGGGACACTAGTACCCCGGGGCGTACTCGGAATGCATGCATTTTTATTCGATCGGCGCAATTATGTGAGATCCTCAAAGAGCATGGTGTAAGCTGTGGAGGAGAGACAAAACATTGAGGAATTAGTTTAGATTTATGGGAAAATTTAGATAAATACAGTAGATAGTTAAAGTGGATATCTGTCTTCACTGGTGTTGGACCTTTGTTGACGCTAGCATTGGGCTGTACTACATTTTTGTTCATGGCCCAAATGTGTTAAAAAAAACTGTGGAAGTGTTTTGGGACTGTCGGTATACTACGTGGACAGATTTTGATAAGTTTTAAGATAGCCACTATAACACATAATTGATCACACAAATTTTCCAAAAATTTGTGTAGAACATCCTCGCCCTCCCTCTCACTAACTAAATTATACACAGCCCTCCCCTAACTATGGACAGCCACTTTATGTATTCATGTATTGATCTTCATAAGCTGCTTGGGGCAATGTCCAAGTTTTTAAACGGGAATAAAGAATGTAATGTACATCTGAGTGATTTTGAAAACTTAGGTACATAAGGTCAAGACAATGGAAAAGATAACTATGTCAGTACGGTGGACAATGATGTTGACCCAGTCTTCAAGCAATTAAGCAATTCATTTATTAGCTCTGGAGCTACAAACCGATAATTTGACGCGAAGGTTTAAAGAAAACATGGGGCTCCTGCCTATTTCAACGTTTTATCTTTCAGACTAAAATTAAATCACTTAGTTATGAGCAACAGTGAGTCAGAGAATGTAATCCATGCCACGTAATAAGCCCAATATGAACAGAATTTTCCAACAGATTGCAACACATATGTATTAATCTATTCCGCATAATCCTCTACTCGATATGAAGGCATAGGTTCAGCAAATTTTCTATCCTAGTTGTTTGTGCCCCTGCCGCCCGTCACTACACCGCACACTAACACATACTTTTCTTGAGCCGTTGGGCTTAATGTCACACGCTGACTGCATGATCGTTAAGTACAACCCCTGGAAAATGCTTTTATCCAATTAGTACCCCTCTGTGACAGACGCTGTGGTTGGCAAAAAGCTCCGGACGAAGCTCGTTGTTACCCAGTCGGACACTAAATTATGATTGTAAAAAGGATCCCTGCACATCATCATCATCGCTATCGTTCGTCGCACTGTCGTCGTCGTCGTCTCAATCACGATTCTTTTGTCATCGACATTCACTGAAACGTGCAGTCGGTATGTGGGTAGGTGTATTTTTGGCCATAGGCCACAAAATCTAGTCATAACTGGCAGCCAACCACCAACCATCCTTCGTTGAAAAAATAAATACGTCGAGTTAAGCCGCCGACGACGACGACGGACGGTTCGATAACATGATAATACAGAAATCGGCTCTCCCGTTGCGACGACGATGACCTTGTATAAATGTGATATGAAAAAGCACCCTTTGGGACATTAATGTCGCGACTTTGGTTGTGTCATCGTTATCGATATTTGCACTCGTTACGTCTAGGAGAGTGGCGTTTTTTGGTAACCGAGATGGAGCTCTAAATACTATCATACCTGGGACAACAATTATTGTTTTCATAAATCTAGGAAGTGACTTACTGGCCGTCGCGATTAATCACTGTTAGTAATTGAATGAGTCAGAAGAATTGATACTATGAATGAGAAAGAGTTGCCTAATGTTTTAGGATGACCCATGACGCATAGTGGTTGGAATTGTTTAAAATTAAATGCTACTGATAATGTTTTCATATCTAGATTTATCTTGTAATAGGACAAAAATATTAGCAATGATAAGTTCAGTGACACTGTATACGTACGTATTTATAATTTCTATTTATAGATTACAACAACTTCGCAACAACAGCAAACATTCCATCTAGTAATTAATGATGACAAATTTGATTTTCTTCTCAGTAAATTCTACAAACGGTATTTGATTATACTATAGTCGGGATGCTTCTTCTTCCTACCCTGATGTTTTTGATCTCTATGGAAGCAACCACTACACGATTCAGGTTTCAGCCCATGTCTTCCATCCTACTAGAACTAGGATGGCGTTACGATGACACGTAGATTGGAAGACTTGCGACCGCTGATCCCGTCTAGCGGTGTGCACTGACACCGAAAGTTTTTGCATCGAAACCTGTCATGCCGCGCACCTATAATTTCTTACACAGGTTAATTTTTTTAAGGAGTGTACATTATTCAATAGTGAATATTTACAACGCTATATTTAAATTAAAAAATAAAAGAGGTAAAGTTCCAAACAATTTCTCGTACTAATCCGAAGAATTCGTGAACATTTTAAAGAATTTTGCGTGGATATTCCACGGAAGAAATTCCGAAAAATATTCTTTTGTGATAATTCCAAAAAATTTCCCAAAAAAAAAATCCAAAGAATTTCCCACAGAAAATTCGAAGAAATTGCCGGTGATTTTGCCGAGGAAATTCCGAAGAATTTTCCGATGGAATTTTAATGAACTTGATTAGAAAATTCCGAAGAATTTCTTAGCAAATCTTGCAGTATTTGCTGAGGAAATTCTGACGAACTTGCCAACGAATATGCCGAAAATTCCGGAATATTTCCAGAGAAAACTCTTAAGAATTGGCCGAAAAAATTCTGAATAATTAAACCCCAAAAAATTTCCGAGAAAACTTCGAATAATTGACAGCGAAAGTTGAGAAGTATTTCTCGAGAGAATTGGGAAGAATTTGCCGAAAAAAAAATATTTCCTCGAGGAAATCCCGAAAAATTTCCAAAGAACTTTTGAAGATTTTGCCGACAAACAATATTGAATAATTTGCCGAGGAATCTCGAAAAAAAATATCAAGGAAATTGCGAAGAACTTCTAGAGAGATTTCTATATAATTTGGGCCTGGTGGCCTTACAACTTGATCTCGAACAACGAGCTCCATCGTCGTTGTCACCAGAGGCCCGGTAGGGGCGGTAACGAAATCTGTAAATAAGCATTGAACTGAAACCCAGCGGGACCTCGCAGCAGAGGCAGACCTAGAGGCTCATGGCGGCGAAGCCTCAATTAAGAAATAAAAGAAGTCGATCGAAAACTAACCTGGCAACAGGTTAAAGCGATAGCTGGATATCGCTCAGGATGGAGAAGTTTCAAGTCGGCCCTTTGCACCGGAGGTGTGTTTTCATGTTTTGAAAATTTTCAAAAAAAATTGGGGTTACTAAATCGTTACAAAATCGGTTCAACATTTTATTAAAAAACTGTTTTCCTCAGATAACGCTCATATTTCGATACCTTTAATATAAAGAGCTTAGGAATGTTCTACAAAGTTTTTCGTAATACCAAACTCTATACCTTTTCTAAAAAAAACTAATTCTCTATTTATGTTTTCGACGAAAAAACAACTCACTTCTAGGTGACATCATTACATCAAAAGATGCGTCTTTTCATGAATAAAAACTTTATAGAAGACATCAATCATCCACTATCAACGGTTAAAAAGTTATTAAATTTTGATCGAATCGATTTTGTAATTCAAGACTGTGCAACGGCTAGAGGTGTGCGCCGCTGCGCTGATATTTTTGTATCGCTTTAACTTTGACATGCCGCTGATCTATAATTTTCCACGCCGATTCAAATTCGAAGAAGTCTGCATAATTTTCCGATAGACAACTCCAACTCATCACGTTAAAACTCCACAGATTTTTTCGTGAAAAAATCAATGATTTCCTTAAAAAAATAAGAAGGACTTCGAGTGCAATTTTGGTTTTACCGTAGAAATAAAAAAAACTCATTGAAATTAATTTTTTTTACGGAGAAGGGTCCTTTGGCAGAGAGCCAATTAGCCTAAAATCAAATTTTGCACGAACCTATCTACTCTGGCCGATCATTTCCTTTGGCTGATAAAAATCGTTGGCCGAATATGGCCATTTGGCCGAAATGGACATACGGCCGAAAGTGTCGGAGTGTTTTTTTCGGGCCAAACGGTTCTTTCAGCCAAACGACCATTTCTACCAACTTTGTTGGCCAAACTACGAGCTCGATCGAATGTCCCTTTCGGCCAAATTACATTTTCGTCAAACCTAACACCTTTTCGGACATGCGACCAATTCCGCCAAATAGAATCCAGCTTACCATGGGGACGACAGCATTTGGCCGAATAAACCATTGGACCAAAACCCATCTGGTTGAAAATAGTTGTTGAAAAATCACTTTAATAAAGCATTAGAAAAAATACCTTCAGTAACTCCCTGCGGTGCAAATTGGCGCAGTTAGTTCAGGTGGCATCTGAAAGTCCTAGATTTCTTCTATAACTGGCATGTGAAACCACTTGTAAGGAAAAGTGGGTACGGTATGTTACATTCAGAAGAAGTGTCCAATGTACTGGAGTTCGAAACAGCTTTGCAGAGCAGAGAATCAATTTTTTTGACGTAGAACTACGTCTGTCTTTTCTATATTGGGGTACACTTTACGATTGCAAAAAATCGAAAAAAGTCACGAAAATATGATAGACTTTGAACGTTAATATCTCAGCTGATTCTGGACGGATTTTCAATTTTCTTGTGCCATTCAATCAAGGAAGAGTCAACGCTTCATATCCAATGTACAGTGAAGTCGTTTTTTACGCGGTTTTATTTTTACACCATTCGATTTTTATGCGATTTTTTCCCTAAAATTTCGGGATTTCCGCGTTTCGTTCAGAAATATTTTGGAATCTACGCGGTTTTTTACGTTGTTTTAATTTATGCGGCCAATATACTCCGCGTAAAAACCACTGGAATCGTGTTACAATATTTATGTATGATTAATATTTTATTATTGAAAACTTGTTTACAGTTTAGCAATCGGTTTCGGTGAATCAGTCAATCTCGTAAGCAAGCTTCTTCTTCCATAGCACTACATTCCAACTGGAACTTGGCCTGCTCTTCAACTTAGTAATCTATTAGCATTTCTTTAGTTATTAATTGAAAGCTTTCTATGCCCGCCATTGCATTAGTATGTATCTTGTGTGGGAAAGTCAATGGATACACTATGCTCATGTTGTCGAGAATGTTTCCCGCCCGAAAACACCTAGAATGGATCAAGAATCGATCTCGCCATCTCCGGACTCTGCGCCTTTGTTCGCAAAGCTAACTGGAAACCTCAAGCCAGTAAGACGTCAAATTAATGCAACTTACAGGACTTTTAGCTGGTGCAGTTCGTTTGTGCTAACTTACACGAGCGTTTTCTCTCGAAAGCTTGGGGCGTTTGACGGCAGCTTCTGATTTCTATAGGTGTCTGCCGGAGTAAACGCAAAGTCCGACGCAACTCACGTGAAGAAATAATAATTTGTATCAAAAAACTGTCAAACTTCTTTGTCGCGTCTAATCTGACTTTTGGAATCGATTGATAATAAATACAAAATTATCATTTAAATGTAAACCTAACTTATACCAATTTGATGTCAACAATGAAGTTCAATCGGATGTTTGGCATTGTGTTTTGGTGTTATGTAGGAAAATAAGTTCAAAAGTAGCATTTACCAATGCTTCAAATCGAGATACAACTATCAAATGTTTCTTACTCTATAGTGAAATTTTATCAATTGATAATTTGGATATGTGATCAGTGACGGGAAATGTCAAAAAAATGTCATAGGGTTGCTATTACTAATTTGCTAATAACTTGTTTCAAAAGTTATTTACTATTCAGATTTTTTGATTAACATAAAATACTCAAAAAATCTTACAACTTTGCCGAACAGACCATTGTTCTAAATAAAAAGTGTGAGTCATGATAACGAAATTTAAAAAATGTCACGAAATGTCATGACATTAATGTCATTTGACATTAATTGGGCTCTCACGCCGTCAATTTCAGATTTAGAGCAATGACCTATTAGAAAAAGTTTTAGGATCCTTTAAGGGCTACATGTTTTATAAAACATACAGTTGTAAATAACTTATGACAACATTTATTAACAAATTAGTCCCATGACATCGATATGATATTTCCCGTCACTGTATGTGATCGCTTGAGAGTGTTGTTCATCCTGGATTATTTCGAATATTTGAAAATTTTATTTTCATTATCCTTTTTAAATGTTGATCTGATAATTATATACATCACCAGGATTCGCAATGCAAACTCAATCTCAGGAGCACAGGATAAACAACGAAAACAGATTCACTCTGGGCTTGAAAAACGCTTGCTTTGGTCTCATCGAACAGAAAAGTCGAAAACCTGTACATTACATACAGCTACGTAGTTCAACGTCACCTTTGCGTACAACCCAATTGGGCTGCACCTTTGAGTTTTTTATGAAAATACGTACATTATTAGTGAATTAAATTCTGTTTTTCACAGCAAATTAATCGCTAGTCAAGTTGAAAACCGAAATTGGGGACTATCGCAAGTGGTGGAAATACTTTAACCAAGGGCCATACTCTTCAAATAAGCTACCACTGTAGAACTTTTTACAAACTACGGCCTATTTATTGACGTCATTTTCAGGGGGTTTATACTTGCGGTTTTTGGTTTGTGGTTGGTAGTCTTGTACTAGGGAACCTTTGGTTCCGAATGCTGGAGGTACGATCCGACAAAACGAATGCCGAACTACAATGGTTTGGTGATCGGCGCCAGGTTCAACGGCGGATTACCGCAGTAGGCGCTAATAAGGCGCGATCAGGCGAGATTTTGCGGATTTCAACGGCGAACCTGAAGTTTTTACAATGGCGGATGGCTGCAAAGGAGCATGTCGCCGTCATAGACGTTCGAACCGTGGGATGCCATCGACAATGGCGTCTTATGGCTAGCATTGGCTTTGATGCGTCGCTAGAGGTGGCTCGTCGTCTTTGCGTTCTCCGGCCGTTTGCTGGGAAAAAGCCCAAATAAAAGAAAAAGACCCATGCCTCGGACCTAACCACACATTAGACCCCTGTGACGTCACTAACACTTTTTTTAAAAGACAGAATCACCGTCTTCGACCAGAGGTCGCACAGACTGAACAATTAACATCCAGCATGAGACAGGACAGGACATTTACGCAACACCCAATGGACCACTGCAGAACTTTTCGCTTCACGAAAAGTTTTCTCCTTACCGGGGCGGGAATCGAACGCAAACTCCACAGCACATGCGTCTAGACGATTGACGTTGCTAACCGCACGGCCACGAAGCCCACCACTTGTTCCACTATTTTCACACTATTACAATTAACTTTAACCTTTTTCTTATATATTTCGTCTTGTTTGACGATGTTTGTATTTGAACAATTAACTTTTCACAATCGGACTGTAATATACAATTAGTTTTAGGACAATTTTATCGCTTAATAACACTGTACATACTTTTTACAATGATAACTTTTACTAACACAATTTTAATTCGAAGTACTACAATTAGCCGTTTTTACTAACCGACTAACACCTAATTAAAGAAACAAAAACTCAAAGTTAAAACAATTACACCACACGAAGATTTACTTTTTTAACCTCTATTTAATAAAAAGCTATACACGCGCACGCTTCTAGACTGTTCTAGATTCACCAGCCAAAGGAGAGCGATTTTGGGATTTATTTCCTTTTTATAGAAAACCCAGAATCTAAATTAAATAAATTTATGCTTTTCGCATTTCCGCACCCTTTATTTTCGCTATTAACGCTCCACCTGTGGGCTGCTACCTTCATTGGCTGATAAGGGCCGGTTCACACCAGACGAATATGCGCTGTCATTCTAGCACGACAGATCGCCGTGAGATTGAGACAGGCTCAGCTCGCACACCAAGTCACTGCGTGAGTGCCAACTATCTCATTCGGGTGGGATATTTATTTTGATTGAGGCGTATATTGTTTTGGTGACGACGGTTACAATGTTACACCGTTTTTTACAACAAATGTACATCTTAAATGAAATCCAACAAATCAAATGTATCTGGCAAGGTCTATTCTATGAAATTTGAACTTTTTCTCGAAGGAAGAATCAAAAATTTTACCTACAGAACAGAGAAACCAATTCTACATGAAAATACGTATTTTTGAGAAATTAAACCCGTTTTTTTTGTCAAAAACACACGGTTAGAAAAAAGTACCTAATTTTAGGTACTTTTCACTCAAATCGGAAGTTTAGTGGGAAACCAAAATTAGATTTTTTTTTTAATTAGGTAAAATTTACTTGATAATAAGTAAAATATAGAGGTAACGGCTCAAACCTTGGCCCATTAAGCTACGGTTGAGCACATTTATCGTTATAAATCTTCATACATTGCATTTCCAACCAAAATTATTCCAGCAGCCGGCTTGGTTACATTTGGGTTTGACGCCAAATAGAAAGAAATGACGATGAATGTTCGCAATATCTCATTTAAACCAGCGAAAGTCTCGATAGAAATGGACAAAATGTCGGCATCCTTGTCCCTATCTGGTGGATAATTTTTCAGCCCACTTGGGACGAGTGATTGTTGATTTCGAACATACGAAAGATAAAGATGGGTTGCTGTTTATAGTACCAGTCATTTTGCTTGCGTTGAATAAAGGCAGCATGCAAACAAATAGAGAAAATCAAATCATCTTATTGAGCGTGAATTCTAATTGGTTGCATGTAAAATACTACCATACTGATTGTGAGAGTGCGTTTTAGATCCCCCCCCCCCCCATAGTACGCTCACCAAGGACATGCTAACGAAAATACTATTATATGAATGATTTATTTCCCAAATATTTACCATATTCGCAAGTGAAGAAGTTTAGAAAAATGAAAACTGTATTAAAAACCGCAATTGCAAAAAGGCTACATGTTCTAGCCCTCATGTTGTGCCTTCAAACAAATTGCATACGTTAATTATTGGCTGCCGCATAATTTTGAGATTTACTACTAGTTATGTTGCTCTCGCTCTCGCGATACTCTCAAAGAAACTTTTTTCTAAACCGTAAACAATGCTTTAGGTGGGGATGATGCATAACGCACTACTGAAGAAAGCCAATTGTAAAACTTATTCTAAGCAATTCCTTGCTTTGTACTGTGCATAAACAGTTATAACTGTGTCAACTACCTGATGTTTGTACACAATCATTCATAAATACAATTATTGGATGCTTGTTTTGAACTCTACCTGCATTGAAGTTTCATGATTGGTACGTGCGTTTGATTCCACTCCTCTTTATATCGATCAGCTGTTGTGAATTCTCTCAAAACTCTCACGTGTTTCAACTTCCCGAGTTGAAAGAATACTTCTAGATTGCTTTGAGAATAGGTCGTATGTGCAAAAGAGAGGCTCTCTTGACTTTCATTCTCTTTCGATTATTATAGAACTATACTAAAGTTTACTTCGGATTTCTTGGCAGATATCTAAAGACAATAGCTTTGTCTATCGTGCTGGAGTGAAAATGTAGCAAAATATGCAAAATTAGCTTATCTATTAGCGAAAGAGAGTGCAAGCAAAGAGAGACTCTCTATTGCACATACGACCTATTCTCAAAGCAATCTAAACTTTTTCGGTATCATTTTACAGATCAAAATACTTTTTGCAAGCAATAATAGATCAAAATTATGATGAAGATATTTGTCAAGTAATTATTTTTTGTATGTTCTGCGAATGAAAACGATTATATCGTGATTCGAGAAAAGCCTAATGAGGGCCCATTCACAAACTACATAACGTTTTAGGTTGTGGGAGGGTACTTGTCTGAGCGTTAAGGACTTTATAAATTTCAGAACCCTACCATACATGAAGCATTACTAGAGGCTTGGTGTGGGTTGAGTTTAGCGTTATGCAATTTGCGAAGGAAACTTAACCGCTCAGTGGATTAACCTGTTTTTACAAAAATTCTTAGCAACCTAATCGCAAGCATCGGATATTCTATCTACAGCTTTCGGTTATTTTCTCCAGTACGGGTTATTGGTGAGAATGTTTTGATTTTAGAGTTTCACCTATACTAACGTAGTGGTACAAATCGAAAGCGAATGCCACCATTTGGCTACGGGGCCCTTAGTATTATCCAAAAAAGTTTTGGTTAATTATGTCGCTATACTAATGGAAATTGTGAAATAAAAATGATAGCTGACATAGTGTGGTTGTTATCCATTCATCTGATATGCGAAAGCAGGTATGTTCATTTAGAAAACTCTTCTATTGGGCAAAAGAAAAACTCTAGCACAATCAGCCTGCATACGTCAACGAAACATGGCTACTAAAAAACCGAGTCAAAGTGATTTTTCACGCGAGATAATTGCTTTTAATAGTTTAAGAAGTGTTTAAATCTAGAGTTATGAAGCAGATATATGTTTGATACACTTTTCTAAAGAAGCAGTGGTTAATATCTCCCTACAAATCGACGTATTATCACTGAAAAATTGATTTATTTGCGTGATGAGCCAATGTTACATCCAGTGCAAACATTACCGCCGGTTACCCTACTTAGTTTTAAATAGAAACTAACCAAGAGTTAGGTAAATTTCACTCAACTATTGGGGGTGGGGATTCTCATCGATTTGTTCTCGGTGAAAACAAATCGATGAGAATCCCCACCAGCAATTTCGCGGCGATTGATCCATTGTAAACATCACTTAACTATTGTAAACCTGAGATTACTTAACGTTGAGTTCCCACACTTTACTGCCCTGTTGAGTGGTTTTGCTCTTCATTTTATGACAACAAAGGGAAGAGGGAGGGAGATGCAAGAGAAAAAAAGTACCTAAAATTAGGTACTTTTTTCTAACACTGCAGGACGTGTTAAAGGAAATCTTAATTCAGCGTTAAAAAAATCTATTGATATACATTGAAAATGGTTGACGGAAGCGAAAAAAAGCTCATTTTTTTGGATAGTGCCCACTTAGTCAAGAATGTTTCTCACCCGAAAACATCCTGGACCGGATCAAAAATCGAACTCGCCATCTCCGGATTGGCGATCATACGCCTTTGCTCACAAGGCTAACAGGAGACCCTGGCACTCCTCTACAGCCACTAACAGCATGTTACAGGGCTGGTAGCGACCAATGCCACTCAAAGTAGTGACTTTAGTGACCAAAGCTGACGAAAAAAGGGACCAAATAGTGACTTTCAGTTGCAGAAAAAGTGACCAAATCAAGCTCTATCTGGTAAAAGGGCGAATGTCGCAAGAGAGGATTCTCTTCGTCGATTTCCCCTCTTTTGAATAAAAGTGACAAGCAGGGAATTTCTTTGCAGTTTATCGCCTCAGAATGCAAGTTCGCATTGTTTTCTATCGTTCTGAGGTGATAAACTGCAAAGAAATCTGCTGCTTGTCACTTTTATATAAAAGAGGGGAAGTCGACGAAGAGAATCCTCTCTTGCGACATTCGTCCTTATTCCAGATAGAGCTTGAAATAGTGACTTTTAGTTTCAGTTGATGAGACGAATTCAAGTGTTTTTAGGTCGAAGGAGAATGTTTTTTCATAATTTGTGGCGGATAACATTTTTCACTCACCACTCTCTCATAACGAATCAGAAGAGAAACGAAAATCGTGCAAGCTAACTTTTATCTACTCAGTTACTAAGTAAAATTGTATTGTCCGCACTTTCTTTATCCCACGGAAACTTTACTAAATATCAGTCACTAGCAGGACTACTCAAAATTTTATTTATACAAAATTTTATGACTACTCAAAATTTTATTTATTTATCAAATGTTTATTTATTTATTTACTTATTTATTTACATATTCTTTATAATCGCATAAATAGCCACTTAACAGTTTTCAAAGCTTACGCGCCACTGGAAGTGAATTAAACAAGGTTATCACTTATAAGACCTGTGTTTCTTTCCCGAAATAATAATAATAATTTCTCGGCAAAAATTTGCGTGAAAGAATATTCTCTTCTCGTGAGAATGAGTAAAAATTACGATCACTGGATTAGCTGAACACCTACTTAAAAAAGATACAGATTTGTCATATATTTAGGGAAATTTTTGGAACTGTTAGTGTGAAAGAAACAACAGTACGGATCGTTTTGGTAGAAATCGAAACTAAAACAAAACAACGAGCAAGGGATAAAACGCTCGACTTCCTGCTTATAATGCAGGACCATCGGGCTCGACTTCAGATTCAAAAGTTATCAAAAGCTAACAAATCTAACAAAATCTAAAAAAAATCTTTTACATTCATGCCGTTTAAAATGTATAAATTATCATCATAATATATTTTGGAAAATTCTAAAATATTGATCGAAGTGGATGTTGAGAGGAAAAAAACGGCTTTTATTTTCTCATGTTCTTACAGCAAAATTACTTAGGGGATTCCTTACATATTTAATGTACCTCCCTTCAATTCGATTGCAGTATAATCATAGATGCAAATATCATTATTTCGATTTGAAAATTAAATATCTTTATTTTACCAAAATACCACGCGCTGAGAATCATATGGGTATTAATCATTTTCTCTTAATCGATTTGTTTCATTAAACTCAACTGTTTCCAAAGTTACAACCGTGATTGTTGCGTCTGGTGCAAGATACAATCGTCCTTTATCACACCAAACCATACAATCTTCGGCAAACTACCGTAATTCGCTACATTGATAAAAAGATAACATCAACGAAGAGCAACGAATTAAAGCAGTTACGGTCCTATGATTCTAAGCACGAGGTTTGTGATGAAACATTTTTCTGTTATTCTCCATGAAATGTATAATTTAACTTCACGGATGTATGATAATCTGTAACTGTTGTTGTTATTGATACATAATTGAGTGCTGACAAAAGTCGAATTTGAAAATATTCGAAGGGTATTGTTCCTTCCAAGAACTTGCTTTAATGAAAGTAGAAAAGTGCTCTCTGAACTTTTAAATATTTAAATAGTATGAAAACACAGATTTTTCTTCTCGCTGTGCGAATTCATGAATGATTTTTGCTATGGAATTCGACAGCGCATGCAATCTTCAAAATTGGGGAGTCTTAATCTCCTTTAAACTCAATAAATATTTTTTTGAGCAAACCCTTCATTACATCTATATCTACAAAAAAATATCCGCTTTAGCACAATTTATATTTTTTTTTGAATTTTCTCGCCAATTTTATGTGTGACTAATGAGAGATCAAGTCTCCTCATATTGGAGCAACAACTAAAAATCCAAATATCCTTAAATTGTAATGGAATGCAGGAATTTTTATCAGTGCTGACAATTTAGCATACTTATGGCTTTGTGCTGTAAAAAATGATAGCATTTGGTCATTATTGGGAGGAGTTGTTCAAATTTGTCGTGGCCACTAAAAAAATCTTCAGGAGGGACAAAACACAGTAAATAAGATTGTCAATCCAAAAACAACTCGCCATATAACGATCATTTGTCTAGATGATTTATTAGAAAATACCGGCAAGTCTCCAAACCTTTTCTTACTGTAGTTCTGTAGTACTGATAGTTAAAAAAAATCCAAACAGGCAGGTCTCCTGCTTGCATGACCATATACCAATTTATAAATTCTTACGTAAACACCTTCAATTAGCTACTGGTGAAATGCCAATAAGAGCAGCGAGTAAAATGGCTGGCGAAGTTTCAGAGCAATAATTTTCCCAAGATCCGTAATTTCACTTCCGCCATGAACGAAGAAAGCATCATCCGATGGATACACAAAGCTTCATTCAAAAATATTAGTCAATAGTTTCAAAATAGTTGAAAATAGTGACTTTTTGCGAGAAAAAGTGACTTTAGTGATTTGAAGTCGAAAAAAGAGATTTTTAGTGACTTGCCCGAAAAAAGTGACCAAGTCACTAAAAAGTGACCCGCTACCAGGCCTGATGTTAGCTCTACGTTTCAGAAGGGGCGGTAGTCCGGGGGCACACGGAGGAGTCGGTGGTAGAGTTACTGAATGCTGTTTACGGGGACCACGTACACAGATTCACGGATGGCTTCGTTTCTGTCCGCGGAGTGAGCCTTAATGTCTCTGGTCTGGGCACAACTTGATGGTTTCGGACAGCCTGCCTGTAATATTTCTATTGTTTTTGTATTAACTGACCCTGAGCTAGCCTTTAACGTGACCCCAACTTCGACAAAAACTCCGGATGTTTGAATGTTGTATATTGAGAAAAAGTACAGGAACTATACTGCCGCTAACCGCAAGTCGAGCACATCTGTATATGGAGGCCCATATATAGATGTGCTCGACTTGCGGTTAGCGGCAGTATAATAAAGTCCATTACCCTACAAGAAGTGGCTTCCAGTGAGAGGTAGTTCGGTTGGAATTCAGTCACACCAAATTATACTACACAGGAAAGGTAAACGAAGAAACAAGCGCTTTGTCTAGTACTGTTACTCCGATTTACCGACTGGAATGTCAATTGAAATTGCTTGCTGCTTCCACAAATGCGTTGAAATTCAAATCAGCTACCAATTGACGGCAGACCAAAGTTCTGGCTGTCTCTCTGGTGTTGTTTTGCATTCTTCAGATTCCCCCGTGGCTAATGGAGGTTCTAGACGTCACTAATGCGATTTAATTAATTCATTAAAACCAACTCTTGCCAAGCTAGAGTTATCAGAGCAAGGCAGCAATTATGAGCCCTGCGCACTGTTTGTCTAAACTCGCTCGGAAAGCCTGCTGCCTTGTTAGGCGGAGCGATTAAAATGCCAAAATTAGCAATTTGCCGCTCGCGGATGATGGAGCTCTCATTCTCCTTTAACGTTGCACAAATCGTGCAAATTCCTAATAAGAATTTAATTGAGAACGATGCGATGAATGGGGACACACCGTAGCGGCCGTAGAAGCTGGTTTGCACCGGTGATAAAAATATAATCTCGATATCGAGATCGGCTGCGGTCGGTCAGTTTGGACAACGGAGAACGAGGACGGATGGGCGGTTGCTTGTGTGCTCTGCTGATGGATGTCGAAATTAATTAAAGTTGGCTTGAAATCGATTTATAATTGCCGGACCTGATTCAGTTACAGCCCCCGGTAGGAGAGACAACTATGGACTTGTTGCCGTGTCGTTTAGAGCGATATGGTGAATGAATTCGCCTAAGGACATCACGCTAATGCTGGCCAAAGATGGTAAGCGAGAATTGAAATGTTCATTGGAATTTTTGGATCTGTGATTGCAGCTTTAAGTTTAAATTTTCCCTTTTGCAATAACTCAAATCCGCTGTCATCATCTTGTGCTGTTTAGAGTGCTATTTCTATTCGCTCTCAGTCTTATCTACCCTGGAAAAACACATTATATAAGGTGGCATAAAATAACTCCCACTTGGTTGGCAAGAATGACTATTCTAAGATAACGACCGGAATGAATTATGTTTTTCACAACCCATCGTTCACCATTCTAGTGGTGGATAAGGAAAGAACGTTCTCGGATGCTACTTTTATAAAGTCGCAAACGTCTTCTTGCGATGTGAAACTCATCCTTTTTTTAGCACATTTCAAATTCTCTTCTCTCTGCTGCCATTGCATCCCAACCCAATACTGCGACAATGATGCTTCACAACTTTCTGTTCGTAAAACATTTCCACAATTATCAACTGCTATCGAATGTGAAAGTTTTTAATTTGTGCTTCCGCATATCATAGGGTAAGCACGAGCTAGATAGAATTTTCGAATAGAATTTTCGAAATATTTCATGAACTAGAAGTCAAGTGAGGCACGATGTTGATTTGGAAATTTTCACAAACTCGAGTGGAATAAAGGAGTAATAGAGGTGTGGGCCGTACGATTTTTTTTCGACCGTGGCGAATTTCAATTGTGTTGATCATTCCGTGACTTTTTCCTGAATTGCCCTAATCTTCTAAATGCAAAAAATGGGCGATTCAGACCCCTTTCCACTCTATAACACACTTTTTTATGAATCAACTAATTTGTTTTCAAGGATCGTTATACTTTTTGAACTACCTCTGAACGTCACAATAATTATGGTATGATCCCTCAGTAGCTGAGACATTCTACAACTATTCCCGATGAACTCCTTTGAATGGATTAAAAACCGGTAGCCAAAACGTGTGCAATGCTTTCCTCAAAGATGTCGGCAATGTATAAGTGAATCAATCAGCAGAAATAACACAAAGCAGAAACTATGGATTAGGGTAGTAGTCGGAGACTATCACCTCAGTAATCATGAAAAAAAAAAAACAATCTAAATCGTCCTTCTGGGGAAATACATTTTCAACATTCAATATTAATTCATCCACACAATCTCAATTACTTACATTAAAAACATTGACAGCGGCGTGATGCCAAAATTATCTGCGGTGGCGGCCTGACAGGACAAGGTATTATGATCAAATAATAGTTTACAGATAAGTAAACTATTTTAATATTCTTTTGATGACAATAATATTCACGAAGGAAAATACTGAAACGCACTGCCTGCTGACACAAAAACAGTGATTCATTCAGCACCTTCATCAATGAAACTTTCCCATCAACTTATTCAATTACTGTCGCCAGACATCCGCCATTGGCTGTCCCCATTACTCATTGTTGTAGTTGCACATCAAGCCATCACCCCCTCTCGATAAATTCGCACCGAGATGTCGCCGCTTATCGCAATAATCACCAATCAAGCAAACGTGTGCAATATTACCACTCGGATACCAAATATAGTTCTTTTTTTCCACGTCTGAATAAGAACACCAACCATCGACCTATGCGGTCGCCACAGCACCAATAGTGTACGAACGTTGATTCTGTCCTCCCCGTCGGAAATGTCACGTACACTGCATCGGAACCCACCGCCGCGTTTGCAATCGGTCACTACAGCCACTAGCATGAGTTATTGGTTTCACCTCGTGTTGCTACACAAGTGCAAGTCACTTTCGATCGGTATCTTACACAGATCACGTCTAATCACTGCTGTGCTCTGTCAACTTCCAGCAAGGAGGCGGTGAATTGCTGACCAGTCGAGTCAGGTATATCAATCAATCAACGTGCAAGAGATAGATTTTCGGCCCACCCTAGTTTAGTTTGCGGTGTTATGATATTACACTTCAATGCACTACGACATGTGAGTAGCAAGGGGATGGGGATTTTTTTTTTAAATGTTAGAATATGTTAGGAAATAATCTTCAACTGTACACAAACGTACCGAAATTCGCAGTCACAAATTATAGTCAGCGAAACCAAACCGAAAACATTCAGCATGAAGACTCAGACGAAGAACACTACACCGTCTCATGTCCAGATTATTTCAGCTGATAACATATTCGGACAGGAGCTGTGGAGGTAAAAGTTCAGCTCACCATTCTTCATGTTCACCCTCATCCTCGACACATTGGACCACATTTCCATAGAATGCAGTCTTAGCGTCTTCCTCGCATTACTGGTTCCTCCCCATTGATAGAACTCGTCTGAACTCGAACTCGAACTCCTCTGCTAGGGTTATGCAGACTGGAATCAACCCGGCGATAACGCAGACTGTCTCCAACGAAATGGTTCTATACGCACTCGAAACACGGATGGCTAGTACACTCGTGCATTAGTTCACCATGATATTTGCTAGTGCATCAATCATCTTTGACGCCTTTTCTCTGGAATAGTCAACATGGGTGTTGAAATTCAACCGGTCATCACTTCTAGATGTCTCAGAGTCCGCACCGACTATACTGTCGTTGCATCCACCGACGGTATACCGTTGCATCAGAATTTTCACCTCTTCCAGGGACTCACCGGTTATCGTTAGGACGGCGTCAGCGTTAGCATCCCGTAATACATCAAGTCCCAGAGCGTCGAGTCGAGTAAGTGCTGTGACATCGTCACAGTGCTGAGTGCTGTGACGATGGCCTCCCAAATGGCACTATTAAACGCGTTTTTGATTCAATCGATAATACCGTGAAGAACCGATTGCCGCTCCTCTTCTTCTTGGACGCCTGATTACATCCACCGTCGATCTGTCTTTTCGGAATCCGAAATGCTTTTTCGATAACCCTCCAGTGAACTGCGTCAGTTTTTAGGAATAATCCTTTCCAGAAGCTTCTTCTATTTATTCAGCAATATGATGCGGAATTCCTCGTCTGTTTCCAAGGTTTCGGCTACAACACTCGTTTCCGGATATTCTAATGATCCGACAAGAAACTAGAGACCAAAACATTCTGCAGCACCACCTGAACAGATCCTTGATCAGTATGCCAGTCGAGAAAATTTGTTTATTTATGTAAAAATAACGAAATGCTTCGGATAAATCTTCATGTAATGAGTGTTCCGAATATGAGTCTGTTTGGGATTTGAGTCAAAACGGTATAGACTTCACAACCGCAGTTCATGTTCCTCACAAGCGACGGAACGGTAGAACGTAATGTCGATGATGGACTCCTTGCCATCTCTACGAAATGTTACCTTACCGAAACGATACCTTCGTAGCCCAGTCTGACTTTCAGCTTTGACAGCGCCTACAAAAAACTGTAACCTCTAGCGTTAGTCAGTCTGTTGCCCTATTCCACTGCTCAAGCATTGAAATCATCTCCGATGATTATCGGTCGTTGACCGATCAGTTTTTCCCTTAGTGCGTCCAGCATCTGGTTATACTGCCTCATAGTCCAGTTCGGGAGTGCGTAACCGCTACACCAAAAATCTCTTTAATTTTGGCGATTACGAGACCTTCTCTTGAGCTGTCTACCATTTATTGGAAAGGGAATCTGCCCATCACTTGGAAAGCCACAATCCCCGTTTAATCTACCGCCCAGTTAACGTTGACAAACGGGATCCGATACGGCTCAATAATAATTGCCACGTCGCACGTTGCTTCTGTTCTCGACTGCCACAAAAGTTGCTGTGCGGTGTCGCAATGGAAGAGATTTATCTGGATTATCTGCATCAATCCCGGCCCGCCATCGCCTTCTTGTATGCAGATTTACGGCATTGGAAGCCACCCGTCGCATGGTTGTTTATGTGCTTCCAGTTTGCAGAGCAAACATCTCGATTGCTTCGTGCAGTCCCTAGCAAAATGACCTTCTTCACAATTCTTACATATACCGAACTTTGCAGTTTCGCGCCTGGTGGCCAAACGCCATGCATAGAATCGATCCATTTCTTTGAATCACAACTGACACACCGACCATCCTACTTTCACGTCATCTGCACTTTTCCCAGCTTGCATTGTGAGGCCAGTGCATCCCTCAGTTCGTATACCGTAGTGATCTCCTCCAGGTCTCTGCACTCGACCACTGCCTCTTGCGTTAGAGCTACGTTCCCTCCACTACCCAATGAATTGGCAACGAGCTCCCGGAAAGCCGAGCTCTAGATCGTAGGATCCTTCTTCAGCTCGAAAAGCATCTCCCGCTTCTGGGTACGCCTAGTTCTCACTACTTTCTCACCGAGTCTTTCAGCTTCGGGCTCGCTCTTACCTTCCTTAGGATGTTGCGTATGACGTTATATCGTTCGCTTCGACGATCAAGGCGTCACCCTTGACCATCTTCCGAGGAGAACGACGTTTTCCTTTCTTCTTCTGTGCTTTCCTCCCTTCTACATTCTCCTGCTCCTTCTTCCTATTCTCCCGCGGGTTTTCCACGGACTGCCAGTCACCGTCCTTGCCACCTTCCTATGAATAACCAGCTGGCAAAATCATACACGTTCCGCTGCTTCTTCGGGACTTCTTGCTTTCAAGCAGTTATAATGCTGCCAAACACTGCTCAGTGCGCTTAATTTTCCTCCAAACCAACGCTTGTTTACTGGTCCGTTCTTCATCTGCGTTACGACTCCGAATTCCACGTAACTTCATCGTGACACATTCGCTCTGCGATGTTGTCCACCCTTGGGGCAAGCATTCCTCTACGTCCCAACAAACAATTTAAGCTGAACAAGCTAGTTTTTTAGCTTAATAAGCTTATTTGCCACGAAACAAGCTCTTCTTCAGCTTCCAATGTTTGTTGAGGTGCTTCCGCAAGCCACGGGCAATCGAATACCACGTGCTATGGAGTCTCCTTTACGTTGGTACACGCCGGGCAGAATGGCGATGACGCAGACCAATGCAGATATGCATTTACCAAGTGCAAACCTGCGAAATCCGTAGAGTCGAGGTCTACCCAGACTGAGACCCAAGGATTCGCGGACTCGGGCAAGGTCGAATCGACCGAGGGCGTGCCAGCGAAGACGGTGGTGCCAAAGATGGTAGGTCATTTGGCATAAAGTCGTTTGGCATAATGCCGTTCGGCATAAATGTCGTTTGGCATAATGTCGTTTGGTATAAGGCCGTTTGGCATATTGGCCGTTTGGCATAATGGTCATTTGGCATAATAGTTGTGTAATCTTCAATTTCGAAACATATGCATAATATGTTCAATTATTTATAATGATTGTCACTTTAACATTATAAAAGAGATGTTCTAAATTGATTTTTTCCAATCAAAGTTCAGATTCTATCAAATCACTGCTTGAAGGTACTTTATTTAGACTTTTTATTATCTGTCTATTTCACTTAAAATCTGTTTACCTCTGGGTCAGCAGCAAGATCGTCGTGCATCCCGTCGTTGACTAAAACAAACTACAATATACGGAAAGTCAAACAGCAAAATTGTGAGTGCGATAAAAGGCAAATGAAGTTATTTCTGCATGACATATATTGATCTCTTTAAAAGCATACTTTGTCGTTCATAATTCTAAAAAGTATAAGCTTCTTTTTTTCAAGTAATGCATTTTTTATGCATAACACAAGGGAGAATATGTATGGTTTCTATTCTCAATGTATGCAATATTCAGTTCTAGGAAAGGGAAGATATAGCTCCTTCTTTCAAAGGATGCATTTTCTTGGCAAAAGCAAAGGGAGATTTTATTCATTTGTCCAATTAAGGCATTTGCTCGGTTTAAGGAAAAGAGGGATATGATCCTTTCTTTCAAAGGATGCATCTTCCCGACAGTTACATCAGAAAAGATATGGTTCCATTTTTTAAAGGATACATTTGCCCGATAGATGGCGAAATACGATATGCTTCCTTCTTCCAAGTCCGGGCATTTGATCGGTTAAATGCGGGGGAAGATGAGATTTCTTCACTCAGTGGATGCATTTGTTCGGCAAAAGATAAAAGACGACATAGTTCCATCATTCAAGGCGTTTGCTCGGTTTAAGCAAAGGAATATATGATCCCTTCATTCAGAAAATGCATTCGCCCGGAAGAAGTCCAGAGAGGAAATGGTGGCTCTACCCCTGTACCCTGAATGCCATTACCCCGGATGGGACAGTACCCCGAGATCCATTACCCCGAATACATTTCGAATCTGTAGTTTTCTTCTATTACTATTTTTAACACCCACAGATACCGATGAATCGTAAAATGACAATCTTTTAAAAGAATAAGAATTTGTTAGGATAAAAGTATATACTACTTAGAGTTACTCAGATAAACGCAATCAAGCTTATGTTTAATAAACATTGTTGACGGTAATAAACGGTAACGGTTTATGGCAAACACAGGAGGTAATGCCTTCTTGAAATGAACGCATTTACCCAGTATAAGACGAACATAGGAGATAATGCCTTCTGTTAAAGAACGCATTTGTCCAATATAAGACAAACAGAAGATAATGGTTTAAGGCGAACACAGGTGATAATGCCTTCGATGAACGCATTTGCCCGATATAAGGCGAACAGTTAATGAACGCATTTGCCCGGTATATGGCGAACATAGACGATAACACCTTCTTTAAATAAATGCGTTGGCCCGGTTTAAGGCGAACAAAGTTGATAATGCCTTCTTTAGATGAACAGATTTGCCGGATATAAGGTGAACAGAGTTGGTAATACCTTCTATTAATAAACGCATTTGTCGGTTTAATGTGTACAGAGATGATAATGCCTTGTTTAGATGAATGCATTTGCCCGATATAAGGCGAACAAAGATAACTCCTCTTTAAAATAATTGCGTTTGCAAGGTATAACGAAATTATTCCTGCCATGCCATAAGAGGAACAAGCATATTCGAGAAACAGAAGAGATTTTCTCATTCTAAGGTTTAATTCTAAGGTTTATCCCCGGCAAATTTCAGAAGCAACTGTTTATACCCCTTTACTCTGTTTAAATACATGTTCGCCGTCTCAAGCCCAGTCGACGTGGGTTGAAATTTTCTCGAAATTCTCACCTCAGCTTAAACAATCTTCAAAGGTAGCACATGATATGTAGGCGCGTGGACTCGAGGAATGGCTAGTTCAGGCGCAAATAAGAGGTGGTTCAAGGGTTCAGAGTCGGCTTCATGGGTCATACCGGTGCCCTGTGGTCGAACTCGATCCTTTTATCGAACAAGTGGCCGCGCGAAGAACAACATGGTATCGTCGCCTTCGCGGCGTCGGTCAACCGAGTTCGAGGACGGAAAGGGGTCCTCGTCAAGCCTGGGGCAGGCGTAGGCAATGTGTCGGTGAGTCCCTCTGTCTTCTTCTTATTGGCGTTACATCCCCAACTGGGACATTGCCGCCTCGCAGCTTAGTGTTCATTAAGCACTTCCACAGTTATTAACTGCGAGGTTTCTAAGCCAAGTTACCATTTTTGCATCCGTATATCATGAGGCTAACACGATGATACTTTTATGCCCAGGGAAGTCGAGACAATTTCCAAACCGAAAATTACCTAGACCGGCACCGGGAATCGAACCCAGCCACCCTCAGCATGGTCTTGCTTTGTAGCCGCGCATCTTACCGCACGGCTAAGGAGGGCCCCAAGTCCCTCTGTGTGTTGGCGAATAGACCCTATCGCAGAGAGGTCAATTTGGAGTCCACGCGGCATCATCATTCTTGATACCAGTCGTGCAGAGAGAAGCAGGCACGAAGCCTACCCTTCCCACCTTCCGAGGACATAGGACGTGGTAAGGCCACCTGGAAAGCCGGCAATACGCTGGCACGATACCATGGTGTTCTTCTAAACAGGGTGCGTTGTGCACTGGCCTCCCTTTGAAGCATTATTTTCTGGTTGTACCGAAGGGACGATGAGCTTGGCGGCAATGGAAACGGTTTAGCGGGTCGGGGATGTAGTCCTGCCTCCCTCGTTTGCTGTTGGAGGTGGTTCCTAACCCCGCACTTCCTGGACAATCCAGGGTGTCTGTTGAGCAGATTCCCCCTCCATTGCTTAGGGGAAAAAAAGACCAATGCAGATATTGACGGAAACAGCTGTGCCCGGACAGGAACTGAATTAGGTAAAAGTTCATCTTTCCATGCTCCCTGTTCGCCCATGTCGACACATTGGGAATGAGCCGGTGGGTCCACCTTCTATTATCTGTATTGTGACACTCCTGCTGCCACTTCACCATAGAGTCTAGTCTAGTCTCACCGTCTCCCTCATATTTCTGGTACCTCTCCGTTGATAGCAGTCGATATCCTTTGGTATCATCCCTGCGATAACGCAAACTGCCTCCGACGAAATGGTTCGGTACGCACTCGCGACTCGAACGGCCATTAGGTGAAACACGCTGTTCAACTTTCTGCGGTTACGTTTCGTCTTGAGCGCAGCTCCCCAGGCTGGAACTCCGTACCTTAGTGTCGAGGATGATACTGCCGCCAGAAGACGCCTATTGTTGTCTTTCGGACCGCCGACGTTCGGCAAGATCCTAATTTCAGCGTTAGCACCGTGTTGTACATAACGGTTCCACAGCTTTGAGCCAAGTATGGACCCTTGCGGAACACCCGCCGTAACACTGATCGACTTTTGCCATGAATTCGTATCGTACACAAGAATTCGATTCTAGAAATAGCTCCTAAGGATCTTACACAGGAGGTCGAGGATTCGCATTCCGTGCAACGCTGCGGCGATGGCCACCATACTGGCACTTCTTTCCGATAAACTGGCATAGGAGAATCAATAAGAACTTGTAATCCTGAGTGCAACTCAAATTTTTCATGACTTATTCACCTCATTCTTTTTGTATATATTCAATTCTATATATTTACCATTCTTTTATCTCCTTCGTCTGTGATAGCTGTTTCGGTTCCGAGCGCTTCTTAAAATAAATCGTGGACTTCGTGGCCATACGGTTAGCGGTGTCAACTGTCTAGAAGCATGTGCTATGAATGGAGTGTGGGTTTCCCGCTCCGATAAGGAGGAAACTTTTCGATATACGGAAATTTCTCCACTGTCCACTGGGTGTTATGTGTCCTGTCCATCGCCTAGGTGCAAAGTGTTCAGTATGTACAAAGCAGCGCATACTCTTTTTCATTAAATGGCGCTGGATTGCATTGGTGGGCAGAAATTACCCCACTAGCGACGAGCGAAGCTCTTGTTTACAAAAGCAGTTTCGCTTTTTTGAAGTGTTGATGACGATCTTCCCGTAAAAATTCCGAAATTTCAAGAAATTTGCCGAGAAAGAAAGAAAGAAAGCGACTGTTTACTTCGATGACATTCACTTCCAGGTGCAGCAGCCGTAAAAGTGTAGACAACAACTTTCCGTGCATGATGTTTACGGTACTCGTCACTGAGTGGCGATACCTGCGTTTCTATCTGTTTTGTAAAACCTGTTACCTGCTACTCTATATGTTTTGAAATTTTCACCATGAGCTCATAGAAGAATGGTAGTTGGAAATCGATAAAATGTATGGAAAAATAAGGTATTTCGCAAATTTATGGAAAATGGGAGTGTTTTAGAAGAAAGTAGTGATAAGGAATGAAGTATGAGATGGAAAGATTATCTCCTGCACTTAGTTTGCACTGATTAGTAGTTTTATAGTGATGAAATTTTATAGTGATGAAAAATCTGGCTACGCCCCTTCGTGTCCTGCCCGGCCGTCTATCTGCGCTAAGTAAGTCCGATATCCGCCGGTTTTGGTCATTCGACGATCGGTCTATCACTCCAAGCAAAGACGCGGTGTCCCAGCTATGGGCACAACTTGATAAATATTTAACGATCGGATGCCATTTGGCTGGTGGCAATCTCCGATCCATAGATTGTGGGCTACTGCGCTAACTGCTTGGCCATTTTCGTTCTCTTGCTCAATTCGATGACGGCGAAGTGACGCCAGACGCTAACATATAGACGGTTGCATACGCTTTTGGGCCACACTACACACCACATACAGCATAATGTTTTATTTATAAAATAAATCAACAGCCGCCAGAAGGAATGTAACGAAATTGATTAGCATTTGGTGCAAAAAAGGGTTTCCTCCCTTCCTTCCAGCCTCCTGGTGGTGGTTTCATCTCGAATGCAGGAATTCTGTGAATAGACGTGTGCTTGAGATGGAACAATTTTAGTGCAGTGTGGTCTATGTTCCTTTTCCCCATGCAGTTCAATGGTCAGGAAATGGGAAATTGTGGTGGCTTTGGCATTTTCGCTCCGGACGCTGGCTAATACAGATCGAAAAAAAAACATTTCGGGTAATTTGTGATTCTGGGTGGGGTGGAAATTATGAAATATTTTGGACGTGTCGTTTCCTTGGACCCAAGCCAACAACAGACCGGCGTTCATTTAGCTGAAGGCAAACGATCACAATTTGAATAAATCATTATTCTCTGGTGATGTGCCTGCATAGGTGAAAACGAGGTAACCAGCCAAAAATATTAGTGCGCAATTCATGTGGAATATGGCAGGTTGTTTATCTTATACAACAACTACATCGTAGAATACCGAGTATCAAAGATATCTTTTGAAAGGCATAGTAAATGCTCAATAAATCATTAGATGAAATATTGCTTGAACAGCGTTAGTAACCCGGCTCTATGATGCCATAGAATCTGTTTGATATTTCAATTTCGAGTGGTTGAAAAGGGACATTCCTCAGATCAGTGGCAAAATGCGGCTACCGCACCCAAAAAACAAATCTGACAATTATTGTATAAAATCGCCATATACAATTCTGTAAGCTTTTTATACAGATATTGTATTAAAATAATACAAATCTTTATTATTTCAATACAACAATTGTATTAAAATCTTCCGAAATTGTATATGCCCAATTATAATACAGTTTCTGTAAGGTTCTTATGCAGAACTGTATTAAACTCTGCAATCGGCTGGAAGGGTGCGGAAAAGCAACAGTAAAACAGCAACAGCAACAGTAAAAGTGGCTTTTAAGTTTAAACCAGTCTGTTGTTCAGGAATTTGATATAAGAATCTATATTCCTGGGCTTTAAAGACGGTTTGTTTGGGTTAATTTGCAAACCATGTACCGCAAGAAATTATTATTTTCGAGTCTCACAGTTCCTCTTAATTTTTGTTGTATCCTGAAGAATCATCGCTAGCCGCATGAGATAAAATTCATTAATTAAGTAAGCCATGTTTGAATTACAAACATTTTGCAAATCGGTTAACCCGTTTGTGAGTTTAATCGCCAGGAAGGAAACTTAAACTAATTTTTATTATACAGATTTGTAAGCAAGCAGCATAATTTTCATCACATCGATGTCGAAATTTCAGTATATCGCGCTTTGTTTGCAGGCTCAGGTGTAGCTTGTCAGTAATAGCATTAAAAGTGTATCAATCAACAAAGCGAAAGGTTACGGCTGTCGTTTGCTATGCAAAACTGTAACTCAATTACCCAGCCCTGCAACCAAGGGAAATCTTACTCTTCTCTATCAACTTCCGTAACTACTTTGCTATCAAATAGCAACAATTTACAATCTTAAAGGTGAGTAAACACAACTTTTGCAAAACAAAAAGTAACGACGTTCACATTTTTTCAAAAATAATTTTTACAACGTAATTTTTTGTAACGATGTCGTTTCCAGGTTTTAGTACACATTTGAGCTAAAATAAGATAGACATCAAAATATCAACCAGAATTGCGGTCAACATTTGTTTCCAGTATATTTGTGCATGTAATAGAATTCCGTGGTTAGCTCCTATTCTAAATATATTGATTGACCAGCGTCCCCTACATTTCTTATTCAACATCCAGCGACAAAATTATGTACATGCGACGTACGTTTGCCATGCGAAACATGGGAACAAGGTTGCTCCACGAGTAGCTAATGAAAGAACTTCTAACGTATTTATTTTATGCGTTCTTTCGAGCATTAGGGAAAACATTTTTATTTACGAGCGGCCCACCAGAAACAGTGAGGACACAAGGCCGAGCAGTCAGTAGTTATTAATCATGTCTGGGCTTCGACTATGTTGTTACGCTTCCAGAGCGAAAAGGTTCGCATAGTTTCGGGGTAATTACTTTTGTTTGGATCAAACGGTACGATTATTTATTATGACAGCAAATGTTCTGGAAAAAAGTTTACTCCATTACACTTCATAGGCAACGAAACTATCAGGAGAGAAAGTTCTATATTGAAAAATATGTTATGGAGTCTTCTTTTTTATAGTACTATAACTAACTTAGCAAAATCTATTGATATTTTGGAAAAAAAAACTGTAATGGCACATTTGATTCTTGTCGATGCAGTTAAACAAGGATCAGGTACAACCAATAATGATGGGAAACCCGCAAGAAGTTTTTTTTTTTGTAATCCAGCTGAAGTTGCATTCAATCTTCAATCAAAATTCAATCTTGAATAACTTGAAAGATCCATGTGGATTGCCTTTAACTGCATCGACAATAATGCCCAACTCCTGCCCCAATGAGTTTTATTTCCCTTGCCTTATGTAGATCTTTTTTGCAGTTCCATTTTTTTATATTCATTTTATATGAAACATCTATCATAGTAAGATTATGTCGAACTTCAACGATTTGGTCACTTTACAGCAGTACACATGAGGCAATTGAACAATCTGATGTAAAAAATACGTTTCTTCGGTCTTTAAAGATTCTTTGGTTTTCCCATATGTATCGTCAATGGTTTACAGAATCATGTGGATGAAGGAGAAGATATTGTCCAGATACCATTGGCTTCTCCACTGCGATCAACTGCCTTCAGCTGTAATGGTACTAAAACTGTGAACATAATGTTTGCGTCACTGCTTGATTCATCTGCAAAATTGCTTTTATATCGAGTGTCCACTGGGTCCATCACATCACCATTTGTGCAAAAAAAAATATATTTGAGTGTGTAACGCGGTGTGGATTTTTTGGAATAATTTTATTGGATTTGCTTAAAGCTTCAGACGTTTTTATCTTTTTAAGCAAAATCATTTGTAAATATATTATGAAATTAAATTATTATTTTTAATTAATAAATAGCTTTGACGTTTTTATCCTTTTAAGTAAAATATCATTGAAATGAGTTGAAGCTTAATTATTAGTAATAAATTATCTTTTGCTTTATTTTTTGTTGTTGTAATTATTAGATTATTTGAATTTAATTAGCTTTGGACGTTTTTCTCTTTTTAAGCAAAATAATGCTTGAATTCGTCAAGTCGGCCTGACGATTCACAGTCCAAAGCGAGACCATAATATTATCAGTATTTGCCCGACTATTTGACTGTCTTGGGTGAGGAAATATTTCGAGCGGTTTGCGTCTCGGCTAAGCAAAGTGGTATACTGTTTCAGTGAGTGCAGTAATGGCTCCTGAAACTAGATAGCTCTTTTTCAACCATTTGCTCGATCCTGGAAGGCGCCAAACTGATATCGCCATTTGAATCTTTATACATAACCAGCAATTGTCCTTCAAGGTTTCTTGAAGGTAGAAATCCTTAAGCTCGTTCATTTTCGCTCGCACTAGAGGAAGAGAAGTATCGAGGTTTCCAAGTTCCGAACAGTTTAAGTTTTCTACAAAGTGGATCGTGTTCCTTCAAAGTTTGCAGAAGGTAATAATTGAGAACAGTGGTGTAAAGTGAAGTGCTTGAAACAAAATCTTTTGGTGTCTTCCAGGTAGCTGCTTATTTCGGGCAGAGCGTTCGAAAATTTCCCTGAGGAATTGTCTCAAAAATAGGCGGGCAAGTCAACAGACTGGTGGTCTCTCGTACGCGAGAGTGGCGCTTCAAAGTTTGCAGAAGGTAATAATTGAGAACAGTGGTGTAAAGTGAAGTGCTTGAAACAAAATCTTTTGGTGTCTTCCAGATAGCTGCTTATTTCGGTCAGTGCGTCTGACACTTTCGCGATTCTCTCCATTTGTCGGAGTAGATATTGAGACAGAAAAAGGTAATTTTAAATTATGACTTTAATTTTGCACACGACTAACGTTCGCCATTCGCGTTGGACTTCCAGCGCGTAGGCGCTTTTTTTGTACGGGCTGGAATTTTGTGACGACCAGCGGAGTCGAATTGGGGTTCCGTCCTTTTGCTGTGGGTCGCAGTGCGACCAAATTGAGCTTGTGTGTCCGCTAAGGCCCGCCTTCCGAGGTAGCCGAACGGAGGGGAGTGAAGTTCGTTAGCTAGTCGAGCGAAACTCAAACAACAGTCGCCTAAAACTGTTGATAAGACCACCATTACGTTGCAACCCCCTGGTGGTCAGGTGTCGAGAGCGCGGTTCCCGTACGTCGCAAATTATCGTACGCTGAACCGAACCCGAACCGAGAATTAGTAGCTTTCTTTTAGTCCTCGCCCGGTGAATCGGAAAAGTTCGTGAAGCCGGATCGTAAGGGAAAGTGGGCTACTAGTTTGAGGAACGGTCATTCCGGACGCTCTCGACGGTTTCAAAGCGGAAGCCTTCCGTCCAGCCTCCCTCCGCACCTTTAGTTCGGCCATTTTGACACAAGCTCAAGCCGCCATCGAGTGGAGCTTCGAACGCCCACTGGCAGGCCGCTGGTACCACGACGCCATCGCGACAACTGCGTCACCAGCACCGCCGGAAGAACCTTCGTCTTCGGCACACCGCCGGAAGAACCTTCGTCTTCGGCACGCCGCCGGAAGAACCTCTGCCTTCGGCACACCGCCGGAAAACCTTCGTCTTCGGCGTCCCGCCGGAAAACATCGTCTTCGGCACCCTGCCGGAAAGCCCTCCGTCTTCGGCACCCGCCGGAACCCGTCATCGCTACCAAAAATCCTGCGCAGGTACGTGGAAACTTGTATAATCATGGCCATGAATTAGTTTCCCCCTAGCTAGTACTTAAATCCCGTCCAACCCGAATGAAGTCGTAATAATAAATTTGTTGAATTTGAAGCTCTGAGAGTCAATTGATTTTGTTTCGGCAGTTCCGTGAGAACCTGCTGTTCTCTTTTACGTTTCCGTTATTTCGTTGGTAGATTGCATCTCAGACTTCGATTCCTCTTTTGATTTTGCGTTTATTGTTGAGCGAGCTTAAGTGATTACAAGGGTAATCAGGGCAAGGGATTTTAGGGTGGTTTTCCAGGTAACAGCGGGTGATTTTGAAAATTCAGCCAGCAACCGTTCGAAGATTTCCCCTGAGGAATTGTCTCAAAAATAGTCGGGCAAGTCAACAGACTGGTGGTCTCTCGTACGCGAGAGTGGCGCTAAAGCCACCAAAGTTTAAATAATTCCCTCAGACGATTTGCGAACGGTTACAAGTGGACGAATTGTTTGAATAAAACTCCAACTTGTTCCAAATATTTAACGATTCTAGTATTGTCGTGGTCATGCTTCACTTCAGCACATTTATCAGTGACTTTGATGGAATCTGATGGTGGACAAGCTGTTTCCTTGGTTAATGAAATATTATCAAATGAGAGGGATATGTCAGCCTTGTTCTGTAAATGATGTATTTTAGACATCTGCAGAGCTGGTAGCGATCAATGCTGCTCAAAGTAGTGACTTTAGCGACCAACGATGTCGAAAAAAGAGACCAGATAGTGACTTTCATTTGCAGAAAAATTAAAGATCTCAAAACTCATGTATGATTTGAATCATGGTAAAATCTTTCTAATCATCCAAATAACTCATCGAAGGGATAATGCATGAAGAACTCAAGCTCCTTTAAAATTGCACACGAGTTTACTCGCGCGTAAAAACTTGATGAACAGGGTGTCGAATCAAATTTAAGAATAAAATTCCATGACTTTCCATACCATTCCTCTAAAAATTCCAGGTATGAGGAATGTTTTTTTTCAATTCCTAGAAGCGTATGAAAATCTCTACATGTGTGAACTCTTGAAGTTCATATAAGTTCCTGAGCTACTGGAAGCCGAATCACTTCTAGAAACAGAACATTAAGTATCTGTACAATATCGTAGGTAATTCTGGTCGTTCACAAAGTTTCAAGTATATGCGCCGAACTTCTGAAAGATTTTTACATCTTTCCAAAATTGGCTCCAAATAATGTTATAAGTTTTCTGGTGCCTTCATCCACCATTGGGAATTCTCACGGACTCCCTGGAGTCGCAATAGACCTCCAAGACTATTGACGGCCTACTTCAAATCGTTGAAGTTTTCATTATCTTTCTGTAAATTTGTGTGAAATCTTTTGACACGACTTCTGAACACTTTCCAAACAGTCGTGGAAGCTTCTAGACATCCTTCTAATGCCGTTAAAAAATCTTACGGATTAGGTATTTTCATGAACATCGAGAAACCTCCACTGGCTCTCAAGTATAGAGTGGAGTTTATGGACTTCTAAAAATAGTTACGGACCAATACCTACAATCTCACACAAATCTATGCATCACTTACAGTAAGCCCAACAAAACATTCTTACCACTGAAATACTTTAAATATTTTGATCTGAATCGTAGGTCGTGAAGTAAAGGTTCCCCAAACACACGCATTGCGACAGTGGCGACGCTATTGTATCGGTTTGCGACAGCGATTCTGTCGCCGTTAAGAAAGAAGCGTAAATAAAACATTGCCTGCAGCGACCCAACGATAGAATCACCGTCGCGGCGATGAAATCGCTTAGGTCTGGGGACCCTTAATGGTCCCATATTAGGTCGCGTTTATGAAGAAGTGACATAACTAATTTCAAATGCTAAGAGGAGCTAAACCTACTCCATTTATTTTATCGATTTTAGTTGTTTTTCAAAAATGGTCTTGGAGTTTCAGTATTGTTTTATTTATAGAAAGTCAGACAACTGCAACAAGCAATTAAACTTAATAAGGAACATCTAATAGTTTTTTTGAAGAACTTTTGGAAAAAATGTTTCAAGATTCCTTGGTATATTCTTTATATGAATCCCTTCACGAAGACATTCAATTTAAATTTGAGTAAACACGATACAATCTACCAAGTTTTTGGAGCGGAGTTTTTGAAAAAATCTACTGAACATCCATCAAAGAACTGATTTCCTGATAAAGTTGTTTTATAAACATCAAAAGCAGCGAATGTGAAACTGAACATTACCATTGACATTATCTACCTCGTGGGTCCGAGCATTATGGAGTATCGAGTAACGTTTAATTAAGACCATCGCCACCTATGAACATGAGGTAGACCATATGTTGCTTTTATCCACTATCATTCTCTCTATATGACTATTAATTTGACCACCTAAGGACGTGAGGATCGACCAATGACTTTATAAGCACATCATCAAATGGAAGTTCACGATTTTTTAAAACATTACCTATAGAATCTGGTTTGGAGATGATGCCGGTGCTATTGAGTGCCGTCACGGGTTCACAAAGATAATATTCGGCGTTTTCCTTTAAAAAGCTTCCAAATATCTAGTGTTTGGTTGAAGGTTGAACATGTTTGGTGATTGTTTGTTGAACGGTTGTGAACAATGGCCTATTTCAGCCATTTGATTCAGTTTCGACTGCTTTCACTAGATATTCAGACATTTTCATCAAAAGGTAATGTGATATATTAGGTTTTTCATTAGAGTTGGTTACTAGTCAGCAATTTAAATTTATCAAGATAGATCGCATTAAATGAAATTTTCCTATATCATAAGTACATCAACATAATTTTATAAGGAATGACTCTCGCGATTGATGATTAAGTATTTGAACAAACTTTCAGAACTTCCTTTGTTTGATGGGAACATGAATCAAATGCTACTAATAAGGGAACTGCAAAAAAGAAACCAACTCGATTACCATGGGGAACATGAAAAGGGCCCGGAGTAGGCTTTTAGTCTAGAGATTGCCAACGGCCACAAAAAAAATCTAGCTTGATAGTGGAGGTGGATATCGACTGTGACAGCCTCGAAGTATTGTTTATGGCTATGAAGTCTGATGAACAGTTAAAACGCTATATTAATTCTTATCCGACGTTTCAGTACGTTGATTGTCCTTAGTTTAGTATATTGCTCGAATTAAAAATAAATCAATATTGGGCTTTGTGATTTTTTCCCTGATCTCAATCAAAATTCCCTGACTTTCCCTGAAATTCCAGGTTAAAAATGAAATTCCCTGACTTTCCATGTTTTTCCAGGTAGTAGACACCCTTATTGTAGAACAAGTGGTCAAAATTTGCTTTTATGTGAAGTTAACTAGCAGACCCGACGAACTTTGTATCGCCTAGAATTTATTTTTTATCTGAGTAGATCTCGAGTTATGCAGAAATTTCTGTTTCGTTTGTATGGGAGCCCACCATTCCAGAAGGGGGAGGGTTTACGAACTACCACAAAAACAAATTTTCGCTTCCAAAACCTCCGCATGTCAGATTTGATTCCATTTGCTTGAATAATTCTCGAGTTATATAAGTAATTAGTTTTTCATTTGTATGGCAGTCCTCCTTTCCAAAGCGGGGAGCGGTCTCAAACCATCTTAAGGACCTACCCCGGCCCCAAAAACCTCTTCATACAAATTTTCTCGCCGTTCGGTTCAGTAGTTTCCGAGTCTATAAGGTTCAGACAGACAGAAATTCATTTTTATGTATATAGAAGAAGAAGAAGAAGATTACTAGGCAGTGAGTCACACGACTCGTTACACAGAATTGTTGGAATACCAGATAGTGTGGGATACCTCGGTGTAGATGGAAGATAGCTAGGAAGCAGGCGCCGGTTAGTTGTAGTTGCTCTTGGTTTGATTATGGAAGATTGTTATTGATATATTGTACATACCCTAAAGAGGGCTGAAGCTGCTGGCAAAATTACTAGCCTGCCGTGGAGTAGAGGGAACTTCAGTATCTACAGTTTTTGTGTCTTGTTTGTGTTCAAAAAGAATTTTGTTTTTAATCTAAACAATAATTTTGCAACAAGTTCTACACTATTATGTTGAACAATGTTTCGTATGACTTTGAACTTTTTCCTACAGCTCCCTACAGGCGAAAATGGCTTTTAATGGTTGAAAATCATTTTAATAATTGCTAGATATCGAATTATTTCGACTCACAAAGCTTATACATCAAAAATAGATCCCTCTGTTGGTTTTAAAACTTTAAAAAATAGAAAAAAATATTGCCATTTAGAAAATAAGACTGTTAAGATTTGAGGCTTTAAGCTTTTGAAGCTTTTCTAAAACAAAATCATGGGTTTCTGATTCGTAATCAAAGAATTTTAAGTAAACAATAATTTCTAAATGAGACTGGAATATGTTAAATTTGTATCGGGAAAACACCAACACCAAGTTCAACTAATTATGGGATTAAATAGTTTTTTTTTTCATTTTTTTAGAAAATCGGCAAAGTCTGCAGTTAGGTTTTGGAACATATTTGGATTCTCGATTGAATTTTGCTTTCACAGTATAAACATTCATGCATAGTTACATAGAATCCGTTTATTGAATTATTGTTGAAAAGCTAATAACCGAGTTAAAAGGCTGGCCAAGTTTAAGTGGGAATTTGAAGGCAAGAAGAAGTTAAGAGCGGCTTTCGGGCTATTAAGTCTTAGGAGTTCATTTTTTATACATCCATCAGTTTAATATAAATAAACTTTATCGACGAGTACACAAAGCGTTTTATTATTTAAAAATTCTTTCCCATGTTAGGATGATGTACCTCACGAAACTTGGATATATTATCCTATCTTTCATGTTGATCAAAATAGTTGAAAATAGTGACTTTTTACAAGAAAAGGTAACTTTACTAACTTGAGCTCGAAAATTGTACTGTAACGAAACTAAATTCATATTAAACTAAATTGAGGAAACTGAATCTAATATTAATTAAAACTAAATTGCACACCAAAGATAATTGAAAATACTGCAAATAATTAAAAAGCAACATGAACTAGGCACATAACTTCACATACTGTTGTTAATTATAATATGAATTTCACGGTCTACTACCTATGTATTGATTAAGTGGGTAACATTCCGTCAAACGCATGCATAATTCGGAAAATCTATTCCAGATAAAACTCAAGTGGGAAGTGGATGGAGTGAGAAAATTAATCGATTTTTCTATACATTTATAAATATTTATTAATAGTTAGGGATTTTCTTAGTTGTTTTTTTAGTAATCAGCCCTTTCGGCTCTGAAAGCACTATAAATTATTTACCGGGAAACGAAAACTTAAAGATGAAATGAAAATAAATCTTGTACATAAATAGACAATAAACCATTAAAAAAATAATCAAATTTTGGGTTAGAAAACCCGTAGTCTTTAAATAAAACGATAAAAAGTTATAATATATTAATATAATCAAGATTTGTATGGCTCTCCGAACCACAGTTGTCCGTTGAGTCTTAAGTTCAAAAATCTTGTTTTCCGCTGCTCCAGTCCGCCTTTCCACCACATAAAACCACCAATAATGAATTATCTCCAAGACCACGAATAACTATTAAAAACAACCCTGAGGACCAGGGAGAATAAAAAAAGACTTTCAGTGCCCACCCCGGAAATTGCCATGGCTTTAGACCAGCAGCTTGGAGCTTTACTGGTTCTCGTCTAGGACCTGGATTCGACTCCCTGAGTCTCTACCGGTTTCAGAACGCAGTACTTTCCGCTCAAACACTCCGAGAATTCGATAGTCTGCATCTTTAAGCGTTCATGCTTCATGGCTGTATAGGACGACTGGACGAATCAACGATGTGCACAGAGCTAGTTTTATTCGTATTTGTAAGTTGCGAGACTTTAGCTGGCTGCGCAAACCGTTGAAAGCAGCTGCAACACGTCTTTTTACCCTGCGACTAACATCATTATCAAATGAAACGAGTGTTCCGTTCCAAGATATATGAATTCGTCGACCACCTCACTTCGCATCCCATCCATATCCACCTCGGGACCAACACCGTATGGACTGCCCCGTTCTCTGCCAACCACCAGGTTTTTAGTTTTAACAGCGTTTATGATCAACCCTTTTCTTTTAGTATCCCGTTTAAAAGGCACGAAAGCCTCTTCAACTGCTCTGCGATCTACACCAATGATTTCGATGCCATCCGCAAAACAAAGGAGCATGTAAGATTTGTTGACGATGGTTCCGTTTTTTGCAGATTATAAAGCGCATCGCCCTGCTTCAACCCATCTAAAGTTACGAACGAATCGGATGTCTCACCAGATATTCAGAGGCTCTTTGTCGCACGAATCAGCTTTACAAGCTTTAAGGGAAAGCCATGTTCTAGCATTATATGCCACAGCTCGTTCTGTTTCATTGAGTCGTACGCCAGTTTAAAGTCCACAGAAAGATGTTAAGTCCGCAAGTTGTATTCCCGTAATGTGTCCACAATTTGTCGCAAAGTGAACTTTTGGTCCGTTGTTGATCGTCCCTCTTGAAAACCGCTTTGGTATTTGCCGACAAAGGTCTCCGCAAACGGACGCAGTCTGCTAAACAGAATTCGAAAGAGTATTTTGTAGGCGGTATTGAGGATTGTTATACCTCGTATGTTAGCCCAATCGAGTCTGTGCCCTTTCTTGTAGATAAGAGCAACGCGAAGACATTCCTTTTCCCTCCAAAATCGTTTCAATCACTTTGTGGATTTTTTCGTTCAGCCGGTCATTCTCATAGTTTAAATGCTCGGCCGGAGTTCAATTATGTCCTTCCCAGCGGCTTTTACCGTTTTTTAGCTTTCGGACAGACCTTTGACGTTGGTGCCTACACTGCTCGTCCGTCGTCCTCGATTTTGATTCTATTTGTGTCCTATCTGTCGGATTGTCCACTGAACAATAACTCAAAGTGCTCTTTCCACCTAACAGCCACCCCTGCTCAACAGATTTCCGGAGCTGTCATTGGCCATGACTGGTGCCGGTGCGCTTCCCGAGCAAAGTCGGTTAACAAAATGGTAGTAAATTGATATTAAGCTTTGCTGTTGAGATTAAATTGAAAACAAAATATAATGTCAATTATTATTTAATAAAAATTGAAATCAAAACATGTTTTCAATGTACATTCATCATAACGATGACTTCATAATTAGTTATCAATGTGCTTTAGTTTATGAAGATTAAAAGCAATTTGCAAACAAGATACGATGTTGATATTTTGTTATTAATGCTTATAAGGAATATCTAACCGAATAAACGTTTTGATATCAATTTAAGAATCTCATGATTATAAACTAAGTCATCATGTTGATTTCATTCACAGCAAAATTTCTTTTCAGTTTGATTCCACAGTGTGAAAATATGCTCTCAATTCTGCTGTGTTAACCAGATGGTTCTTATTCATTCTTCTCCAATTTAACCGGGGTTTCAATGCTACCCACAACAAAACATGTCCAAAAAAGTCAAATTTGCATAGTTGTCAACATTTTTTATCGACGAAATCAAGCTGATTTTTTAGTTAGTAATAAGGTTAGCTGTTTATTGGAATACTAATATTGATATAATATAAACTAGGGTCAAAGTTATAGGCCAAAAGCAAAAGGGTGCTCATACTCGAACCTCTTCCCTCACTAAAATGTTTCAAGGTAATCTACCGAATGGTAAAGAACTCAGTAAAGTTTCGACAAGATTTGATGATATTTCAATTCATTAGATTTTTTAAGTTTCACATGGAAAATGCAATATAAAACTTTCATGGTTATTAGGTATCCTACGCAGTGTGAGACAGCTATGCAGTCTCGGCAAGTACGGCCAGCGCTAATGTAAGAATAACGAGTCTTTTATGGTTTTATGGAAGAAACGTGTCTACTTTAATTGGTTGATGTACCTATTTTTGTATCCATTGATGAACACAGCGCCCTGCAGTAAATCTTCTGTGCATATTAAAAATTGTTTTTGTTTCAAGAGCCTCTGACCACATATTGAGATTAATTTAGAACAAAGAGTGAATGCATCGCAAGATCTCAAATGTAGGGTAAGACGGTATCAGGGTGGCCACTGAAAAACTATATTCGAATTCCCGATTTATCCCGGTTTTCACGATAAATTTTGTCAAATTTTCTCGATTTTTATTCAACTTTTTCGCTTCGTGGCCATGCAGTGTTATTATCAACCGCCATTTCATCAATATGGTAATACAACGTTAGCACTCACCTGTACAGATTTTTTTTTTTCCTTTTCGTTCATTTAGCCACTTCTCTAAACCTCTCTAAATATCGACAGCGAGAGAAATCTCGCTTTTTGGATTGTATCGAAAGTGGGGCTGTTCAACTAGCCCCCACAACAATAGAGAGCAATCCCATTGATGGTGCGCCCCTTGTCAATAGGAAATCAATCCTTCCTTGAGAAAACAGATCAGTAATACTGTTATTTGGCCATGCATCGGAGCCTTAGCCACATTCTTGTCTTCTTTCTAGAATATCAACAGTAAAGGGTTTGTAGCCGGGATTTAGGTCTATCTACAAAACCACTTATAGCTAAACAAAATTGTTATGTAACAAAAATTTCCGTGTGTTCCTCTCGCCCTCCCCTTGGATATGTTACCTTGCCGCGGTGGGTGGGCTCACGCCATTAGCACTGATATGGCAATAAAGACATATCCTGTCGTGATGGTATCACTTGGTTGACTATTTTTGTTTAATGCCGCGTCATAATCTGGCATTGACGCACTGATCTTACGGATGCGATCCAACGGACGTCGAGTCTTGGAGCCTTGAATGGTAGTGCAGTCAGGCAGATCTAATTCCTCAGTGGTAATGGTGGTAGATCTCTTCTTTTCTGCAATACTTTTCTGAAGCGTTGCCTGATTATGATGGGTTGTAGCCGCGCTTAATTCTAGCTAGATAGGTACTTATTTTTATTGAGTGTGATCAATTTTATCGACGGTAATAGGGAATTGACTGATAAGAAAATTATTTTGAGCTTTTTAGTGGAATGTTTTCACCTGTCATAAGACGAGTTTATACAATCCCATTGAATTCCACCACTTAATTGAATCATTTGTTTCAGAAACTGCATAAGTCCATTTTACACTATTTCGAGAAAACAACAAAAAACTGTTTTTGAACAAATTGGCACCGAATACGTATTTTTGGACGAGGATTCAGAATATATAAAAATCTCATTTTGGCCAAAATGTTACATATGCAGTTTCTCAAACAAACGGTTCAAGTACGAAACACTGAAGACGGCCTTACTGTTGAGGTCGAAATACGTATCTGTCAAGATACAATTAAGTGGTGGAATTCAATGGGATTGTATAAACTCGTCTTATGACAGGAGGAATTGACTGTTGGATTCACTGAGTAGAAGTTTTATCAAAATTAGGAACGTGGCGCCTTTTTATTTTGTTATGGCTCACTTTGAAGAACCATAATTAAAAATACCACAAATTATAACGATGGTTTGCAAACATCCTTATGATTAGGGTGACCATATTCAATTTTTCCAAAGGAGGACAATTTACCCGAAATGAGCGGACAAGGAGGACATTTGGTTGAAAAAGGAGGACATTAAAAATATCAATCGATTTTTAGTTTTTAATATGATTAAGAATATTATATTTGTTATATTTTATTACACTAAAGTTTATTGAAAGAAGTTTTTGTAAGTCGAGGCAAATACAATATCTTTTTCTATTTTAATAACACAATAAATTACTTTATTAACTCCAGATGGAACGTTCCTGATTCTCATTATAGTTTTGATGGGCCGCTCTCTTATTCGGTTCTATCTAATGTCCTGATTCTCTGGACAAAATTTCAGCCAAATCGGTCAACGTTTAGGTGGTGCTAAACTCGTTGGAAGTTTATGTGCAAAAATGTATGTAGAAATTCCCAAAAACAGTGCTTTGCAGTTGGACGACACAATTTACGATGAAGAACTATGATACTCATTTAGATCTTAAAGAATTCAATACAGAATGTTATGCTGAAAATCGCGAGAAGATTAGAGTATATTAGGCGTTAGCTGTATGCCCACACAGTTCTCAATTAAACAAATTCTAAACTGTTTAGATTTAGTCTAAAGAAGCTTAAAACTGTTCAGATTAGTTTTAGGTAACTATTTTATTCTAGGCAAGGCGGCTGCCCTTTGCCTCACATATTCATGAAGCATACCGTGCAATTCGTTTAAACAGCAATTTGATTGGTATTTGCTCGTAGAAAATTTTGGGAAGCATTTGCATTCTTTTTCCTAATCGATTTCTCACAATTCCGATGCTTCTGATATTTTTGACACCTGTATTACTGTAACTCACGCATTTCGATTTCTATATTTACTTTTATTATATTCCAAAACTTGGAATGGAACGTATTTCAGAATTAAAACCAAAAACGCAAACGTGTGCAATGTTTCGTTACAGAATGGACTTCTGTTGTATTATTGTTTGTTGAACCAGATTTTTTTCAGCAATATTCATGCAACTGTTTTTCCAACATTTTCAAAAAGGAGGACATTTTAGCACAAAAGGAGGACATCTGGTTTTTGATGAGAAAGGAGGACATGTCCTCCTTTAGGATACCATATGGTCACCCTACTTATGATGGCTTCATTCTAGATAATTTTTACTAATAGATAGGGAATAGGCGTGACGAAGCCGTACTTTGCACCGAAAAGTGAATCTATAGCTCTGACCACGAGCCACACAATTATAGTTGCTTGCTTTTAAGGCTTTAGGACAATAAGACAACTTAGGAACCATTTCCTCGTCTTCGCCAAACGCTTTAACTATGTTTTTCGTCTCAGCAAAGCTGACCTTTAGTGATAAACAAATGGAGGCAATTTACTAACAGCAACATAATCTTCAACTAGCATAGATTTAAACTGCATAACGTAGGAAACATGTAATAACTAAGACAGACAAAATGATAGTAGAATTGTAAAATGTCTTAGTTATTACTAATTGTAAACATTGTAAGACGATATCACACCGTACTAAACATTTGACATAATTATGACTGAGGATACGAAAAGATTGACAATAAACGTGGAGATCAATCATAAGACTTCCTAAGCCCATCATTAAATTGAAGCTCATGAACTGTCGAATCTTGTTTGGAGGCAATTCCGATGCTGTCGAGGACAATCGTAGCCCACAATGATAGTATTCGGGGTTTTCTCGAAATGAAGTTCAGAATATGTAGCGATTAAAATTGTGAGTAGAGAATTTTTGATGATTGCTTGGTGAACGGTTCTAAACTGCGGCCCGCTTTGGCCTTTTAATGCAGTTTTAGAGGCTTTCACTAAATAATTTTCAAAATCTAATGCAACATTATAGTTAAAATACGTTTTCATTAGAGTTTCCTACTTCATCATCAATATCATAGACTGAAACACGTGCGATTGATGATTAACTAATTATTTTTTAACGTACTTTTCGAGCTTCTGTTGCTTGATGGGAACATGACCCAAACGCTATTTATTTTAATTAGAACTAAATGTAAAACATATAATCATATATAATAACTGACATTTCTCCACAGCTTAAGTATTCATCATAAAACTATCCATAACCTGTCCCAACTCCTTAGGCAGCGATGTACTATGAGTATATCCAGCAAAACTTAAAACCCCCATGGGTAAAGATGTTGTGAAGCCTTATCCTTAAGTCCCTGGTGTTTCATGGACGATATGAATTCCAAATTCACATCGGTAACTTGGCCCTGGCCCCTTATACATCAATAAAATAAAATAAAATTTCCGTGTGTTCCTCTCACTACCATTCTTAACAGTTCGGGAAGAGTTATATTATTTATTTATTCAGACTAAGGCCGAAGTAGCCTGTGCGGTATATAAGAGTCTTCTCTATTCGGCTCGGTCCATGGCTACACGTCGCCAATCACGCAGTCTACGGAGGGTCCGCAAGTCATCTTCCACCTGATCGATCCACCTGCTGCCCGCTGCGCACCTCGCCTTCTTGTGCTCGTCGGATCGTTATCGAGAATCATTTTCACCGGGATACTATCCGACATTCTAGCTACGTGCCCGGCCTACCACAGTCATCCGATTTTCGCGGTTTCAACGATGGATGGTTCTCTCAGCAGCTCATGCAATTCGTGGTTCATTCGCCACCTCCACGTACCGTCCGCCATCTGCACCCCACCATAGATGGTACGCAGCACTTTCCTCGTCCAGTTCTCGTGTCCGTAGAGGACTACCGGTCTAACGAGCGTTTTGTAGATTGTCAGTTTGGTACGGCGGTGCACTCTTTCGATCCGAGCGTCTTGCGGAGTCCAGTACGTACGATTTCCAGCCACTATGCGTCTTCGAATTTCTCTGCTGGTATTATTTTCGGCAGTCACCAGTGAGCCCAGATACACAAATTCTTCAACCACCTAGATTTCGTCACCACCGATGCAAACTCGCGGTGGATGGCTCACATTGTCTTCTCTTGAACCTCTTCTTATCATGTCGAAGACGAACTTCGACGTGTTGATGACTAGTCCGATCCGCTGAAGAGTTAGTACGCATTGAAATCCCTAACTCGACTTTCCAGCGATCTGCCTAGGATGGACACACAGGTTTTTGAACTAATTGCGGGAAAGTTGCTTCCGCTGCATCAAATATACTATATTAACAATATGATTCACTCTCACGAAATTTTGGCGACACCACATGTGGCGCCAACTCGCGTCCAAAAGGATCGATACACACGTAAATCGAACTACCCAAAATATGACGATCGTTTTACACACACTTCAAAATGTCATCATGAAAAAAAATAGCTTGATGCTTGATGTTTTTTTTTGCAAACTTAATCGATTATGTTTAATCGAATGCAAACGGAAAATCAAATGTTGTAGCAGAAGTGTGGTAGGCATATTTTTGTGGAAATGTATAATAAATTTGATATAGCTCGTTGAACTGTATCCGGCGGGACCATGTCGGTGCACCATATCGAAATTGACGCACGCTGAAGCAGTTGGAGAGCTATACGAGGTTGCTGTGGAAGTTTACATTTTTCTCGCATTGTACCTACTCGCTCTCTGTTTCGCACACTATGTTGCTGTTTGCTCATTTGACTGCAACACTTTTATTATTTATATGGCGCCAACTCGCATCCAAAAAGTTCGATACAGAATTAAACTACCCAACATATGACGATCGTTATACACACACACTTACGGAGCCGAATTTATTGAATTCAACATTTGGCTAGCAAACATTACCGCTAGGCAAGGGTTAAACTTACTGGTATTTTTTAACAGCAAGGAAGGGACCCTGATCAATTTACTTATGTTTTGTTACACTTTTTGAATTTAAATGTAAATTAACAAAATTCGTAGAGATTTATAGATTTATGATTTATAGTTATATAGATGCATAAGAGTTTACAAAATGATTGTTTGAGCTCGAAAAACGATGGAATTCCGACATTCAAGACTTAAGGATTTTTGAAAACCTGACAATTTTTATCACATTTTCAAGGATGATATGATCAAAATATTTGACCTACTTGTGAGATGAGCATGTCAAGACCATACTGGAGGTGGCTGAGTTGTATCCCCGGGTTGGTGTAGGAAATTTTTAGGTTATATATTTTCTTGGAATGATTTTTTTTGGTTTTTAAGTAAGGAACACATTTGTTTTATTGAGTTTTACCAATATTAGCGGAGCTCAGTGGCGTAGCCACGGGGATGGTTGTGGACATAACCACCCCACCCCCCCCAGAGACAACATTTTTAGAAGAAATTTCGAATAAAAAAAATGTTCAGAAAACCCCCACCAGACCAATTTTCTGACTAAGCCACTGCGGAGCTTAATCATTGGTAAAGCTTTTTGAAATTACGCTTCTGATCATTGTTCGTCTAGATTCTTTCCCGTAGATAGATGCATGAAAGTGAAGCTCATCGATCACTTCAAAGTCTGATGGTTGTACCAAGAATCATGCAAATAAGAGTCGAGAGAAAGCATTTGGAGTATAATTTTCGTTTATTGGTTCACTATTCTGAAGTGTGGGACAATTTTGTTTTCATAGCATTCATCCCTTTTCTGACTTAACATCAAAAATTTTGAAAATCTTTTACAAAACTACCCTGGTTCCAATCATCCAGATTTTGTAATTGCGTTTTCTGTTGGTGGTATTTGGCTTGGCCTCGGGCGTGACCTAATAATTAAATGTTATTGAAAGTGATTGCAATAATGCGACTATAAAATGATAAGTGAACTAAATTTTAAATGTATCAATCAAGGTAACTCATTTAGCACTCACCGCATCAAAACAACGGCGGCACTGTATAAGCATATTTCTATTTGTGTGCTTTTGACAGAACATGTCTACTGTGGCGCGATCTGTTCATTTCAAAGCGGCGGTTTTTGCTCATTGATTGCTCCATCGGTAATGAATTCTGGTGAAAATAAGAGTTTCTAATGGTTATTTCTCCAAATTTCTCTCTTTCTATCATAGAAAACGGCGTTCTAATATTGGTTATAAAAATATGGTGAAAACTAAGCTGCTGTTTGAAAGAGCCACATGATTTGTAGTAAAATGAATTTGCTTTTTGATTGAATCTACGAAACAATTGATCTAATCTTTAACTACGCATCGGAGCGATATGATTTCTAAGACAAAACATAGCAAATATTTTTCTAGATTTGGATACGCTAGCTGGAATTAAATCCATTTCTAGCCACCTTCAACATGATGTTGCTTTGTAGACGCATATCCCAAGTAACAATTTCCATACTTCTTGGATTTATTTAATTCTTATAGCGGATTTATAATAGCAACCACCATAGCTAGTTGCTCAATTTATTGTCGATCTTATTGCAATCATTGAGTCTCTCATAAATATGCTGAAAAAGCTTCAAACGTCAACCGCATATTGACCTTATAAGCGGCTCTACAGTTGTTGTGGAGAGCGTGATGAATCCAACTTTCATAGCTCGATCAAAACCAAAATGTTTGGTCGGAATGTGGTCAAATGAGTTACCCCAATAATAATATTTGCATTGCAAAGAGTTCATAAAGGTGTTTAATAAGAGCAAAATTTTTCTTAGGGGTCATTCAATTCAATGTCACAGGTTTAAGGGGGGAGGGGGTCTAAGATTGTGTGACAGTGCCTATACTAGGTATTCAAACAACCATGACGGAGGGGGGAGGGGGTCTAGAAATATAAAAAAGTAGTGGACGTCATAGTTGAATCACCCCTTATCGAAATTTATGAATATTGAAAATGGAGAAGCATTTTCAAGTCGGTAAAAGTTATCACTGACATTCATGATTAGACAATGTTTTCACCACGTAATACACTTTTTTGGTAGTTGATTTGCATTATAAATATATTAGGGAGAAATATCAATATATTGCTGTTACAATTATTTTAAATTGAATGCTCAAAACTCCATTATTTTGAGAGTGCGTGGTATTGAATTTTTTTTTCAAAGCTTTTTTTTGACAGCTGCCGCAGCCAAATTCCCTTTTGTTTCCCTAAATACTCTTATAATAGGTTTATAGTGGTTATCTAGAGAGGGCCACTTGGCCATATTTTACACTTATAGTGGTCATCAGAAAGTTGTCGTGTAATATTGGGTTTCATTATTAGATCTTATAAATTGATCTTGAAAACCATCCCTAGAGCGGAATAAAACTTGTAATGTTACTTGGGATATCACCGCATGGCTAAGGAAGGCTTTTATATTACTATGGTAGATTATTGTTTAGCATGATCAATCGTTTTGAATAATTTTATGACACCAGTTAAACTTATTCATTCGCATAACAAGTTTCAATTTTGGCAGGTGTTGAGAAAGATATGGGTATATATGTAAAAAAGATATCGAACCAGTGCATAATCTCCATCCAAGCGTTTCTCAGCTATTTTCAGAGGATTACATACATTTATCGAGTTTGGCTTCGTTATGCTCTTTGACGCTTGAGCTTCAATAAACAAGTTATTTAGACTATAACTTGGTAATAATCGATTCCTCCTTAATTTTTTATATGATGATTGGAAGAAAAAAAAAAGTTGTTCGGGATCCCTCGGCAGATTTTTTTTCAAATAGTCACGAAATGAAAGCTTAAGAGCTATATTTTCACGTAGTGAAAGTATTAGCGATGCTCATTTTTTTTTGACACACACCGCGTTGAATTATCTTGATTTTATGAAATCAATGATGATTTCTTTTCAAATTAACTCGCATGCACAATCCCATTATTGAGAATTCCCAAATTGTTATCAATTTGTGAATATGATTTGACAGAGAGAAACGAACTTTTGTGAACAAACTGCCCGATATGAGAGTCTGATATAAATACAATTCAAACATAATTACGTTTGTGGTACAATCTCTCTATATAAAAATGAGTTTGCATCTTCTTCGAGGCAATATAACTCACGAACGGGTTGACCGATTTGTACGGGTTTCTCATTAATCGATTCGTCTTGAGGACAGCTGTGTTATAAAATATCACTAAATTTTGAGGAGAAATTTGAGAAATTGTGAAAATACAATTTTGATGCGAGTTGTAAGGAAACCCAATATGATCGCGCTAAAAATGATCTAGAGTGCGGCGCTGAATGAACTTAACAATTGACAGTAAGAATGCAAAATATAGTCGACTCTGTAAATCTCGATGTTCCATATCTCGATATCTCTCCCTATGTCGATGGTTTCCTCGGTCCTTTCAATCTACATACATTTTGGCTTTCTACATCTCGATAACTTCCCTATTTCTAAATCTTTCTATCCCGATGTGTTGTAATCGTATCTTGTTCTGGATTCACTCTCTTTATGTCGATATGTTCAAATTTTTAGGCTACTACACGCAAAAAAAATCGTTCCCGAATTCGTGAACCAGCAAAAATACACCGTGATTTAATTCATGGATTCGGGAACACCAGTCACGTTTTCCAGAACGTTCCAGAAACGGTAACTGTATTTCTGGACCCGTGACTGTTGTTCAGGGAAAAATCCCCCGTGAACTCGTTAGTTCACGAATTCATAAACGCTTTTTTTTGCGTGTAGAACATATTTGGACGATAACAATACAGATCAACAATAAGTAATGATATTTGTTTTGTTGTCGTTTTTCATAGCAACAAGCTGTTTTGGATCTAGTACCAATTTAAATTTTCCTTCCATTCCTCGATCTCTTCCTATCTCGATGGTTCCTTCAATATCTAGATGTGGAGAGCGACTGTAGTATAATCCCGAGCAAGGTCGGGTACGTTCAACTAGTTTTTCTTGCGAAAGTATCGAAAAATAATCTATTAAATCCCAAAAAATATCTGATATTGGATACGAAATCGAGAAACCACAAAAAAATAGGCGTAATTAAGTTTAGCCGAAATATCTTACCGTAATGCTACGTTTTCAAAAAGGGCAAGTGAATTGAACAACTTAGTTGAATGCAATTTACTTGCCAAGAGTTGAACATGTTCAACTTACTGTCCGTTCAAGTGAGTTGAGCGAAGGTGTTTGGACGCGTTTAATCCAAGCGACTTTAATTCACTTTCCATGTCTAAATGTTACAAAATAATCATACTCTTTATGATAAGCGCAACATAACAAAACGCAATCGGATGAGTGTCATCTTCATGGCTTTCCACCCAAGATACATATTCATTCAATTAATGCTGGGCAGCGAAAAGTTTTCAATTCCTAATAAGTTGAAACGCAGGTGTTAAGTTCCAGTAGAAATGTAGGACACCGAAGATCAAGAAGAATGATGCACTGGAATAATATCGATAATATTCAGAAAGAATTAATCAAATTTCTTGCTGAAGAAAATGATAGAAATGTTTACAGTGGAACAATCATTTTAATATTTGCTTATACGGCTTTCACAGTTTGAACGTTTGAAGCAAAGGTGTAGTTTGTCTGCTTTGCACTGCTTCATCGAAATATTTACAGTAGTGTTTGCATTTAACAAAGTCGATATTCCGGTAATCGATTTATTGAAAAATGTATGGACATCCCCACACTGTAAAATGTCATCGAACAACTGTATGACTACTCACCGGAAGATGGCAGGAGGGTTTTCCAGCACAAGCTAGAAAAAACATGTTTAGATTCCTCTTTGCTCGCTAGATGATGTTGTTATCACCGGCAAATTGTTCGCCATTTCGTTGTATGGGAAAACTCGAAGTGAACCATATTGTTAATATAATATATTTGGCTGCATACAGTTTAGCCTCAAACGGTGGAAATTTGAGTCTTTCAACTATCTGCTTTTATAAGTAAAGTAAATGTTGTTATACTTCAAACACTGCTTCAAACATCATATGCAAATCTTACAAATATTTTGTATGAAACCTTGGCATATACAATTCTGCAAGGTTTTAATACAAGAAATTTAAGACATGTACTGTTTGAATATAATACAAAATTGTAGGACTTCAATACAATGCTTGTAATAAAATCTACCGAAATTCTATATGCCAAAACTGCGTATACAGTTTCTGTAAGGTTCTTATGCAGTTGAAATCTGTAATCCGCTGGTTGGGCGACACTCACGATATGTAGCAAATCTTGACATACGTTTACAAGAATAAACATTCGGAATGATATAGGGGAAATTACGGCTTTTGTAGGGTTTGTTCTATTATTGTCAGGGGGTTTCCATTACTAATTATGCTCAAATTTGGCCTAAACATTATTTGCATATCAAAGAGTATTGTGTACAAATTTCATGAAATTTGGTCAATAAAAACCGCCTTGACAATAATAGAACAATACGTGCCAAAGCCGTCGTTTCCCCTACTCCACGATGCATCTCTTTTAAAAAGTTCCATTGGTGCTGATGATGCATTTTAACTTGTTATACATAGGCTTTGCGAGATAATCTTGTCTCCAGCGGCAAATGATTTTGTCTATAAGGGCTGCTTCTCCGACTCTGTTTTCATCGCACATGTATCAGGTCGCGATAAGCTTATTTCCGTAAGAAACTTATGCTTCTTTTGTATCGTCTATTGTTATCAATTGCAATTGAAAACTACTTCTTCAAACTCTGCATTTATTTCTTTGCTTTGATTAGATGATGAGCTTTTCTTGCAGTACTTTGAATCTTTTAGACACCCTGTTTATCAAGAGCGGCCATTCCATCATCTCTTGACTTTGACCGCTACAGAACCCCGAGTCAATTCTCAAGCTTCGGATTAAAATTGGTCAAAATGTCTTTGAAGACGATTTGGGCGGTGTAGGTTCGTTTTAATTAAATCCACCCTGTTGTCAAGGTACTTAAATGTCTCTCAATTGTAGTGTCGACTAGTCAAATTTAGTCAAAACTTTAAAGAACTTTTGTGTGCTATGATAAATGATACAGTAATATCCCGATTTTATCACCCCCTGGTGAATTTTGGGGTGATAAAACAGGGTATGTGACAAAATTGAAAAAAAAATATTTCCAATTTATTAATTCATTCCACAAATATGAATCATTTTATGCCTTGGAAAGGCCAAATGCGTGATCGGTACCTGTTATTTATTGTCGAAATTGCTTACAGAATATTTCCCAGGTGCTCAGAAGTCGTTCGTAATAAACTACAGGCGGTGAAAGTAACTTCATGAAAATCAATATTCACCTGTCATAAGACGAGTTTGAACAATCCCATTGAATTCCACCACTTAATTGTATCCTGACAGATACGTATTTCGACCTCAACAGTAAGGCCGTCTTCAGTGTCTTGTACTTGACTCGACTCGAGGTCGAGTCAAGTACAAGACACTGAAGACGGCCTTACTGTTGAGGTCGAAATACGTATCTGTCAGGATACAATTAAGTGGTGGAATTCAATGGGATTGTTCAAACTCGTCTTATGACAGGTGAAAACATTCCACTAAAAAGCTCAAAATAATTTTCTTATCAACATCAATATTGTTTGTGGTATTATTTACGAAAATAAAAAGAATGACAAAATTTTTGTGGGTGACATCGGGTCGAAAACGTGATAAAATCGGGGGTAGACAAAATCGGGGAGTGACAAAATCAGGGAGTGACAAAATCGGGTCAACACTGTAGTTCCCTTTTTTACTCTACCTTATTCAGGCCTGGTAGCGATGAATGCTATTCAAAATAGTGACTTAATGACCAACGATGACTGAAAAAGTGACCTAATAGTGAATTTTAGTTTCAGGAAAAGTGACCAAATAGTGACTTTTGAAACAGTTTATAACCAGATAGTGAGCTACAAGTTGCATTAGCATTGTTATGGTGTAATTCGTAGACTAAAAACTATGTAGCGATACTCATATTTATCCTTAATCCTTATCTAGAATGCTATCATAAATCAAGGAAAGACAAAAACTAAAAAAATTAAGAGCATGAAGATTACTACTACGCCTATCTTCATGATTACCAGGAAAAGGATGGAACTTAGCAAGAGGTCATCGACTTAGAAACACCCTCATAGGCACCATGGAGTTGGATATTGGAGAAAATATTCGTTCGTTAAGCCAGAAGCTTGCAGTTTAACCATGATAAATCATATTTAGTCACACCACAAAAAAGTATATATCATCCGTCACGGAAACAGGCAGTGAGTTTCAAGTTTATAATTTCAGCAACGATTTTGAAGCAATTACTGCATTGTGGTAATAATGTTTAATATAATAATATGAGCTCGAAGTTGTCCGTGAAACTGTAAAAACAATGATCGAATTATTTGAACTTACAAAGCTTATAAATCTTTAGTAGTTAGAAAAACTCAAAGAAATTAAAATAATGAAGAAATTTTTAAAATACGATTTTTTCAGCAACAGGTAGATTTTTTTCAATAATAGTAGAAGCTCAAAGTGGGTGAAGAAGTTGACAATGGACTACGCGTCTCCATGCACGGCCCATACCAAAATGCTGATTCGCCGATGCATGGTGCGTAGTTCCCTAAGAGCTGCCAGCTCAAAGGCGGTTTGCCTCATGAGTTTTCCAGCAACACATAACCCATTTTTTTAAACGATATATTATCAATATAAATTGAGATTTTATAAAATTTTAAGATGGAACTCACAAAGTTGCGGGTAGTTGCAGCTGCAATGCACATAATTTAATAGGGTACACCGACAACAACGATTCCGTTGATGTTTTAGGGTGGTACTCGTTGGAACTATTTTCTGAGCTCCAAATTACTTTAAGTTTAGGAAACTTTATCGATTTAATATTTCTGTTTCTCGCATACAAGGTCTAACTTAACTGATATTTTGTTTGCAATACAATAATTTTTGCTTAATATTAGATATTTGATTTACGAGTTTTGGCTTCGTGCAGTAAAAAATCTGTAGGAACCATTCATATAAGTTTTTAAGCATATCATGTGTGCATATCACATGTGACTGTTCTCTATGCTTCCAACATACGTTCACAAAACAGGGACGGTATACAAATACTTTTATGTGCATAATATGCTAGAATACGAAGTTTCAAAATTTAATTTTTGTCTATGAGTCTATGACCTTTAGTGGTTGGTCCACAACTCGATTTTGCAAAACCTTTTTTTTTACTTACGGTAAAAACACTGTCTAGCCTGGCCTGTGCCAGAATTACTTTTGACAACAATCATAAACAATTTTAAAGTACTTTAAGTCATATTATCGCTCATTATTTTCCCTGACATAGAGAAACCTCGCTCGACATCGGCGTTGTCATGTGATGCAGCTAAAACTGTGTTCAATATCTTAGTTACAGGAATAAATTTATGTTTATCTGTAGCAGTTTTTTTAATAAAAAAAAAACTGGATTCTACACTACTCAATTCTGTACTCTGTAGTCTAGGTCTGAAATTCGTATTTTAACAAATTCCATTCGTGAAGAGCAAGACCATAGTTGACCTGAATCGAAAGTAACCTGGCGATTCTCACAATACACCTCCGGAAACAATTATAAAGCATTCGCTGATGTTCATAGAAAATGGTCACGTTTGTGGATCAAAGTCTTATTTTCTAGCGATTTAATTGAGGACATTGTTGGCATCCCATTTTGGGTGTGCACTTGGCGCTTTTAGCATAATAAAAGTAGGTACAAATGATTTTTATTTTGATCTTTTTCCAATAGACGGTGCAAAAATAGTGACTTTAGTGACCATATTCCGAAAAATAGTGACTTTAGTGACTTTTGGATGCAAATAGTGACTAGCCTCGAAATAGTGACTATCCTCGAAATAGTGACCAAATCCTTAAAAAGTGACTCGCTACCAAGCCTGCTTAAAGAGCTTCAAGTTCGTAGACTCGTTTGTTAAGAAAATTTGAGTTTATAGTCCGCAAGTACAAATCACTTGTAAAATTTGTTTTCTAGCGAACTTAGCAGTAAATCAAATTTTCTATATGTTGGCGTCATCTATTCAAGCCATGGCAACATATAAAGAATTGTCAAACTCAACTATTTCGTATTTTTTTAACCTTTGAATTAGGTTGGAGATTCAACAAGGGTGACCAAAATGTATTTCCTCCGCATCGTGTATACTTAACAAGCTGTTTCACGTTGAAATTGTTAAAATGTCAAATTCAGAAACTAGTGCATTAAAAGTTATACCGTCTTACCCTATTTTTGAAATGCATTCTTGCTTCCAGAATCAAATTCATAAAATAACTATTACAAGTTATTTATTTATGTATAATAAGAATACCGATCGATTTCTTTCGATAAGCAAAAAAACATATTTTTAAAAAGACTCATGAATCCATATTTCTATTATTAGCAAAAATTGCCTTGAACGATCTTCGCAACGTGTCGTAATCAACACTTTCTGGCCGAACGAGATGAGCCGTCAGACATAAATCGAATGATCGTACGAGGAATTCCTCCTCTACTGCTACGCAAAAATCAGAATTCCCATGCAACTTCTTGAAGCCTGACTAGCAAGCACCGTGCCCCCAAACACGTCATCCAGCACAGTTTCATCACCATCCCATCACCGCAGATGTACGATGACAGACAATATTAGCATAGGTGATAGGGGAGCAAGTGGTCGGCTTTTTCTAACCGGAGATAATCGATCTTACAACGCATTCTAGCTGTCCCGCATTTTTTGATAACCAACCCGCATGATTGGAGGTGTTTCGTTGCCATTTCGATTGGCTACTCTTTGTCTGATCGTTTACTTATACTTTTCTTTCCTGCTAGTGTGAGTCTCTTTTACAAAATGTAAATAAATGGAACCAGTCATCATGTGAAAGGCAGGTTTCTGTACCCAGCGTAGTTGTGCAATGATAAATAATATTCTTAACCTAGGTTCCTGATCTATGAACTGCTGTTGAAGAGAACGTATCGACCAGCTTTGGGACCGGAAGTGAGAGGAATTATATGCAACTTACCCCCAGCACCGATCATAAATATTTTTCCTCCTTCGCTTGGTTGGTTGGACTGAATCTGCTGATTATTGCTCCAATTCCCCTAGCGTGCAGCTAAACCAGCACCAATGATGATGACGGTAGCTCCGTTATCGGAAATATTTTTTTCTCTTCTGGATGCGGATTTATGCTGCCAATTTTCTTCGTTCTTCTAACTTGACCTTACTCAGCGAGTGATACTTCCTCACTTTGAATCTTCAGATGCATCGGAATTTCTTCCTCCGATGGTTGTTCTTCCTCACACTTTGATCACAAGATTTGCATATTCAGCAATTTAATCGAAAACAATTGATCGCAATCAATATTTTGCTCTCACTTTAATAAAAAAAGGGTGTCACTTGAGGCGCATGAATCGGATCAGAACCGTGCCAAAAATGGACTTGCCCTCGCACACTACAGAAATTGCACAGCACGAAAGGAATTCACTGTCGGTCCAAATATGAGGACATCTTTGGCTGCTGCCGTATTTTCCGAACCACACCAAGTAATTTTTTGCCCGAATCGACCCACGGCCGGGATTTATCGAGTCACTTCCGCCGTTCCGAAATAGATCCACTTATTTTGCTACACTGCACTTCTGATGTTGGGACTGGTGTGCCAAAATCGCTGAAACACTTTGGTGGCAGGACAACCGCGAACCGAATTCATGCAAAGTTTAGCATTAAATGACGACCACGGACCGTTCCGAGCGAGGAAGGAAAGAAGTTTGTACATATAAAATAATAGGAGGAAGAAAAACCGAAGAAGCGACCCGAACGACCGACCACTGACAGTTGGATAGACGGATACCAACACAGCGCACAATGGGGTAGTAATCGATAATATGCAAACAAAAATTAAATTGCTTTCTATGTTAACCAATACGGGCATAATAATTATAATATCCTAAAATATCAGATAGTCGTACGAGAATTTTCACGGTAAATAAAATTAACTTAACAATATTAACAATATTAACAATATTAACAATAATGTTTTGAAAATATTCATTGAAAAATATATATTTAATTTTTACCAAACTTTCCCAATTACCCTGCTGTGCTTATAACAAATTTTATCACACCAACACCCACTTGGCCAAAAGCATAATTTTTATGCTCACAATGTAGAAAGGAGCGAAAAAGAGAGGAATGTTTTCATTGCGCAATGACATTTACAGCCAATGCATTGCACGCTCGTCCGGCTGAACTCAATTTTGGGTCGATTTAACTCAAATTCATAACTTCTTCTGAGACGTCAAACGCTGAGTAACTGAGATTTATGAATTTGAGTAATTGTCACTCAAAATAATATAAAAAGGCTAAAATATGAAACTGAGTTCACCGAGAAAATGTTAGAAAAATGGCGAAGTCCAAACCTCAATCTAAACGTTTTATATGGGTGAAAATCTTTAGTGGGAAAATATAGTAATTAAAAATACGTAAGTTTCTCGGTAAGTTTAGCCAACATACGTCAGCAACTTGTATGTTTATCACATTCAGTTCAATTACTCATATAGGTTTCTTCTTCAATGGCTCTACAATTCCAACTGGAATTTGGCCTGCATTTCAACTTGTGTTCTATTACCATTTCCACAATTATTTATTGGAATAATTTTTATATGTTCGTTTTTTGCATAAGATACATGTTGTGTGGCAAGCACAACAGATACACTCGACCCGAGAATGTTTTCCATCCCATCCTATACAGGCCCATAGGCCAGATATCGGAAATAAAACTCGCCATCTCCGTATCGGTAATCCTGTCTTTGCTCGCAACGGTAATAGCCAAGACAAAGAGTGGTCTTATAGCAAAGATGGCAAGAAGCGGTCACTTCTGCTTATAGAGTAAGTTTCTGACATGTTTCATATTCATGAATAAAGTTAAAATAATAACCTTTTTTGATTCGAATTTAAAGAGTTACTTCCAAACTTTCCGGATAGCGAATTGATGAATTTTGGAGAAAGTTAATGACTGGACGACCTAATAGAAAAATCCAATGTTACTGGAAGACGTCGGACAGACCGGTGAAGACTCGCCAGATGCTCGGCGCAAAACAATGCAGAATTGGAACCTAAAATACCCCCCGAGATGTAAATGAAATTGGCCAATTCGGAAATTCTGAAGACTCCTTCATGCCGAGTTTTATACGACAAGATACGACATTATTATAATTATATAAGCTATTTTCAATTTATGTATTCATTCACTTTAATATACGTAAATAAAATTTGTATTTTTGCTTTGAAAACAAAAACGAAAATAATGAGCTTCTTTTAGTTTGACAAACTCAATTTCATAAATATTCGATTTTATGAAATTGAGTAGATATAACTCAAAATTAAATATCTGACACCATGACTCAAAATTGAGTTCAAGGCCATGAACTCAATTTTGTCTTTGAGCCAGTTTTTACGATTTTGAGTTAAACTGACCCAAATTTGAGTTGAGCCAGACGAGCGTCTGCAAAGGAGTAAAGAGCGTGCATGCGCTGCGTTTCTCTCGTAGTGACAGTCCATACCCGCAGATGAAAACAAGCCAAAAAGCCGTTTCAATGAGTTTCATCAACACGTGCTGCACCTTTCGGGTTGGCGTCTGAGCTTCATATTACGCACAGTGGTGCTTGGGTTTAACAAATAGAGGTACAGTATCCCCCCGCTTATCCGGACCTCGCTAGTCCGACGACTCGTTAGTCCGGATCTCGCTAGTTCGGAATTTTCCGGATTAAAAATATCAACACCCAGGTGTTGACACCCAGGCTGACACACATTATGCTGTCAGTTTTCAAATTTGTGGTGTGATTTTGTTTTGGTTCATTTGTATGGATTTGACAGTCGGATTAACGAGAGAAACCTCGATAGTCCGGCCATACATTTGTCGGATCAGCGGGGGGATACTGTAATAAACTATAGAGGACGATTGTCGCTGCGGTTCCCTTTGTTATCGTCCCCAAACATGTTGGGTACCTATCTGTCAAAACGTACTGATTTTTCCTTCGTTGACATTTAGTGCCCTATCCTCGCCAGCAAAAGATGTTTCGCCAGTGACGACAGCGACAGTCTTCCTCTATAGTTTATTAGCTCTATTGTTTAACAGCAATGAACCATTTTATATAACCAATGTTTGTCGGTTTCGCAGTTCATAGCATTTCGAATAAAAGTACTTGCTTTTTGACCCTTCCATAGAAAGTGTAAAATTTCACTTTGTATTTTTTTAAATTCCTCATTTCTGTAATTTAACGCATACTATTTCGAACTTTAAATGAAAATTTAGCAAAATATCGTAAAAATACAAAATTTTAGATTTTTTCATACCCTTTTTTTGTCGAACAATATATTGTATGGTAAAGGCACACTCTGCGCTTATGAAGTAGGAACTTAAAGGATAATCTATAGATATATGCCAGATTTAGAACACGGGTCCGAAACCTTACTGTAATCCAATGTTATGCGCCAACCGATGCTGCCGATCTGCAAGACAAAGAGAAGTTCTAATCTACAGTCAACTAAATGCCATCGTAGATAGAATTCCGAAGGCCGAAGGGAGATATCATGATATGTTTGGGCGACTTCAATGCGAAGATCGGATCCGACAACTCCACCCATGACCGCATTATGGGACGCCATGGTCTCGGAGAAATGAGCGAAAACGGAGAGCTGTTCGCAGAATTTTGTGGTAATAACGACATGGTGATCGGAGGATCGCCGGTTCACAAGGTCACGTGGGTCTCCCGTGGGTCGATCACATATCAGCCGAGATGCTCAAAGCAGTCAAAGCTGACCCCATGATATCCGCTTAACTACTGCATCGTTTATTTCGTAATATCTGGAAAACCGCAACTTTCCCGGTCGACTGAATGCAAGGTATCTTAGTAAAGGTACCCAAAAAGGGTGACCTGACTGTATGCGATAACTGGCGATGCATTATGTTGCTGTATACCGTTCTCAAAGTTCTATGCAAAGTTATCCTAGCCCAGATTCAGGAAAAGATCGATGCGACTCTCCGGCGCAGCAGAGCGGATTCCTTGCCGAAAGATCCTGTGTGGACCGTTTTGTCACGCTCCGTATCATTCTGGAGCAGGGCAACGAATTCCAAGAGTCCCTTTACTTGGTATTCATTGACTACGAAAAAGCTTCCGACCGTCTTAATCACGAGAATATGTGGGGCACCCTGTGACACAAGGGGGTTCCTAAGAAAATCATCGGCCTCATCGAGGCACAGTACGAGGCCTTTTCGTGTAGAGTGCTGCACAATGGGGTCTTGTCCGTCCCTATCCGGGTCGTAGCTGGTGTGAGGCAAGGATGTATTCTATCACCGTTACTGTTCCTCATCGTAATCGACGAGATTCTGGTAGGTGCGATTGACCGTGAACCAAACCGCGGGCTGTTATGGCAGCCTAGAACCATGGAACACCTAAACGACTTCGAATTGGCTGATAACGTTGCACTCATCGCTCAACTTTATTATGAAAAAGTTGAATATTTCATTGAGATTGCTGACGTCTAATCATCTTTCCCTTTCAAGCGCATAGACAAGATAGGATTTGTTTTCATCGGGGAACGTTTCCCGATGAAAACAAATCCTATCTTTCCTATGCGCTTGAAAGAGAAAGATGATTAGACGTCAGCAAGCTCAATTTCTAAATCATCAATAAAATATAAGTAAAAATAAGTTTATAGGAGTAATTTTTTTATATGCAATTTTAAAAACTCATTCCAAAAGTTGTAAATTATTAAACATTCTGTTCTTAGGCGAATAAAAAAAATGCAAGTATTGTCACATTAGAGAAATATGTTGACGTATTGCACCCACAGTATGGATACAATATGTGCAATAATAAAAAAAAACAATATATGCTATTGTATCTTCTTCTTCATTGGCATTACATCCCACACTAGGACATTGCCGCCTTGCAGCTTAGTGTTCATTAAGCACTTCCACAGTTGAGGCATTCCACGGGGCATGTCAGTCGATCCTGAGCGACCATTTCGAAAATATTTGAAACTCTGCACAGTTTTTCAATTTCATCTAAATCGTCATTTTTCGATATCAAATCTTCATATTGAGTCACGACTAACTTTTCAAAAGGGTGTATGTGAAAATGGTTCAAAAATATTTGCACAGCAAAAACGGAAGGTTCGATTGTTATGATTTTTTCAGCAAAGTTAGACAACTAAATGGTGATTCTTAAGAAAATGTGCACAGTAAAAAAAAAAATTTTTTTGCCTTTAAAAATATCATTTTTGTCACAAAAACTCAAATATCTCAAAACCCTATCTTTTTTCGAACGTAATTTTTTTAGGGAAAACGGTCCATTATATTAGCTATCTACCATAAAAATTTGGTGATGGTAAACTAATAAACAAAAAGTTATGACATTTCAAACATTTCACAATTTTCACATTTAGTAAAAAAATTTTTTCTGTGTAAGTTATTTCGAGAATTGCAGTTTGATGCAGATTTTATTGTTAAGGGACGTGATTTAAACAAGTTGTTTTCATGATATTTTGATTTAATTATTCATAGCATCTATAAGAAACTTAGACACGATCCAGTGTTGTGATCAAAAGTATTGATAGTGTCATAATTTTCATTGCACATGACTGGCGAAAATTCTTTTAATAGTGTTGAAACCTGTTGATAATAACGTTGATAGAAACATATCAGAAATGTTATTTTTAAGACAAAAGCTGCAAAATCAAAGATTTATATACACGTGTACGTCTATAGTTTACCTGCAAAAAATATACCTCTTAGAGAATAGACTTTATGATCGGGAGGAAACGGGTATCTTCAACAACAACAAATGCATGATAGGTACATACCATGACAATGCTCACGAAAAGCAAAAAAATTACTACTACTAAGGTTGTTAAAGATCTTATAGTAATTTTTTCTTCAGTCAAGCAAATGACACCAAACTAGTCAGTAAAAACTTAAAAGTGATTTTGTTTATTGAAATATTACGAACAACATGAGTAGCCGCTTTCTCAACTGTTGTAGGCCGTTTGATGGAAAAAAGTGTTCAAAAGAGTTACGAAATCTCACCGAAAGCACCATAGATAAACTGAAAGCGACTGGTTATGCTCCAATGTCCACATTGAATACAAATTTACGCATTTGCACGTCCTGCCGTCTAAACGTTGACAAAAGAGCAATCTGTATATCATCGGTTGAGCAGAGCGCAGGAAGTTCGAAAACGACAGCAACTGAGGAATTGCCAGATGTATCGACAACAACTGAGGAATTACCAGAAGTATTAAGTGCTGAGAGCCTTGCCACCGTACCATCAGCGAAATCTGTTTCAACAAATCAATCGGAAGATGAGTGTATCCAAAAGGTCAACATCGAACGCTTTAACGAGGGCATAGCTGGGATAAAAGTGACTCCGATTAAATGGAGTAAGATGGACTACGTTTATTACCCGGAGAAAAAATACCGTGAAATAAACGAAGCTGTACGAAGAAACCTCTTCAAATTAGGACCTGATGATGTAGAAAATACAGACTACGATGAGGTAATTATAAATATGAAGGAAAGGTTCTCGAATGCAGCCTCGACAAGGAAAGAAAAATTATTGATTTTGTCGATGCTGCCAAGTTCGTGGTCTATTCAGGATGCCATTGATGAGTTCAAAACCAATAGAAATACAGTAAAAGAGGCAAAACAATTGAAGAATAACTGTCTTTCAACCAAAAATACTAGGTCTAGTACTGCATTAACAGATGAGACAAAAGAAATAGTAGTTCAATATTTTGAAGATGATTAAGTAAGTCGAGCTATGCCTGGTCAAAAAGATTATGTATCAGTAAAAAAAGATGGAAAGCGTCAAGCAATCCAAAACGATTAATGATGACGACTTTGAAAGAAGCTCATTTGCAAGCCTTCGGCCAAGGCAATGTAAGCTTCTTTCCAATTCAGGAACACATAATGTGTGTGTGCACAACCCATGAGAATATTAATCTTATTTTACATAGTTTGAAAAGAATCAATTTAACAAAGGATATTAAAATGTTAACTGGTAGTCTTTTGTGTGAAAATACAACATCAAATTGCTATCTACGATCTTGTTCGGATTGTCCAGATTCTTCATCATTGGAAAATACTTTATTCGCTGAGTTTGAAGAAAAATATATTGATCAGTTATCATTTGAGCAATGGGTGACCACGGATAGGTGTGACATAGAAACTATTGTAAAACCTGTAGATGAGTTTGTGTCATATTTTGCTTGAAATTAGAAAGTTTAATCCCTCACGATTTCATTAAAACAGAACAATCCAGCTTTTTAAAAATACGAAAAATACATTACAAAATGGTGAATTTTTAGTCATTTGTGATTTTTCTGAAAATTACAGCTTTGTATTGCAAGATGAAGTGCAGTCCCATCACTGGAACGTACAACAAGCTACAATTCATCCATTCGTTATTTATTTTAATGGAAGTACGCAAATTGAACACTTAAGTTTTATTATAATTTCCGAAGATTTAAGACACGATTCAGTATCCGTAAACTTGTTCATTGAAAAATGATTAACTTTTTACGCGTTGATAAGCATAAAGAAGTCAAAAAGATATATTTCATGTCTGATGGAGCAGCGTCGCAGTACAAAAATCGTAAGAATTTTTCGAGCCTATGTCAATTTAAATCAATGTACGGAATTGATGCAGAATGGCATTTTTGCTACATCACATGGCAAAGGTCCTTGTGATGCTATTGGAGGAACAATAAAGCGCATGGCCACAAGAGCAAGTTTAGCCAAAGAACGTGAGCATCCAATTAAAACTGCGAAAGAACTTTTGATTGGGCAAATCGTAGAAAAGAAAAGATTTAACCAAATTATCATTTTGTTTTACTACTACTGAAGAGTACGAAATAAAGGCTTCAGAGCTCAGCGAGCAATTTAATAACGCGAAAACGATCCAAGGAACCCAAAATTTCACTGTTTCATTCCATTGTCGGAAAATAAAATTAAAGCAAAACTATACTCAAACTGTGCTGATAATAATTCAAAAGTGTTCGATATTTTAAAAATTTGAATAAAAAAAATAAAAATAAGTATTAATAAACTGTTTTCATGATATCATAACCCATACCAAAATTCAAACCCAAAACTCTTAGAGTTTCTATAACAACATTGTGTAACTGCCACATTTAATTTAATACTTAAGATAATATTAATTCATTTTTATTTATTTATACATATAATATTTATACATATAATATACATAATATCGATGAATACATAAATATGGAATATCATACAAACAACTTGTTTAACTCACGCAAGGCCCTTAACAATAAAATCAGCATCAAACTGCGATTCTTGAAAAATACACGGAAATTTTTTTGTTTACTATGTGTGAAAATTGTGAAATGTTTGAAATGTCATAACTTTTTGTTTATTAGTTTACCATCACCAAATTTTTATGGTAGATAGCCAATATAATGGACCGTTTTCCCTAAAAATTACGTTCGAAAAAGATAGGGTTTTGAGATATTTGAGTTTTGTGACAAAATGATATTTTTAAAGGCAAAATTTTTTTTTTTTTGCTGTGCCCATTTTCTTAAGAATCACCATTTAGTTGTCTAACTTTACTGAAAAAATCATAACAATCGAACATTCCGTTTTTGCTGTGCAGCTTTTTAAATATTTTGAACCATTTTCACATACACCCTTTTGAAAAGTTAGTCGTGACTCAATATGAAGATTTGATATCGAAAAATGACGATTTAGATGAAATTGAAAAACTGTGCAAAGTTTCAACTCAATAGAAAATCATGAATTAAAAATTTTCTTAAATTTTGATGCTGTTGCTTGGAATCGCTCATTAACTGCGAGGTTCCTAAGCCAAGTTACAAGCACAAGCAAGCCAAGTTCTGCATTCTTATATCATGAGGCTATCACGATGATACTTTTATGCCCAGGGAAGTCGAGACAATTTCCAAACCGAAAATTGCCTAGACCGGCATCGGGAATCGTACCCAGCCACCCTCAGCAACTGTACATTATATGGCGAATCAATTGTTTATACTATTGAATCAATGATACATTTTTATCCGAGGGGTCCCGCAGCGTAGTTGGCTGCACGTTCACCTCATAAGCGAATGGTCATGGGTTCGATTCCCAGCCCCTCCACCAAACCCTTGTCAGTCGCAAGAAGCGCAGTCCGTACGGTGGCGTTTTGGGGAACGCGCCTCACCGACACGGCTGCCTGATGACGACTGACAAAACTGACAAAAATGAACATCTCGGAGGCTTTCCTCCAACGTTCTTCGATTAATGGCAACCGAAAAAAGCAACTGTTGCCGTGAGTAATTCCGACGGGCCTGAAAGGGTGGATGATGCGAACGCGACCGACCTAGGATGGGGCGAACGCGTTTCGTTTTGTTGTCGTTTAGCGTCGCCGCTGCACATACAGTACGGGACGGCCACAACAAGAGCAAAAAGGAATGAAGGAAGATGGTTTTTCTCCATCGTATATGAAATTTGTGTATGATTGTATAATTGTGAAAGATTGAATGTGAATTTGTTGAGTATTGTGAATATTGTAGTGAGGAAAAGTATGATGTATTATTGATGTAATTTGTGATTTGTAGATCGTTGCTGGTGCGAGTCATCGTTAGGTTTAGTTTCCATTGTGTTAGTCACCGTCTTTTGTACATTGTACTACCGTTACTTACCGTAAGTTTGATCCTCAAAAGTTTGTAGTTAGATTTGTTTATAATTGAAATTAATTGTTAATATAGAATCGTCCGCTAACCTACAGAGGTAGAGAGCAGAAAGAGGCTAGTTGCTGTGGGAGAAAACTAGATTGTATGTTTATTGTATTGTTTATATGTTTAATTATTAATGTAAAATATACTTTAGTTGAGTTCGTTTTCTTGCACCCGGAGGGTGTAACAGCAACGATCACTGGATTCACCACATGGACAAATGAACACAATGGACTCACGATGATATGGACTGGCGACTGACGACAACAATAACGAATTATGGACATCTAAAAATAGATTCTGTGTGGACTCTGTACAGCAGAGTACCTCAGTAGATCACGGTACAGTAGCGGTTAAGAACACAGAGTGCCTACCAAATGAATATACGAATAAAAAAATACATTTTTATCCGGGTAGCGCCGGGTGGAGTTCATCAGGAGGTCGGAATGTTCGATTGGTTGCTTGATGATCAGCAGGAGTCCAGGAGGAGCTGTGGCTGGAGACAGGAGCTGGTCGGCAGTGCATCGAGAGGCAGGAGAGGTACAAGCATCGGAGTCGAGCCATTTGTACAGACGCATGTGTTGGAGAGGTTGTCGTACAAACTTTGGAGTGTGGACGATTTGTAACAGATTGGGCCAGGTTTCGGCGAGGAAGAGCTCAGGGCTAGAGGCTCGGTGTTTGGACGAGCGAAGAATGTTGTGAGGCATCCACACTAAGGAGGAGTGTTGGAATTCCAGATAGTGTGGGGCACCTCGGTGTCGACGGAAAATTTGTAGAAAGCAGGGGTGGCATTGCGCATCTCGATTCGAACGAAATTCTTTCGAATCGAACATGTTTGGCATTACGGCTTTCGATTCGATCTCGAAAACGACTCATGGTTAGAGTATGCTCGAGGAGGTACAAGAATAACGAGATGTTTTGGCATTATGGAAACTCGATAGCACACTGAAAAACGACTCAAGTCGAATGAAAAACACTCGTCACCTTTATAGCTTTCGAATGTTGTTCGAGAGTAATTTCTTGCTGAAAGTTAAATTTAGAATTAAAAGAATAACAGTTGTGCGCTATGCTATTGCAGAAAGGTCACAAATACTATACACAAAACCCAGATTAATCCATCTAGCGGTGACGATGCCTTTCTCGAATCAATCGTTTGGTTTCGCCTTAGTGTGATACACATCATATATAAATTGCCTACATTACGGCTCTTGCAAACGCTGTATACTGCCCCTATTCGCATAAGCGTCCCATGTCAGTTTTCTTCAACTTGAGAAATATGCCGTTGAATTTTTCAAACTCGTTTTACATGGAGAAATACAAAAAAAAATCTTTATCTGTATACATTGCTGTGGAACTATTAAATGGACCATAATTATATTTATATGGCTGACCGTGGAAATCCGTTAGGGTCTGTTCAAATATTACGTAACGCAATAGGGGGTGGGGGGTTGTTTTATTTTTGTTACGATTTGTTACGAAAAATATAGGGGGTGGGGTCCTTCGAGAAATTGTTACGCGTAACAATTGAGATTTTTTTTTAAATTTTTCAAAAAATAGTTATTGTCGTCAAAATAGCATAAAACACACAAAAAATAATAATTTATTGTATCGTGGTTCAAATTCTACCAAAAACAAGATTTTTTCAAAAAAATGTATTTGTTACGCGTTACGCATAGGGGTGGGGGTAGTTCTAAATTTTGTTACAGATTGTTACGAGGGGGTGGAGGGTTCTTAAAAACAACGTTTTTCGCGTTACGTAATATTTGAACAGACCCTTAGGCTTCAAATCTCGACTTTGTGAGTACCCAATTTGCGATTAAGCCATGTGCTACGTGTGGCTATGAAGAAAGCGAATTAAAGATAACTTTCGTGTGCTGACTACAAGTACCTAGAGTATAAACACTGGCGGAGCCAGCTATTGTTATTTGGTGTGGCACCGCTTGGTACAAGAATAATAGCTGTTGAGAACAATGGTGTGATTGCATCGTGTGGTGCCCCACCTCTGTCTCCGCCAGTGAGTATAAAGAATGCCATAGCTCAGAGCAAAGTTATACCAGTTTCACCTTCCCAGAACTTTTAAAAAAGTAAGTTTGATACTGATTATGTTTAGAAATCTTGTTTTATTCATTGTTTTACCTTTAACGCAACTGTACAAAATTTTACACCCATGTTTAAACACACTTTCAATTGGTATTCTAGTTCGAAAATTATTACCACATATCAAAGTCTTTTCAAGTCATCCTAGAAGGTAATTTTTGGAAGCAAAATAGTTGCATTGGTCTCCTGGTGGTGGGACCAATTCGACATTTTCTTCCTCTTTTGGGATCAGCTTTTGGCAATCAGATTGCACATGTCGTTGTTCTTCTGATTTAAGGCGTGCGTATGACCTGGAATTTTGTACACCATCTTGCTGGTTTGTGTCTTACGGAACTTGCTGCCTGGAATGGAAACCGATTTGTGTACGTTCCGACTGAGAACGCTGTCCGTCTGTTTCAGCTGCATGCACAATCGGTTTTCAGACGAGAAGTCTAAGTCCGATGTTAGATGCAGCTGAGGTTCTTGACCAACGTTGAAATTGACGGCCAACGATACGAACGAGGTGTCCAAGGTAAGACTTCCGGTTACGGCGATCCCAGTACTAAAACAAGACATTTTTCCGTGAAAATTACAGTAGTTTCATAAAACAGAAAGCAAACTTACTTTTGCTCGACTTTTGAGTGTGCATTCCTTCCCCAAATACTCATCGTCACTTGTCCATTCAGATCAATAGAAATAGCACCCAAGGTGTTCAACTTGACCGAGACTCCATTTTGTAGTGAGAATCGTTCTTCATTATCCTGAAGTAGGGTAGTTGCTTGATAGGCCGGAGTTGGTTCGGAAGCAGTTCCACTCCAAACGTGTCCCATGAGTTCTCCTTTACCGTCGAAGAAAACCAATGGCCGTAGAACGGATCCTTGCACTGAAAGTTCCATACCAGCGGTCGATTCAGTATCCTCTTCCACTTCCTCATCATCACCGCTGCTAACAAAAGAGGAAAGTCCTCCAGCGAACAGTCCGAGTGTGAACATACTGAACTTCTCTTCACCGACTTCCAAGGCCAGATCGACTATACCACGTTTCAAAACTCCTCCGCTCATCTCCTGGAGCGATTCCAATGTTGCATTGAAGGAAGGTACTTTTGAGTAAGTTCGAGTTAGAGCTGTGGACAACCCCTTGGCACCAAGAATATGGTAATTGCTCAACTGATGATCACGTCGAACTACTTTCTGTAATAGAGCTTCAAAATCCGGACAGCGATCGGCCAACATACGAAGCTTTTGAAGCAGATACTGTTTTACTTCGTAAGCCTTATCGTTAGATTTCAAGAGTTGAACCAGATGCATTAGTTCTTCGTAATCCGGTTTAAGGTCCAGAAGGATATCGAGAGCTAGAGCTCTGGCGCTCGAGTCGTATTTTTTGGAAACTTGGAAGAAAATGTCCTCAAATATTGCTTTAAAATCTTCGTTCCACAGATATACTGAAAATGAACGCAACGCTTTCATAGCCGATACGCTCACCTTAGTGCTGCCTTCTTTAGCAAGTTTGCTCAGAACGTCCAGAGTTTTAGGCGACTTGAGGTTATGAAGTCCACGAATAAACTTCACCTTGCATCTGTCCTTCTTGCACCAATCCAACTGACTCAACAAAAGGCTCTTAACCTTCTCGACAATTTCGGTGTCGAAAGAATTTCCTGGCAGCTTGGCATATCGATGGGCTAACGAGCCTAGAGTTTGCAGCAGCGTATCGTAGAACTTATTATTATCCGGCTTCTTCTCTGCCAGTTCTAGCAAATCTTCAATGACGGCCTTCTTAGGTCGACTTCCCACGGCTAGCGCCTGCAAGTAACGTTCGGCAAGGAAGAGGTCTTCATCGGACTCGTACGAAAGCAACGATTTTGCAGCTTTATGCGATTCGACTGTTTGGGTGGCACCTAAGAGATCCAGTAATTGACCTCTATGTTCTTGCATAGACTTTGCCTTGACGACACGGAGGAAATCTTCCGTCGATGTTTGGCGGGCGTACTCGACCAGCTTGACCAAGGTGGCCGATTGGTCTTGTTTTCCAATGCGCTCGTTGGTTAGACTCTTTTTGTTATTTTTGACTAATTTAATAAGCTGAAATGAAAAAAGTATATACAGATAAGGTATTAAACTACTGTGATATAGAACATATTATACTAACACTATCACATTTATCGCCTTCGCATTTCGATTCGAAATCTTCCGTTAACAGACCGTATTCCTGTAATGTTAGAGATTTCACAACATCATCAACAGACCCTCCCTTAACGGTGTCAACTTTTTGGGATTCTGCCTCAAGCTCCAGCTTCGTCGTAGACTCCAGGAACGCTCCTAAACTATCGTAGGCATTAACTAAATATTTGACGTAATCCTGCGCTGCAACTTTCTCCAGCGTTCCTTTAGCGCTTACAGTAAAGTCGGCGCTTCTAACTGTTCTCGTCAAACTTCTCAGTGGATACTCGGTGCGTTCAAAGCGGTTGTCTGCAAACTTACAGTTATTTTTCGCTTTATGATACCGCGTTGACGAGTGAGAAGTGTATTGCACATCGCAAGTTCCGGATGGATCTTCCTCGACGTATTTCCCATCGAGAAGCTGATACTGGAACAAAGTAGCAACACCCTTCTTGAAATTGGCCAGCGAAATATCCTCTACTTGTTCAAAGTAGATTTTCTTCACATGTCCCAGATTCCAGTAGACATAGAATGGCGTTGAATCTACTTTAGATAACGTCGTTTTGTGTTTTACATCGCCCGGAGTAGTGTACAGGATTGGGTTTACGATCTGAAAATAGAAGGTTAACGATAATCCAAATAATGGGCTTTTGCAGTGCTACACAATTGTAATTACCTTCAACAAGAGTAGTTTGTGTTCATCATCGCCCCAAATGGTGGCAACGTGGACTTTGGCCTTGACGAGGTATCCGAGGCTTTGCGAAGCATTTCTCGCGTCGCCCACCCGTACTTCGTTCACATAGGTGTACGTTTGCTCCGTGCCTAGTTGGAATGCATCGCCGAATGCTGAAATTGTTGGAACATGCAAAAGATGGTATCAGTAAAGACAAACATGAAAATGACGTGTCTAAATATCATTAACTCGTGAACATGAAACAGTTCAGAAGTTTAGCATGCAGATTTTTGTTATTTATAATTCAAGCTTGACACTAAATTAACTCAACAGAACCTAATTCAAATCTTTACTTAATCAAATCTAAACGCAATACAAAATTCTTGTGATGTGAACTCGGCTTACAGACAGAAAGACGAACGCGAACAACAACGGACAAGTTTTATTTATTATCGTCTAATCAACTTGAGGTTCTGGTTTTGAATGAATATTACGAAAAAGTAAGACATTCCTAGGTTTGATGTCAGCAGTTGGAATTGGGTGGCATCCAGACGCTTCGTGAACAGATCAGCCAGTTGATCACGAGTGCGAATGGATTCGACGTTCAGCGTACCTCTCTCGACCAGATGCCGGATGAAGTGATGTTTCACGTTGTTGTGTTCGTTTTATTCTTGCTTTTCGGGTTTTTGCCATGCACTCACAGCCACGATTAACCTCGGAAATGATCACCGGGTTGGCAGCAACATGCAGATCTTCCAAGACGCCGCTGAACCATACGGCCTCTGTTGCTGCTGCACTAAGAGCAACATACTCCGCTTCGCTTGAGGACATCGACACGGTGGATTGCTTTCTGCTGCTCCACGACATGGTGCACCCATGAAGACGAAACCCACTTACCGAATTTCGGTCCCGAAGGTCAGCCGTCGAACCGGCGTCAACAAAGTTTTTGTCCTGCTTTTCTGTCGCACCACTCGCTTCAAGGCGTTTCAATGTACGACGAATCTTGCTGAAACTGCCCGAGGTAACCGACGACAACATCTGGCTTGAAACAAAGCATAATGTACACCAGGCTTCCAAGCAGCTCTCGATACGGCTCACCGGCATTAGGCCCACCACATGGCTCCATCGGAATCCTGGTCGGATTGCACTCGCTCATCCCGAAACGATTCAGCACCTTCGTGATTCTAGACGTCCCCGGTTCTGCCGTTACACTGTCCGGGGACTGGTGTAGATGGTTTCCTTCAGCTTAAGTGGTTCAAGTTACCTTCACGTACATCTGGTGGAAGATGAAGCCCTCGTAACCGCCTACCGTCAGGATGATTCTGATCGTCGCACCGGAGTGTACGTTTATTCGTAGTCCAGTGCCGGTCTCTGCAGGAAACCCTTCGCAACGAGTCGAGCCTTGTGTCGCACGGCACGTCCGTTCTCGTCCTCCTTGATCCGAAAGACCCACTTGGTTTTTGACGGCTTCACATTGGCAGTACAAAACATCAGCTTCCACAACCTGGTTCTTCTCCATGAACTGCAGCTCGTCCTGAATGGCTTTCAGCCACTCGTTACGATCGTCTCGGTCCAAGACTTCCTGGTAGCTTTCAGGAACAAATTATTTAGCAACTTACCCGGTAGCATGCGTTTCCGTTCGCTGCGCCTCGAGGACTTGCCCTGAGCATCGCGTCTTTATGTTGGCGAAGCACTGAACCTTATTTCAATTTTTTTTCCTAAACTGAAGAAGGAATCTGTTTAATTATTCACCCTTATAATCTTGTTTGTTTACGGACGAACGAAACTTTCGAACAAATACAATTCTTTAGAATCATTCCACCTTTTGATTTGGTGGCGTAAACGAGAATGCGCAATGCGTTTTCGTTCGAAAGCGCGTTTATACGTTAACAAGAATATGGGTGATTTTAGAAAATGAAACAATAAGGAGCTCCTGAAGAGACTTCTGGACGAATTTGTCGAGGAACTCTTGAAAATATTTCCAGTCGAACTTTTCTTGTTTCATAGGATCTATGTCTGACATAAATGTGGAATAATATCTTCCGTGTGGAATATATGTAAATTCATGTTGAAAGTAGCCTTGGAACTTGATAGAAATGTAACTAAATACATGACGTCATCATTGAATCATTTGTTTGAGAAACTGCATGTATCCATTTTACACACACAAACAAACAAAATTTCATAAACTTCCGAAAAAAAAAACGTATTTTTTGCCAGAATACGTATTATTGAACGAGGATTCAGAATACAACCAATATTTTTTTTACACGGTTGGTATTCTTAATTTCCCGGTTAACCTGATCTTTCACAGCTTTTTAAATACCACCTGAATTTTCTTTGATTTTTTGTGATTTTTTTCATGGGGTTAACTTATAGTTTCATTAACGCTAAAGGTCTTAATCGACTAAATGCACCCGTTCTAAAAAAGAACTGGTTGTATATGAAAATCTCATTTAGGCGGTTCAATTTCAATAATTATGTTTTCTTATACTTTCTGATAATTTGATCCAAACAAAATTCACAGCACGCAAAACACTCTTTTCTCATTTTCTTTACACCGGAAAGATTCTCTCCCCAATCAGCCGGTAGCAAGTTGCAAGAACTCTAACCGTCCGATGATACTGCGGAGACCCAAAAGAACTCTTCTCCGCACCTCTTCCTAACACATTCCCGAGTGATCCGTTATGTTTATATTTACAACAGACTATCATGATATAACGTAGTCGTATGCCTTCGAGGCGCTGATCGTTTTCGTTTTGAAGCGCGCATTTTAGCTGATCCATATATTCTTCTCGGTTGCCTAACCACGCGTAAGTACCTGTTCGGATTTGGTCGACTTATTCCTCTATACACAACTCTGCATGCAGAATGTTGAAACTAAATGTGATAACTACGTTTGAAATTCTTACCAGGAGCTACGTGGCAGTATCCTGCAAAAGGAAAGAAAATGAATACATTAGCATACAGACGAACTGATAAGGGCAATGACCAATCGTCGGTGATAAGAAATCAAAGACTGCATGGGATTCAATTAGCTGATACCATGAGGCATCTCGTCTCGAGGTAGACGACAGAAGTCAACAATGAGATTGATGAATGATGCCCGGCAAAATAAGATTAAGACACGTTGACCAATTTATTGTAAGCATCATTATTTAATATATATCACACCACAATATATTTTGGAACGTGTTGTCTCTTCGTCTCAGATTAGAAACAATCTTCCACCCGGCAATCGAATGAATTTAATTCTCCATGCAGTCGATTTCACTGCCAAGGTCAGAGGTTATCGACTCTCGCGAGATTTTGTTTTCATCTCTCCCATGTCGGGTCGAGAAATGTCAGAATTTTAAACAGTTTATGCTTTTTATCATTCTGCTTGATGAAGGATCAATAAGATCAATGCACATGCCATCAAGATTATAACATCATATACTCACCGAAAAGGGTCACCAGAACGAGAACCGCGAGCTGTATCTTCATTTTCATTTTCACCAACTTCCTCCCAATTGAATCGAATAGAAACCAGTTTCACTACCAAATCATTGACACATATTCTGGAATATGCCGGCTCGAACCGTGCCCACGATTGGATGGAGAACACCGGTGAAATTATATGCACAGCTTAAATTGATATTATTTCCCAAATGGATTCGTCACTAACTACAAACACTACGCACGGTGATGGCTTTTGGGACTGAAGGCGCAGAGTTTCTAGGGCGTCTAGCGGAATGGGATGGTCTGGGGAGGCGGCCCGTGCCACATAGGGGTCTGAAGGAAACGGGAATGAACCGAACCGATCGCGGCGGTTGCTGAAAGAGAACTGAGAGTTTCATTCGAATGCGAGAAGCAAAACAGAATCTGATTATCACTGCTATAGACTAAGGCAAATGAACTCCCCCAAGAAATTATGACGTTTGAGCGGGTCGCATAATGAACGCAAAATGAACTTTTGTTCGAGAAAACGACCCGCTCAAATGTCAAAATCCATCGGGTGAGTGAATTCGATGAACCCCTGCATAAATCTATAGCATGGGCTATACGCTAGGAGAAGAATCAATTCTGTCATCAAAAGAAAAAGTAGAATCATGAAAAATTTTAACAGCGAGGTATGGAATGCAGCTTTCAAAATAATATTCAAAATTTCAAAATAAAAATTTATTTATAAATAATTTATAGCAAGAGGTTAGAATTTTGTTAAAATTACATTATACATATATTAATTTGATTGTTAGTGACAATGAAGTTTTTTCTTGAAATGATTCCGGAGATGGTACTACTTTCAATCTTAATTGAATTTATAATCCCGTCTAATAAATCATTTTCAAAAAATCTCTGTTTGTAATTTTTAAAATTATTTTCAATTCCATTGGCTATACCTTGCCTGTTAAATTTCAGTGATTCTACTTTTCCTCTGATGACAGCGTTCATCCACTTCTCCTCGCGTATAATACACCATCAGCTTGCTAAATGCTGGAGAAATGCTCTCTTGGCTGGAAGATTGACCGCGCCATTCAACGCAGGTTGTGATGTGATGGTCTCGCGCGGTGCTATGAAAAGTGAACTATTCAAAATAAAATAAGGAAAACTAGCATACTTTAGAGTTGCCTTTCTCGTATACTAAGTATACGTAAAGGTTATATGATCACTCCAAAACCAAATTTTTGAAAGATTAACCCATAGCGTTATATGTATATGTACACTTAAAATAAATCACAGATTTCTGTGAAATTTCACCGAAATCTCAACAGCATTACTGTTCGGTGAATAATTTTACAGATTTTCGGTAATTTTGACAGTTGAACAAAGGAAAAATCGCAGAAAATTTGGTGAAATAATTACCGAACAGTTCTGCTGTTGAGATTTCGGTGAATTGAAGCAAAATTCACAGAATTCTGTGAAATGATTTGAGTGTGATGTATACATATATGTGTGTATGTGTACAAAATTTTGTAGACACACTTTTTGAAACTTAGCATTGGCCGAATTACTCGCAACAAGTTCCATTCGACGAATAATCCTATCTCATTGTTTTCTATTGAAAATTGGCCTGATTGGACAATGGGATCAGAAGTTATGGCCAAAATACTGTTTTCTATGCACAAAACACGCTAAAAACACTCACTCATATATTTTAGTATTTTATTTGCACGAGAAAGGCACCGCTAGGTGGAATAATAAGGTTTTTTTTTTGTATTCTAGTTGTTCTAGATAAACTGATTCAGGTATGGTCGTACACTCCGTGTTGTCCGGAGCAAACCGAATATATAATGTCTTGTTCTTCCTCGATTGCACACAGCCAGCGAGTACGGGGTCTACCCCCGAGCCGACGTCATCTTCCAGGTTCTCTGCTAAGCATGACTACTGCTGGTCGCTATTCTGGCATATACACTACATGTTCAGCCCACTGTAATCTACCGTATGTTATCAGTATGCCTATGTCAGCTTTTTTGTACACTTGGTTCAACTCGTGATTCATGCGTCTGCGCCTTGTCGTAACCCGATGTTGCAAACAATTCGCCTGAAGGATTTCCAGGCACCGGCCAAATCATCACCAGCAGAATATGGTGTCATGCCGCTTAGTGGCCATTAGGACACAATCTGAATAATCTCCATGCTGTTAACAGTATTCGTAAAGACTGCCAACTTAATTTTCAATTTCCTTGGTCTTTCAAAATCAGCCTACTGTGACCTACATCAATCTCCTCAGAAAACAAATCACTTGATGTTATTTTAAATTTAAATCAACACGTGGTGTATTTAAGCAGTGATTGCTATGATGCCACGTGCTATTCGAACTGCAGATAAATCTTGTCCATAATAATTTCTGCTGTTATACGCACAACTGTCCCCAGTGCATAGGAATTTCTGCAATTATTGGACAAATATGGTAAAGTACCCAATAGTGGACCCCTAACCAATAGTGGATCCTCCAGCCATTTTTCATTATTACAACACAATAGAAACATTTTGCTATGAAATTCCATCGGGAGAACCTAACTTACAGTCCTATTATTTGATTACATGCTTTGAAAATGCTATGGAAAGTAAAATTAGATGATTTTTTACAATTCTACAGTCGACTCTCTACATTTCCATGTTCTACATCTCGATATCTCTCCCTATGTCGATGGTTTGCTCAGTCCCTTCAATCTACATACATTTGAGCTTTCTACATCTCGATAACCTCCCTATCTCGATATCTCTCTATCTCGATGTGTTCTGATCATATTTTGTTCAGGATTTACTCTCCTTATGTCGATATGTTCAAATATTTAGGCTATTAGACCATCTTTGGACAATAACAAATACATCAAAAACGAGAAACGACATTTGTTTTGTTATCGTTCTTTATAGCAACGAGCTTTTTGCATCTAGTACCCATTTCAATTTTCCTTCCACTCCTCGATCTCTCCCTATCTCGATGGTCCCTTCAATATCGAGATGTGGAGAGGCGACTGTATAAAAATAAACACGAGAGTGTCCATTATAGGAATATATAACGTCCCAAAACGAAACATGAAATTCAAATGAAGTGTCGACTATAGGGAAGCAATTTCCTATTATGGACTTCAGGGGGTCTACAATAGGGTGAATTCAGTCCGACTTTACAATGTTAATTTCAAAGAATATCGTCGAGTATTTGAGTGTTTTATGTATGTATCACGAAAAGGAGATGCAGAGCTTGATATTAGATATCACTCAAAATTATTATTTAGAAAAATTTCCTTTTATGCCAGGAAGAGCAAAATTTCGCTACATTAGGGGCCCACTATTGGGCATTTTACTGCATATGACGGCCGAATACCCAATATTGGAATGTCTTTCGAATTAGTTTTTCTCTTTTAGGTAAGTAACGTATTAAATAAATTTCTAAATTGAATCGTTTTGATATACCGTGGACCCCCGGTAATATGACCGTTTTTAATCTGAACACTTTTTAATTTGAACCCCGTTGGTTTGAACATCGTTCAAATTAAAAATGGTTCAAACGTCATTTACCACGTGGAATCGAGAGAAGAAAATGGAACATCGTGAAATGGAACGCAGAATCAAAACAAACCAGCAAAGAGAGCAGCCAGAAACCAGCTTTTCTGATGCTTATAGAGTAACCAGAAGTTCAAATTAAAAATGAACCCCGTTAGTTTGAATCTGGGTGGTGCGGATAGAATCGATTTGGTTGTCAAACTGAAGCCAAAATTTTCTATTGTGCCGGAGCCAAACATTGAAGATTGAGGTTATGTTCGTACCTGATCTAATATTGAGAAGTATTGTTATTTTTTAGGAAAAAAATAAAAATAAACTTTGTTTGAGTTTTGTATTTTTTGTAACAAACATTCTCACATTATATTTCGAGTGGAAAATTAGTGGAAATGCAATTAAAAAGAACTCGTTACGAAATTTCACGAGATTCAGCAGCTGATTGGAGCATGAATGTATGTAAACAATCGTAAAGTCATGTAGAGTCTAGCGCATTTGTGCGCCCTCATGCAGCGTGGAAAGAGAAGAACGAAAGTGGAAGAACGGGAAATGTTTGACAGCCAAGTAACTGCAAAATAATTTTGTTTATGGGAGTGATTTCAAAATATCCCTCTGCTCGCTTGAGCGCAGAAAAGCGGCTCTATCCGCAGCACCCAGGTTTGAATGAGGTACCGTTCAAATTATCGGGGGTCCATTTGGTGACTCCTACACGTCTTTCACTATTTTCATGTCCGTAGAGGACCCCCGGTCTTAAGAACGTTCTGTACTTGATACATCTGAGTCGGGTGTGATTTTTTTACCGTACGCGGTATCTTCTGAAACTGTAGGCCTAATTTCCACAGATGATGCACATTCGTATTTCAAGACTAACATTATTATCAGCCGTTGGCGAGGATCCAAGGTAGACGAATTCTTCGACCACTTGGAAGGTATCCACGTCTATCGTCACACTGCTTTTCCGGGCCTTGTCGCGCTCGGTTCTGCTTACAAGCATGTACTTTGTCTTCGCCGTATTCACCAGCAGTCCAATTTTTCTTGCCTCATGTTATAGGCGGATATTCAGTTCTGTCACCATTTCAAATGTTTGACCGGAAATGTCCATATCGTCCGCAAAACAAATAAATTAAAAGGATCTGTTGAAATTTGTTTCCCTGACTGTTACACCTGGCTCTCCGCCTGACACCTTCTAGCGCAATATTGCACAACTGGCATGAGAGTTCATCACGTTAGCTTAGCTGCCGGAAGGATTCGAACAAGCTGGAGTGTACGCCAGGAATCTTCACACAGTTTTGCACACCATGAACAGTCTGGTAAGGATAAGTGTTCTCGTCCATAATTTTCCATAGCTCTAAGCAGTCTATACTATCGTATGCCACCTTGAAATCGATAACCATATGGTGCGTTGGTTTGATCTCTCATATACACTTCCTTGCGGATGAATTCTAAATTATTCAGTTTCTCAACATATTGGTTTTCAGTATTCGAACAACGTTGTAGAAGACGGCAACTTTCTAAATCCAACAGATCCCGAGATATCAAACCTAACTGATCTCTCATATACACTAGCTCCACCTTGCGGATGAATTCTGAACAGCTTTTCAACATTCTGGTTTCCAATCCTCGAACAACATTGTAGAAGACGGCAACTTTCTATTTCCCACAGATCCCGAGATATCGAACCAAACTGGTAGTTCCATATACACTAGCGCCGCTCAGTGCGAGAATTCTAAATCAGTTTTTTCTTGACTCATAGGGGCGCATAGGATTATAGATAGATTTAAATTTTTAGAATTCTTTAAAAAACATTGCGCCATTTATTGAGAAAATGGACTATTTTCACCGGTGTTCCGTTGATTCCGGATCTTCCGGAGGACCACCAGAAGATCCATTGAACTTAAAAAATATCCTCAATGAGAGTATATTTCCCCTTTATTATTTTCCCGAAAAAATCACGTTGTAGGGACCCCACTGTCTAGCAGCTGGGCCACTACATTCATACATCCCAGTTCAATAATTGATAATACCCTCAAAGTAGGCAATTACTATGGATTGGAACGCTTTGTATAAGGGATGCATGATGTATGAAAGAACTAAAATTTTCAATAGTTTAGCGTTGATAATCAAAAGATTCTGTACTACTGGCAAATTGGTGGAGAGTTTGCGAATCGATTGATATATAAATCTTTAAAATTCCTTGAAAGATAAAGGACCTATTAATGTTACAAATCCCCTTAGACGTAGTTTACGTCAGAATGTTAATGTGTTTATGTTGAAATACATGATACTATGTACTATATGTGCATTATAAACTTGTATAAAACAAGTTGTGTTGCTTGGGCAGTATGGCCAGTGAGCAAACTTCAGATGCATTCAGTGGACAGGTGCTATCGTTGCTTAGAGTTGGGACACAAGTCCTACAACTGTAAGGGCCCAGACCGTAGCAACCTGTGTCGTCATTGTGGTGAGGAAGGGCACATGGCGCAGGAATGCGATAAGGCACCAAAGAGCCTCATCTGCGCCAGCAAAAAGCAAGCCTGTAACCACGTTTTCGGTGGATCTTCGTGTCCCATTGGAGAGGAAAATAAGAATAAGCCGTGCAAGTAACACAACTGAATCCTAACCACTGTGCAACTACAACTGCTGTGGCAATCGGTCTCGGAGTCGAGGACCGATGTCGCCCTCCTGTCCGACTCGTACAACGTCCCTGTCGATAACGGCAATTGGGTTGCGGACGGGTCTAGGATGGCGGCTATTCGCACGACAGGACGGTATCCGATCCAAGAGGTAGTACACTCCTCTGCTGAGGGTGTAGCGATAGCCAAGATTAATGGTGTGTTCTATTGTAGCTACTATGCCCCACCAAGGTGGCCAATAGAATAGTTCCAGATGATCAATAGGCTATCGTCTGACCTAGTGGGTCAAAAGCCAGTCGTCATACCAGGAGATTTTAACGCTTGGGCAGTGGAGTGGGGCAGCCGCTGCACCAATCGAAGGAGTCAAGCGTTACTAGAGGCGCTAACGAAGCTCGACGCAGTGCAAGTCAATAATGGTTCCGCTAGCACGTTCAGAAGGAACGAGGTCGAGTCATGGATTGCCATAGCGTTTGTCAGTCCTGGTCTGGCACCAGACTAGTGGACGAGAGTAACACCCATAGTGGTCATCTAGCAAATCGCTTTAAGACCAACTATGGCGTGCAACATCCGAGGCACGGGGATCCCTGTCAGGTCCGTGGGTGGAGAACCAATCACTTCGACAGCGAAGTTTTCACCGTGGTCCTGAGACTGGAAGCCATCACACTGAAGGTCTAAGCGGGGATGCGTGGGTAGCTGTCCTATCACGCGCTTGTAACGCTACCATGCCGAGGAAAGCCCGATAAATGGTAGACGTCCGGTATACTGGCGGAGTCTCGAGATTGCGGCTCTTCCATCAACCTGCCTCAAGGCTAGGCGAAGGATGCAACGAGGATGAAGTGTTTCGAGCTGCGAAACTGGCCTTTAACAAGGTCACCAAGAGCAGTAAGAGAGCGTGTTTCGACAAACTGTGCGAAGGAGCCAACGTGAATCCATGGGGTGACGCCTACAGGATAGTGATGGCCAAGCCTAAAGGGAGCTCTCTATTAACTCGGTGGTAAAGATCGCCGAGATTGCGATCCAACATAAAATGCGAGTTATTCGATACTGTACGTTACCCAAGTAACATTTCAAGTTTTATAACGCTCTTGAAGACCATAATTCACTCTACAAGAGTGTTATAAAACTAGTATAAACCCAAAATGTTACTAGGGTGACACTTGATGTGAAGAACGCATTCAACAGTGCAAGCTGGGATGCCATAAATTTTTTTGGAATGCGCATGCGAAACAAGCGACAAAAGAGAACCAACGACAAAGCTTTGTTTTTGTCAGAGTTAATAATGACAAAGAGCTTGAGCTTGATTGACTGCTCGTAGTTGCTACTCCATTATGACCAGATCAACTGTTCTTGCACAGGGAACCAACAGATGTTTGCTTGGGACTAGCACACATCTTCAATGTACAAGTACTGGCGATCTCATTTGCTAGGTCATACTGGCACCTGCCACGTCAGAATGCAAATCAATGTAGGGAAGGGGGAGGAAATGATGATGCAATCACTCGCCCACTGCAAGCCGAATATACCTCTGCACTTGCCACGAGTTCATGCGGAATTTGTTGGAATTTATGGGTTAGGTTGGAGAGGCAGAGGTCCGTCTTGGTTAACGAGCTGCCAATGTGATAGATACACACAAAAAAAATCGTAAAAATGAAAGAAACGTTGGTAAAAATAGGAAAATCAGTTAGTGATTGAAAGTATAAGATTGTTGAATCTACCAACTATTTAAAATCTGTTTTAACTATTTAAAATGACATTTTTCTCTTAAAAGCAAATGTATATTTTACTTTTCAAAATAACAATTTCTTTTCAAAGCTAAATGTGTATTTAACATTGAAATCGACTTTGATGCATTCAAAACAACAAGTGCTGTTCTCTTTCAATGTAACTCTTATGAATTTTATTATTCATCTCATTATAATTTATATTACATAATAAATATTATTTCTTATCCATTTTTTCTCGGTTGAGTTGCTGGAAGATGTCGATCATGATATTCCGTTGCCGTTGGTATTTGGTACAAACGCAGGACGGTACTTGCTTCGTTTCTACTAATCCATAGCAGAGACCAACTTTCGGAAACGCGTTCTCAACCTACTGACGGAGATCACGTAGCAGTATTCCAAAATATGTCGTTGTTTCCTCTTCTCGGTGACGCCCATAACTCTGCTTTCTTTAATTGCTTACCAGGCCGGGGATTCCGTTTCTGAGCCTTCGAACTTGCCGGAATTCGGAACTTTTATTTAGTGGACAAAGAAACGAATTAATTTACCGGAAAAATCGTTAAATGTGGAATTCCGGCAGCAGCAACACAAATCGTATACTTTGGTTATTGTCTTGATTGTTATGGTTCGAGCTCGGGTTCGAAAGCGGGAAATATTTGACAGCCCGGATTGCTGCCAGATTGATGTATTTTCAAGCTAGTGTTGCCAACCTTCATGGAATTTTGGATAGTATTTGAAAACTTTTTATTTGTCATTTGAAAAATTTTCGCTTTCAAAATTACAATGTTTTGTTAAGAAAAAAACTTTTAGATTATGAATTTTGTTCTTATAGTATATGTTTCGCTACTCAAAATTCCCAAAACTGAGCAACTTTTAAAATGAAAGCGCAATATTCTCAACAACACATTTTTTTTTCTCAGTGTAGGAGAAGGCAACTGATGGAATTTCTAATTGGGTGTAGGAAACGAGCTCTATAGTTCATTCCAATTCTAGCAGATTATTGTTAGAATACTCAAGTTGAAGGTATAGGAATAGTAGTGGAAACGGTATGGAAGTCCATTTCCAGTTCTAGCGATTGCTAGGAACATGAGAAATATAGAGAAAGATTAAAGTAGGAGAATGTAACGGTCCTGGGATTGAACCCACGACCTCCTGCGTATGAGACAGAAGCAGTAGCCATATGGCTACCAAGCCCGCTTCGAAACAAGAGAGATCATGCACTGAACTGATTAATTTTATTACCGGCCGCGCAATGCAGAACACAATAATTCGGCCGACCGCGCTATCGTTCTGCTGTCCGAAACAAGAGAGATCACGCACTGAACTCTGTCAGAGTTAATAATGACAAAGATCCGAAAATTTTTGTCAGCAACAAAAAAGAAGACAATCTAGTTGCTCACTTTATATCCCGTTATTTCGCATTATTTCTAGAGCAAATATCGGTTTTATGCTGTCATAGTTTCTGCTTTTATGGAAATATTCGAGAATCGAACAATGATTACAAAATTAGCATCGTATTTTCGGAAATATCAGAGCATGCAAGGCAAATGATTCAGGTTTGTCTCTAGGTGCTTTTGTCAGTAACAAACTCTGTTGATGACAAAGAGCATATTGTTAGGCGTTGCTCGAATATTGATTCCTTGATTATACGACATCGATGCCGGCAAGAGGAGGAGTTCCGCAAGGTTCAATACTGGGCCCGGTATTATGGAACCTCATGTATGTCGGGGTTCTAAAGCTAAAGTTCCCTCCTGGTGTTAAGATAGTCGGCTTTGCCGATGACGTAACCTTGGACGTCTACGGGGAGTCAATTCCCGTAGTAGAACTGACCGCAGCACACGCGATCAGCACGCTGGCAAATTGGACAGGCCTGGAGCTCGCTCAACATAAGACGGAGTTGGTTGTCGTCAACAATCGCAAGTCGGTTCAACATGCAGTGATTCACGTGGGTGAAGTCGTAATCGCATCAAAGCGGAGTTAGAAGCTCCTTGGGGTCGTAATAGACGACAGGCTTGCCTTCGCCAGCCATGTCGACTATGCGTGCAAGAGGGCTTCGTCTGCTGTTGCGGCATTATCGAGGATGAAGTCCAACAGTTCCAAGGTGTGTGCCAGTAGACGTAGAAGTTATTAAATTAAATTTTGCAAATTGTTCGTCTATGTCAGTGGTCCCCAGCCTGCTTACTATCGAGGGCCACACAGCAATTTTGAACTGATAAAGCGGGCCGCGGTATATTTGCAATATTTCTTTTGACGTAAACTACGTTTAAGAGGAAGACTCGGATACAGGGTGTAAAATGAAAATTTCCAAATTGGGGATTGTCACGAAATCATGTAAGATTTGTATAGGTCCTTTATCTTACAATGGATTTTAAAGATTTGTATATCAATCGATTCGCAAACTCTCCACCAATTTACCAGTAGTATTGAAACTTTTGATTATCAACGCTAAACTATTGAAAATTTTAGTTCTTTCATGCATCATGCATCCCCTATACAGCATGTTCCAATCCTTGGTAATTGCCTACTTTTAGGATATTATCAATTATTGAACGATGGTGTATGAAAGGGGTGGTGGGAGGTGCTGCTAAAGTTGGGAAGTAGTGTAGGTGGGTTGATTCCTTCTCTTCTATATAGAGCGGAATGATTGGTTCAGTGTATTATTTTAGGTTTTATGTAGTTTACGTCGAGCGGTCGTGTCTTGTATACAACCCCAAGATTTCTCATTTCGAATTATATTTTGAAATATAATACAAAGTAATCAAAGAATCTGTTGAAAAAACATACTTGTAGGGGCATCACATTCTAGCTAAGTTTTAGTTCATATTATTACACACTTCTACGATAGTGGACTTAACGTGAAATTTTACTTTCGCAACAAAATCTTCTCGGCTTAGTTGGCAAACATATTTTACCAAATAAACATCTGTCGATAAACGATTCTAAGAGTTTTAACTGTTTTTATTTTCGATGATTATTGTTTCAAATTGCAAATAACGACAGCATATTTGAAACATGTTTTGAAGCCAGGTGAACTTACCAGCAGTACTTATTTTCTGACTTTTCCGATATGAGATATTCAAACGGGATTATACCTGCATTGCCCGACGTGTCGACTCGTTTATTTGATCTTTTTTCAAGGAAAATGCCCATCAGGAAAAGGACTCAATAACGGGCCGAAACGTCGGACTCTGCAAATGTTACCCCGTTCGAATATCTCAAACTAACAAATTCAGAAAATAAGAACATTTATCGCAGTCGAACTACAACCACTTACCAGCAGTATTGAATAGAAAATTGAATTAATCTGAACTCTGAATTGTTTACCGTGTTTCCATTATTTCTAAGTAATTGAATTTTCCGGAAACCATTTCTTCATCATCCCAACTAATCGCAGCAGTGGCGTAGCCACGGGGTGGTTTTGGACATAAACCCCCCAAAGACAAAATTTTAGAAGAAATTTTTTCCGAAAAAATGTTCAGAAACCCCCCCAGACCAATTTTCTGGCTACGCCACTGAATCGCAGCATGACAAAATCTTGACTTCGTTGAATATTTTTCTTGGTGTGAAGTACGTTAACATGACGCATTTTCAGGAATTATAAATAAAGCAATTTTAAATCGAATTTTGCCACAACTTGACTAATTTTGAAGAATGAAAGAATTCATATTATGGTGCAATGTATGACAACATTATTTTTACCTAAGAATGTTATATATTCAGCTTGGTAAAAGCGCCAAAAATACCATCAAAGTATGTTGCCGTTAGCCTACATAGCATGTATGAAGTGAGAAATTTATTTAATCATGATGATAAAAATATTCTTGGTTTATATGTTTCTTGACCACCATAGTTATGTGAACTTGACATATATGTAGGCATATATGTCCAGCCAGAGTACAACGAAAAACTGGACACGATGAGAGCTTGATGTGATGGATGTGATTGGATGTGATGTTTGACAATGGGCCACATATAGTGTATATTCTCAAACCCTTCGCGGGCCGCAGGAAAAGGCTTCGAGGGCCGCATGCGGCCCGCGGGCCGCACTTTGGGGATCACTGGTCTATGTTCTATATTTCAAAAATTTCGGACAAAAGGTTTGTATTCGTAATATAATCAAAGAAGCATATTGTATGTGTGTTTGATCAAACTATGCAATACTTAGAATTATAGCTGCATATGCACCCTATCTATAATGCAAATCAAATTTGAGCAGCAGGAGGAACTTTAAAGAATTTATACAATATTCGAAAAAGAATCTAGCATTTGTGTATTTGGTCAAAATTTTATATAAATTTTGCTAGTTTCATTTACAAAATTGTTTTTGTATTGGGTGTGTTTCTTCATCACGTAACAAAATCTGTTCTAATACTGTTTTCGAAATATTTAATTATTCTACTTCTACATGTTAGTATGAATAACAAACATTGAAACAATAAAGTTTGTATTCTGTTATGCTTTCCTGATCACGTTATTGACCTATGAAAATAACTTTTTTTGCGTATCTTATGAATTCACCTCAACTCGCTGTCGGCGATCTCTTCGGGTACCTTGAACTCAGTGACGGGAGACTTATACAAAGGACTCGTCATTTGATAGGACGTTTGATTTTTTTGCTCATCTTCAAATAGTTTGTACAGTTTTCGGTCATCATTCAAGATTTTGAGTTTGTATGCTATAAGTCCCAACAAACCCAACAATAGTGTGATTCCGGCAACAACCCAGAAGGCAGCCATGGCATTAACTTGACTGCATGGTGTATCGAGGATTTTTAACACCGTTTGGCGATCTTCCAGACTGTATGTGTACTTGAAGTCACAAGTCAGATCGTCGTTTGTCACACGGGCCGTGCAATTGAAGAGATCTACAAAACAAAACGGTATTAAAATATAAAACTTGTAAACAAGAGTAATACACCTCACCACTCAAGGACTCGATAAACTCTGCCTTATATAGACCCAATTTCACTTTACACTGATCTTCGATGGATTCGCACTTCCGGTCGAACCTTTTGTGGATTTCGCAGCGGACGCACTCATCATAGTATGAACATAGTTCCGATTCTGATCCAGCGGTAACTTCGCAGTATGGGCCGAAATACGACTCGCTGCAGGCACATTTTCCACAGACACATTCACCACGATCTGAGCAGATCTGATCTTTATGTGGTGCTTTGCAGGTGCTCTGATCAGTAGTACATTCGCAATCCTCGCCGGACCACCCTTCATCGCAGTCACAAGAACCGCAGTCGCATTGCCCATGATCGCTACAGATCATGCCAAATAATCTGAAATTGATGCTGTTAAAACTTCTGAAAATAATTGAAAGTGTAAATAATTCCTACCGGGTACATTCCTTGCACTCGCAGTGCGCTCCGCTGAAACCTGGATTGCAGGTACATTGTCCGCAAGCACATTCCCCTCTGTCTGAACAGATTGGTCCAGGTTCATCAAACTCGCTCTCTATCTGACACTGCTTCAGCAATTCAGCACTACTTTCAAAGTTCCGCAAGTTACAACTGCATGAGTTTCCTATCCTGTAAATATAAACGGTTTTTTATGTGCAAAATAAGAATGAATTTTGTAATTCGTTTACCATCCAGCATCGCAACGACACATGCCACAGGAGTATTTACCATGACCGGAGCATATTTCACTAGCATCTATTGGTGCCTTTTCCAACTCACACTGGCAAGCTTCCCTGATTTGTATCTCTAGTTCAACTCCTTCATTACTGATTAACGCTTCCTCAATTTTTACCGTTAGATTTGAGCTTACTTCATCTGGATATCTTAACAGACGTACCTCAACCAGGAAATCGTATTCCTTTCCTATTTCAATATTGTCGCATTTACTCGTTGGCTGCGGTGTCTTGTAAATTCCACCGCAATCGGTTTTGTAGGAGATCTGGATATAGTCAGGAGCGTTGTCCGTAAATTCCACTCGCCTTACAAAGTCTCTATAACCCGTATTAACTAGCTGTAAGATGTTCGAAGAATCATCCTGAAGTAACCCTACGCTGGTAAACTCCGACATCAACTCGCGTATTGTCCAGTAGTGTTCCTTAAGTTCGTCGGTAACAGCGAAAATCACGGCAGTTTTTGATTTAGCTAAAACTCTATAGATCTGCTCCAGAGAAGGATAGTCATACATCAATGTTCCAGTGTATTCGCCTTGATCGGACAAATGACACTTCTTGTCATTCCTCTCGGTTATTCCGGCCAGCAGTCCATCGCCCGCCATGTGCATCATTCCATTCGTGGCTAAGATGACCATTTTTCTTGTGTTCTTACCCCACCCTATTCGTTCATCACACACCAATACCTGCATTAACGCATCGAGTCCTCCTTCCAGATTATCCAAATTGGCCGAAACGTTACTAGTTTTTAGCTTCTCGATAAACCCATCGATATTCTTTGAGATCTGCAGCCTATGGCGGAATCCGTACGTTGGCTCACACACGTCGCGTGCGGTGCTGCAGGGGTTTTGCACACGATCCGCCTCGGTTTGAATGAACGGCATGATCGGTTTATCGATGAAGCTCCCAAAACCCAGCCGATAGTTTTCGGTCAGATTGGCCAGTGCTTTCGCCAATTGATCGCCCATATTGATTAATGTGTCACGATCATCTCTCATAGACCAAGTAAGGTCCATCAGGTAGTACAAATCTAGCGGGAAGTTCATGGCCGGTTTATATGTGAATTTAAATGAATGTGGTTCCACTAAAAGCAAAGAGTTAATTTCTGTAAAAGGAAGTTTAAATTAATCAACAAAACTCACACTTCCCCAGATGGATTTTGTAGCGCTGCGGACTAATCTGGGTTGCTTCTAGTTTTTCACGATCATAATCTCGAAGTGGGCGGTTTTCGAGGATTTCCATCTTACCGAAGTTTTCATTGGTCTCAATCTCACTTTTGCTGCAGTTCGATGCTATCAGCTCGTCAAATGCCATGCAGCGGTGCTTATACATACTGTAGCTCTGAAACGAAATCATTCATTCATTTATTTAGTCTACATCTAAACAGATAACACTGAATCAACAATTTGACGCCACAATACACGGTTCGAGACCGCATCTCTCCATCCTCGAATACGCCCCACGCTCGCCAAGTCGTTCTGACCTGGTCTGCCCATCTCGCTCGCTGCGCTCCACGCCATCTCGTACCTGCCGAATCGGAAGCCAAAATCATCTTTGTTGGGTTGCTGTCTGGCATTCTTGCAACATGCCCTGCCCATCGTAATCTTCCGGATTTAGCTACCTTCTGGATACTGGGTTCACCGTAGAGCTGGGCGAGCTCATGGTTCATTCTTCGCCGCCACAAACCGTCTTCTTGCACACCGCCAAAGATGGTCCTAAGCACCCGTCTCTCGAATACTCCGAGGGCTTGCAAGTCCTCCTCGAGCATTGTCCATGTTTCATGTCCGTACAACCGGTCTTATTAGCGTCTTGTACATGACACATTAGGTGCGGTGGCGAATCTTTTTTGACCGCAGTTTCTTCTGGAGCCCGTAGTAGGCCCGACTTCCACAGATGATGCGCCTTCGTATTTCACGACTGACATTGTTATCAGCCGTTAGCAAGGATCCGAGGTAGACGAATTCCTCGATCACCTCGAAGGTATCCCCGTCTATCGTAACACTGCTTCCCAGGCGGGCCCTGTCGCGCTCTGTTCCGCCCACAAGCATGTACTTTGTCTTTGAGGCATTCACCACCAGTCCAACTTTTGTTGCTTCACGTTTCAGGCGGGTGTACAGTTCTGCCACCTTTGAAAATGTTCGGCCGACAATGTCCATGTCATCCGCGAAACAAATAAATTGACTGGATCTGTTGAAAATCGTACCCCGGCTGTTACACCCGGCTCTCCGCATGACACCTTCTAGCGCAATGTTGAACAACAGGCACGAAAGTCCATCACCTTGTCTTAGTCCCCGGCGCGATTCGAACGAACTGGAGTGTTCGCCCGAAATCTTCACACAGTTTTGCACACCATCCACCGTTGCTTTGATCAGTCTGGTAAGCTTCCCAAGGAAGCTATTCTTGTCCATAATTTTCCATAGCTCTACGCGGTCTATACTGTCGTATGCCGCCTTGAAATCAACGAACAGATGGTGCATTGGGACCTGGTATTCACGGCATTTTTGAAGGATTTGCCGTACAGTAAAGATCTGGTCCGTTGTCGATCGGCCGTCGACAAAGCCGGCTTGATAACTTCCCACGAACTTATGCACTAATGGTGACAGACGACGGAAGATGATCTGGGATATCACTTTGTAGGCGGCATTAAGGATGGTGATCGCTCGAAAGTTCTCACATTCCAGCTTGTCGCCTTTCTTGTAGATGGGGCATATAACCCCTTCCTTCCACTCCTCCGGTAGCTGTTCAGTTTCCCTGATTCTGATTATCAGTTTGTGCAAGCCAGCTTTTCCGGGCCCATATTGATGAGCTCAGCTCCGATACCATCCTTACCAGCTGCTGTATTGGTCTTTAGCTGTTGGATGGCATCCTTAACTTCCCTCAAAGCGGGGGCTGGTTAGCTTCCATCGTCCGCTGAACTGACGTTGCCTTGACTTTCACTGTCTGTTCTCTCAGCGCCATGCAAATGTTCCTCGTAGTGTTGCTTCAACCATTCGATCACCATACGTTCGTCCGTCAAGATGCTCCCATCCTTATCCCTGCACATCTCGGCTCGCGGTACGAAGCCTTTGCGGGATGCGCTGAGCTTCTGATAGAACTCGCGTGCTTTTTGAGAACGACAGCTGTTCCATCTCATCGCACTCCGCTTCTTCCAGGCGGTGTTTCTTCTCCTGAAAAAGGCGGGTCTGCTGTCTCCGCTTCCGTCTATAGCGTTCCACGTTCTACTCGGTCCCTTGCTGCAGCGCGACCACCCGCGCCTCCTGAATCTGTCTGCACTCTTAACCGGTTCCAATCGATTCGTCGACTTCGCCCCACATACCCGACGTTGTTCTCCGCTGCGTCGTTAATAGCGTCTTAAGTCCTCTTCCGAAAACGCTGTCTCAAGGGATGCTGCGCATATGTAGAGGCGAAATCAGGTTGCTTCAGTCGCTTTAAGTCGTACCGCGGCGGTCGGCGGTACCGAACATTGACCCAATCTCACTCCCTTTGTTATTGCATTTCGTAGTTGCTACTCCGTGATTGATCAGAGCAATCGCAATTGCACAAGGAACCAAGCATGGGATTTGCTCTCCAACCTCAATTTGCACAGTCTAAGATCTCTAGTATTCTGAATGGTCGATAACGGCGCTGGCCACGTCTTCACGGTCTATCGGGATGGGGAGGATTGATAATGCAATCACTAGCCCAGTTCAAGCCGAGAACACCTCCGCACTCGTCACGAGTTCCTGCGGAATTTTATTGGCATCTGGGGTTTAGGTTCTATGGCAGAGGTTTGCCTTTGTTAACGGGTTACCAATGTGATAGCACAGACAAACAGACATAACACATTGAACATTCACTCATAAAATTCATCGTCGTTCAAACACTAACGACATCTGTTGATTTCAGTTAGTTGGGCAAATCACGAACCAGATGGCGGTAGTGAGCAAACGTCAAACTAGAGCAATTCCGATGCGTGCGCCACGAGTGATCGATTGGCCCACTAATAATTATTTGAATTGACCAGTAAATCAGTGAACGATGGAAAATTGACAAGTGTTATGTCTGTTTGTCTGTGGTGATAGGAATGAAAGGGTGGTTATATTGTAATTGGATGCCGAAACTAGCTTTTCGCTCAGTACCAGTTTTGGTCATGTTTACCAGTTTTGGTCATGTTCCTAATTTGGCCAGTTTCTCGCATATCTCAGAAAATAAAGCAATTTCCGAGGGTTTTCTTAGCTGTAACAGGAAATATATCCCTTACCATTCTTTGCTGTGAAAAATGAACGATAGTTTTGGAAAAATAGGCATTTTTCAGGGTTGGCCAAACACAGGTATACTTCCCTACATGCTAGAAGTTGTAGCTATAGGGCACCGCACGGGCCGCTTTGTTTCTTTCTTTCTGCAAAGAAATTAGAAAACAACAAGGCCAGTAAACGTCAAAATTTATGAGGAACGAAGGAGAAAGCGATGTTTCCATGCAGTGCCCTATGGAAGGTTGAAACGGTATGAAAGCCCATTTCTAGTTACAGCGATTGCTAGAACATGAGAAATATATGGAAAGATACGAAGTAGAAGGAATAAAACGAGCCTGAGGTTGAACCCACGACCTCCTGCGTATAAGGAAGAAGCGGTAGCCATATGACCACCAAGTCCGTTACAAACGGAATTTGACGCGATTTTGTCGGTGTCTACTCATGATATTAGTCAAAAATCTGCTTTTTAGCTATCCTTCTTGCAAATCTGCAGTAACTCTCGTTCAGTTTCCAAATCCAAGACTATTGAGAACGAATTATCTAATGGACAGAACTTATTAAGAAATACTAAGCAGGTCGTTGGTATAGCAGAGTGTGATTGATTGATGTGATTGACAAAACCGCACAGCCCGTTGCTCCTGGAGGAAATAGTGTGTGAAGTTTTCGATAATAAACAATGTGGGCTCGCTTGATTGTGGATATATAACAGTAAGTAAATCACATGTAACGATTGGGCATCCGAAGGTTATACAATTTGCAAAAAATTGCGGTGGTGGTTGATGCTCAGATTCTGATGGCTTTTCCGTAAACGTGATTTTTATGTGGTCATATTGTGGGTGAATGTATCTATAGAGTAGGAGGTTGAGGGTTCCAGTCTCTTCAAGACACGTGGATTCTTTTTCGCAAATTTAGTATCAATTTGTCCATTTCGAAAACATGTGCTGTGCATATGCGCAGACAAGTTATTCAACAAAAAAAAAGATTTTTCGTTTGCCCAAGTTATTGAATAATACGCAGAAATAATATTGCTGAATGGCGACATTTGGAATAGAACTTTAAATGTTAACCTTTCAATGGCCGGAGGTGACAGAAATAGGTATAGTGGCTTCGATTTTATAAACTTATAAAAACGAATAAGCATAGAAAACCTCGAAGTTGCATTCGTTTTGTCCAACGCAAAATGACGATTGTCCACAAAAACATGCCCGTTAGTTGTAATTCATCAAATTATTACTAATGTTTGCATATTACGTGAAATTTTGTTCAGATTTTTGAAAATAAATATTTTGTAGAGACTTTCATGTAAGTTAGATGTCAGTTGCATATATAGTATCAATATACTGTGTGTGAGTTCCAATCAGTCTGTACAGTTATATCATAACTGGAGATAAAGTAAATAAATAAACAAATAAAGCCAAATAAATTATTCGCTTGTACAGTTGGACCGACACAACAATTTATAACAAGCGGCCCAAATGTGTCACAAAAACAGATGCACACTTCTGAGCCGTGAGGGTGTCCGATGAGTTTTTTTAGACTGTGTTTCAAAACGAAATGAATTGTGGCAAATCAATATCTTGGATGCGGCAATACAATATGTAAAGTGAATAAGCTCAGTATTTAAGGAAATAAATGAAATTGGTTCCGTGGAATTTTTCATGTTTGAACCAGCAGTAATATGCGGAAGCAGCTTATTCTGTTCAATTTAACTCTCTTCTGGGTTTGATATTTTCAGTTTTTTTAGTAATATCACAAAACAATTAATAACATAAAAAATATCATCCTAACAGAATTCCGCACTATATCTCATTTCTAGCAGGCAGAGGTGACGCGAAAGCAGTCTCTTTGAAGCAAAATATTTACACCACACAACACCCTTACTGAGGAGCCCAGCGTGATTATCGACATGCTTATCATTATTGCTTATCTAATTTCAACAAAGTGAAAACTGGCATTGAGTCAGGATACAAAGAATGCAGATCTCTAAAGTACATTATGATATACCACATTAGATCATCACCCAATATGTTCTACTAACCTCATCCGTACACCAAGCGCAGGAATGATCAGCGTCCAAACATTCTACGCACGTTTTCTGGAATATGCATCTGGATTGACCTGCAAATTGATGAGCGGGTTTCAACTTCGTTTTCGTTCAAATAGCGTCCTACTCACTTTGACCGTGTGCATTTCGGACAAAAGTCGCGATTAGTAACATCAGAACGAGGGACTTTGAAATCATATTGAATGGTAAGACTAGATTCTACACAAATTGCTTGAGATTACGAACATTTCGAAGAGTTTCGGAGCAACGGGAACAACGGTACCGCCGTCGCAGATTTTAAACCGTTTGAATTTAACCAAATAAAAGAACTGACGGTTCTACCTATTGATAGCTACGGCCAGTTAGTATCCACTATCAGTTGCGGCCGTGTTTGAATTGATAAGATAACAAATAGCATTCTGGTCAGGGGAAATTGACGACATTCCTTAAAGGTGTTGGTGAGCGGATATCAAGCCGGCGTCGAATAGCGGTTGTCGAATGGAAGGAGAAAACATTATTGGTCTGAGAGTCACACGGCCCTGTATTATTGGTAAACTAAACGAGCATGCTTAAAGGTTCCCCCAAACACACGCGACGCGACATTTGCGACGCGATTCTATCGCTTGGCGACTGCGGTATGGAAGCGTAAATGGAACATTGCCTGCAGCGACCCAACGATAGAATTTCGGCGACTAGTTGTTGCCGTCGTGGCGATGAATTCGCTTAGGTCTGGGGGAGCCTTTAAGAGACTTGCTAGAGTATTGGAATATAGGCCAAAGTAGAATTTCACGAAGGAACATTTGAAAGTCGGAAACATCAGTTAGTTTAAGATTTAACACCAGCTGTCTATCGAATTTGTCGTCTTTCCAGAGAAAACAACAGAAAGTATTTAATAAATCACCACCATATTTTTCAGTTTTATTCGTTTTCAGAGCGTTGAATTACGCCCACTGACCAATGGAGGGCAAGAAGTGGAAACGGTCTTTAGTTTGTAAAATTTTCTTTTTTCTTTCCTTATTTACTACGAACTAGTTGGACACCTTAATAACTACTTTCCCCACAAATAGGAATGATCCAGCCTTAATGCCTAGCGTGCCTTGATCACATTTCATTCGTCGCTTCTCAAAACAAGGCAAATCACATATTTGTATTAGGTTTCCTCCATCGACATTAACTTATTGGCTTGGAAACTTCATTTTTTATTTGAATATTGTTTAGTTGCCTTGAGCAATTATTCAAGAAAAACAAAACAGATTTCCGCATTCTGATTTACATTCTTCTGATCGTTTTTAGGTCGAAACCTTTCAGTCCTATGGATGCACAATAATCTATTTAGTACAGAGGGTGTTTGTGTATGCTTGTTTGTACACAGGATTTTGTTTTTACACGATTTTTTTTTCGCTCGTGTTTTTGATCGTGTGACTTCAATTTAACACCAAACTATTCGCAACATGTTTCAAAAAATCCAGGATAAATCAAAGAAAAATCATATGATAATTGATATGCGTTAAAGATTTAGGATGAGTGCAAAATTGGGAGCATATAAATCGTGTAAAAACAAAATCCAGTGTATTCGACTCTAAAATCATCTCCAGTTGGATTCTATTCACGCTTTCTAGAGCACCCGTTCTCCGGTGGACAATCGATGCACCAGTAGTGGAGACGCTTTCGTGTTGTTGTTATCGGGTGCCGCTCCCGCCAAGGGATGCGTGTGGCCGTTCATGTTGAACCCGTTTGGCGTTTGCACAGGGGTGACCGCATGTTGAGGCGTGGCATCCGGTACCAGTCGTCGCAAGAAGCCGGAGTTGCAACCCCACGGGAAGACCCTGAAAGAAACGGAATTTGTTCAATAACTTTAGTGAATATGGTTTAATGAAAAAAAGGTATAAATCAATTTTGCTGAATATGAACAATCATGTTTAGTATTAGCGCATAGAGTGACTCACAATAAGTTAGTATGCCCGAACAAACTGACGAACTTCATGCAATTGAGAACCGGACACAAATCCGAGTGGTACGATTTTCTTGAAATTCGTTCAGCTATCTGGTTTTGCCTACGACATTGATATTATAGCATGTGACTTAGAGAAGATGGATGAAGCCTACATTAGACTGAGAGAAGCTAAACGGATCAGTCTAGTCATCGCAACACGACGGAATTTCTTATTATTTTAATAAAATAACGCCCTCAGTTCATATTTTTCACCTTTTTCTAAACGATCACCTTTTTCTAAACGGCATAAAACCAATACTCAACAAAATTATTATTAAGATGTTCCAACTTGGTAGAATAAATCAAATTTGTTCATCAGTCATTAGCTTATGCCTATAGGCTATAGGCTTCCATTGGTATGGGAACCGAGTTTCACTCAATGTGCATTAATAAAGGTAACGCGCGCCTCCAATGTGTTTCGCCTGATAAGCACAGTAATGCTTATTAAATAAAGAAAGAAGGTGAAATTTCTTAAAATATTATAAGCTAGAGTTTGCTTTAGAACCATGTTTCCAAAATTATTATTGACAATATTTTCTTGGTGTATACAAAATATAATTAAATTTATTCGCTATAAGTTATGTCCCTTCTACATTATATCCATTCGACATCTCGTCTCTTTCACTTTTTGTACTTTGATCTTTTTAATACTTATCCTATCCCGGTATGCTACGGATATTCGAATCATCCAGCAAAGGTTACGAATTCCACAAATTTCTCCAAGTCTAGCAATTATTACTAATTTCTTGAGCTTTTTATTAAGCTAAAAAAATTCTACGGATTGTAACAATTCACAACAACAAAAACTTTCACGTGAGTTTCCAATTCTCCATTTTAACGTGCTATAATTATTATAAACGGCTGGCAATTTTATATTATTTCAAGGATTTTTTTTAAGGATCCCAGATACTGTTTGAACTCTGATTAACAGATAGTGTTATAATTAAAATAATTACCTAGATGATATATTCTTACCATAATCATGGGTAGGAGAATGCCTTGAATGTCCCATCCAGAAACAATCATGCGTAGGACATGTCCTACGATATAAAATTACTTCCATTTTTAAAAACGTTGACTTTTTTAAATGTATTTCACAGGTCAAATTGCCTTAATGTAAGCAGAACGATATGTCCTTGCCAACTGTACACATGCGCGGCGTACCCAGCCGCAGTTGCTACCAAATGATAAACTATGGAAACTATAGAAATATAATTTTAACATGCTTAAATGTACTTACATATGTATGTACAGGCCCAATAGTAAAATAGCAAAGCGAAGCAGTTGAATATTCCATGAGCAGAGCTGGACTTAACCCAACCCTTGAATCCGATTGGGTCTGATAGAGGTCTACCAACATACTTCAGAGTTGTTTTTGTTTTTCCAATAGTCCAATAGTTCCTTCAAACCACCGACCAAGCCACACCAGATTTTAATTTTATCTATCTGGTCCGTTAGCGATTCAACTCACTTCAGATCTGGGTTACATTGACCCCACAAATGATGTCTCCAAACCACCAAGAGAGTTGGATTTTTCTTGATCTAAAGCGGCCCGATAGCATTTCCGACCATCGACTGACCTATGTCAAAGTTATTTATTTATTCATGTGAATGATTATAACTTGTTTTACGACTTATTCAATATAGCAGGGAAACTCCAGTTGAGTAAATTACACAATTTTTACGAAATTTTTATCGTTGATCCGTACTTATTTTTCCATCTGATAGTCCTTTTACAAGGTTCACCGTTTCGCGATTCGTTTCATCAAACTAGAACTGTTTGAAAATAATATAGAACGACTAGTTCACGTTCCAAAAACTACCGTTACATAGCATGTGCTACCTTTGAAGATAGTTAAAGCTGAGGTGATAATCTCGCAGCACGTTCTCATGCTCAATGCAGGGAGCTGGCTAGAAAAGTTGCTTCTGAAGTTTGCCGGCGATAAACCTTACTGTAACAAGAATGACATGACGACAAGACCCTAAAATAAAAAAAACTCTTCTGTTCGTCGAATATGCTAGTTCCTCCCATGGCAAGGAACAGGCATAGTTTCGTTATACCTTGCAAACGCGATCATTTAAAGGAGGTGTTATCTCTTCTGTTCGCCTCATACCGGGCAAACGCGTTTTTAATAGCAAGCATTTTCAACTCTGTTCGCTTTAAACCGAGCAAATGCGTTCATTAAAAGAAGGCATCATCTCCTATGTTTGCCTTAAATCGGGCAAATGCGTTCATTAAAAGAAGGCATTATCAACTATGTTCGCCTCATATCGGGCAAATGCATTAATCTCAACAAGGCATTATCATCTCTGTTCGCATTAAACCGAGCAAAAGCGTTCATTTAAAGAAGGCATTATCTCATATGTTCGCCTTATACCGGGCAAATGCGTTCATTAAAAGAAGGTATTACCAACTCTGTTCGCCTTATATCCGGCAAATGTGCTCATCTAAAGAAGGCATTATCAACTCTGTTTGCCTTAATCCAGTGATCCCCAAACTGCGGCCCGCGGGCCGCATGCGGCCCTCGAAGCCTTTTTCTGCGGCCCGCGAAGGGTTTCAGAGTATACACTACATGTGGCCCATTGACAAACATCACATCAGGAATAGCTTTCATCGAATCCAGTTTTTCGTTGTATTCTGGCTGGGCATAAGTCAAGTTCATATCATTATGATGTTCAAGAAACATATAAACCAAGAATCTTTTTATCAGCATGATCAAATAAATTTATCACTTCATACATGCTATGCCGTAACACGGTAGATCACTTTGACGTAGTGTGTTGCGGTGTAAGATCTCCCAAACAGAGCCCTAGCTTAATCTATTTTTCTAGCCAGGGCAATAAGTTGAGGTAATTAAGGATTCATCATATTTAGTCCCCGTTACCAACAGCAGTCTCAGAAATAAAACATAATCAATGTTACCTTGCAGACAGTTTGAAGGACTCGAATTCCCCTTGTTTGAGGCTAGACTGTATGCAGCGGAAACAATTTTTCAAGCAATTAGTTAAAAAACCTCGGTACCCGGTCCTAGGCTGAACTGACTGCTGGAAAAATCGAGTTAGGGGTTTAAATACGTACTAACTCTTCTTAAACTGGTGAACAATGGTAGTGAGAGGGACACACGGAAGTTCTTAATACTGAACAAATTGTCTTGCTTGAAATGGTCTTGTAGACAGAGCTAAATCCCGGGTTTTAAGAGTTTCACTGATGATATTCTAGAAGCAAGACAAGGATGTAGCTAGGGCTCCGATGCATGGCCAAAACAGTATTACTGTTCTGTTTTCTCAAAAATATAATGATTTTCTATTGATAAGGAGCGCGCCTTAAATGGGATTGCTCTATATGAAGGGTCTAAATAGCGGGACCTTGTAATGGTGGGCTTGAGAAAACAAAACAACAACTGTATCGAAACCGATACTGCGTTGCTTCTCAATAGCACTGGGGTAATTCGACATTCTCTTAAACACTAAGGATACGGGTAACGCTACAATAGATCTAATAATTGGTCGCAGTGGCACACCCGAACAGGAAAAAAATGCTATGTAGGCCAACGGCAACATACTTTGATGGTATTTTTGGCGCTTTAACAAACCTGAATATATAACGTTCTTAGGTAAAAATAATGGCATACAACGCACCCTAATATGAAATCTTACCTTCTTCAGAATAAGTTAAGTTGTGGCAAAATTCGATTGAAAATTGCTTGATTTATAATTCTTGAAAATGCGTAATGTTAACGTACTTCACACTAAGAAAAATGTTCAACGAAATCAAGATTTTGTCATGGTGCGATTAGTTGGGATGATGAAGAAAAGGTTTCCGGATAATTCAATTATTTAGAAATAATGGAAACACGGTTACCAGTTCAGAGTTCAGATTTACTCAATTTTCTATTCAATACTGCTGGTAAGTTTGACTGGGATAATAGTTCTCATTTTCTGAATTTGTTAGTTTGAGATATTCAAACGGGTTAACATTTGCAGAGTCCATCGTTTCGGCCCGTTACTGAGTCTTTTTCCTGATGAGCATTTTTCCTGAAATAAGATTAAATAAACGAGTCGACACGTCGGGCAATGCAGGTATAATCCCGTTTGAATATCTCAGATCGAAAATGTAGAAGGTTGTATCAAATACACGAGCGTAAATTGAACGTAGAATTACGTATAGTTCCATAGTGAATGCGAAATTCAATTATTTTGTGCATGTTCTTTGCGGATGGATATAGCTGAAATGTAGGCAATTTACTATACTACGTGTCAAAATTGGATTTTCAATAGTTAAATGTATTTTATCAATTGTTTACATTAGTTGCATGAAATCTTAAAGAGTTAATTGTTCGATTCATACCAAAATATCCAGAATCCGTTAAAAAACGGATGGGTTATTGGCTTTTACTTCCTGACCTGGGGACCACTGCCTTAAACCATTATCCCCTGTTCACCTTACATTGGACAAATGCGTTCATTAAAAGAAGGCATCATCATCTCTGTTCGCCCTACACCGGGCAAATGCGTTTATTTGAAAAGGCATTGTCTCCTGGAGAAAGGCTTTGCTACTGGACAAATACATTCATCTAATCTATCTATCACTATCTATCACCATCTATCATCTTGTTACCTCCTATGTTTGCCATGAACCGTTACCGTTCATTTAAAGAAGGCATTATTTCCACTGTACACCTATGTTAATAGACATACGAACGACATCACGAACGTACGCACTTACCGCAGTGCGAATATTGAATCCGACCACTACCTCGTTGCAGTATGTCTGCGCTCAAAACTCTCGACGGTGTACAACACACGTCGGAGTCGTCCGCCGCGGCTAAACAATGGGCGGCTACAAGACGTTAGACTAGCCCAAGACTACCCACAGCAGCTGGAAGTGGCACTTCCAACGGAAGAGCAACTAGGCGCAGCGTCTCTTGAAGATGGCTGGAGAAGTATTCGATCCGCCATTGGAAGCACCGCAACCGCTGCACTAGGCACGGTGCCCCCGGAGCAGAGAAACGACTGGTATGACGGCGAATGTGAGCAGTTAGTTGAGGAGAAGAATGCAGCATGGGCGAGATTGCTGTAGCATCACACGAGGGCGAACGTGCCACGATACAAACGGGCGCGGGACAGACAAAACTCGATTTTTCGGAAGAAAAAACGCCAGCAGGAAGATCGTGACCGTGAAGAGACGGAGCAACTGTACCGCCTGTACCGCAGATCCGTTGGACATCATTCGAGATAAAGTTTTTTTTTAACGGGACAGTCCCGTTTTTTAGACCTCCCCGTCGTAATCTAAAAAATCCCGTTTTTCATTGATTCTTTCACAGAGCTCAAAAATATTATTCAAACAAATTCAATATTTTAGGCAGGAATCTAAAACCAAATACGAAGAAGTGGACGAAACTCATTAACAAAGGTGGGATGTTATATTATTAGTGTTGCTTTCGATGCTATCTATGCCGTTATGTATTTTGCATGGATCGACTTTTCTTAAGGTTTTTAACAGTTAATGACAACAGGTGACAACGGGAGTTTTTTACACAGTTCCATTTCAATGACTTTTTTCTGCTTATTCTGAAGGCATTAAAATTTGGCCACTTTCATCAGTGGATTGAACGGAACCGGTAGCTTGGTTGGCAAGTATATCCTGAAAATTAGGTTACGCCTCAACGTTAATAAAATGAAGCGCAGGGACAGACATTCTAATTTCCAGATTAAGCATATTTTCGATTTTTTTTCTTGCTATTTACCAATTTTTGGGAAACGACTTTGGGGTTTAATCATAGATCATTAATTAACGGCTACGCAGTCTCATATGATTAAAACGAGTTTTTATTCGTCCGACGTTTCGACACGGGATTAGTGTATAGTTATAAGCCAACAACACTACCATTTCTAGAAATGTGCCACATTACCAACACACCCCACACCGTAAATAAGAGAACAGATATTGATGGGCTCAATACTACATACGCAGCTGTGCTGCATTACATACAGAACACCACCAAAACTGATAAGCGAAAGCGAAAGAGCAAGAACTCAAACGATAGGTAAATTATTCCGATAGGGCTCCATTGGCTACCAACCAGAATGGGGTTTTCGATGAGAGATTGTAAAAAGGAAAACTGCGCCATTTGCCAGTTTTTAGTGAAATGGAAAGTGATTCCGAGACGTAAGACAGTTTATGAAATAGTTTTAATGATGAACGAAGCAAATTTAACAAACACAATTTTATTCACAGTATGTACCGACACCATAATAACCAGACAGTTAAAGTTAGACAAAACATAAGACAAAATCGAACAAATCATTGTAAGACTAACACCAAACATAATCAATGACTGTATAATTAGTATATGTATTAAATTTTAGCTTCCCCTGAAGAAGACACTAATCCCGTGTCGAAACCTCGGACGAATAAAAACTCGTTTTAATCATATGAGACTGCGTAGCCGTTAATTAATGATCTATGATCTTCTCGCTATTTTTTTAAATCTGCTTTACCACAAATTTTTAAAACGTTTGATTCCTATCGTTAAAAATCATTCAAAGTCTTTTTGAATAATTCTGAATATTTCGAAATCATCCACTGTAAAAAACATAATTTATAAATCAGCTGAACAAAATCGAGTTTGAGGCAGTTTCTAAGCGAGGGAAAATTTGTTCGGATTTCGGACCTCACGTATTTAAGGCGTGTTTACAGATCAGGAGATTGTCTGCAAAGTTCGCTTCCATATGTGTTGGCGCGATTTATGGGATTCCGTTGTAGAAAATTAGCCCGATTTAAAATACAATTCTGTCGGAATTCTCCGAGAGTCCGATCTGTAAACCAGCCAGCCAGGATTTGTTTTACTTTTCGCGACGAAATTGCATAAGTCTAGATTGCTTTGAGAATAGGTCGTATGTGCAAACGAGAGATTCTCTTTGATCACGCTCTCTTTCGCTAATATATCGGCTAGTTTTGATTGTTTTGCTACATTTCCACTTCAGCATGATAGACAAAGCTATTATCTTTCGATATCTGACAAGAAACTCGAAGTAAACTTTTGTAGTTTCGTAATAATCGAAAGAGAATAGATGCAAAGAAAGACTCTCTTTTGCACATACCACCTATTTTCAAAGCACTCTAGAAGTTTGCTTTTTGGAAGCCCTTGGGAACAAAATCAATGAACAAGACTGCCGAGGTGTGAGGCTACTTTTAACGTCATTTTATCAATTTAGATCAAAAAGGACTATGAATTGATTCGATTTGACAATTATTTACATGTGCCGACCATAATAATTAAAATAAATAATTAAAATTACATTTTATCAATGTTCTTTCCTTGTTGCGACTCTTGTCATACTTATCCGCAGATTTTTCATCAATTATATTCATGAAAAAGGGTAAAAAAAGGCACGAGGAATTATTAATCCTAGCCTTTTTTTAATATTTTGAAAATTGCTATTTTTTGTTCCTTTGTGTTTTTGTCCGCGCCCCTTTGAGGAAATAAATATTTGTAGTTTAAAATTTTTCCACAGCTAGTTCTATACAATAGAAGGTCATGGTGGTGAATGATTCACTCTAAAACATTTCTCAAACTTCTTCTACGGAAAATGAAAATAAGGCCCATACATTTTGTCCCGTTATTTTTCACCCAAATGATCTGGTCAGCTTACCAATGAAGCCCTTTGACATACATAATCGACGTGGCTTGTAAAATTGAGCTTATCGTCGATCATTACTTTAATGACCTCACGGAGTTAACTGTGCAGGTCCCTACGTTTATCCTCGCTTGCTGCAACCCATGGTGGTTATGCACCGCAACAACCTCAGTCTTGTGATGTGCTAACGCCAACCTCCTTGAGTTGAGCTATTCTTCGACTCTGCTAATAACGCTTGGCCCTCGTTCAGCAGGACTACGTTCAGTATCGCTAGAGACTCTAGCAGGATATGACTTTTAGCGTTAGTGAACCGAGAGGCCCAATCCACTGCCCACGCGTTGAAGTCACCCGCTACAACTAATGGTTTAAGACCAGTTAGTCTCACTACATGATTATCTAACACCCTAGTATGCTGCTCTATGCTCCGTCTTGGAGGACAATAGCAGCTACAAAAGTAAACTCCGTTTACCTTTGCTATAACAAATTCCTCATCATCAGGAGATGACACTATCTACTGGATGGGGTACCTCCCTCAAGTCCAGATTGTCACTATTCCGGACTTATCCGTAACCCAACTGCTATGCTTAGCAGGGATGCGGTGCGGGTCGGACAGCAAGGCAACATCAGTCTTATTCTCGTGCACCGACTGTTGTAGTAGCGCTTGCGATGCCTCGCAGTCAGTGGTCGAGATTTAGCTGAGCTACTTGCATGACCGAGCCCGTCTGGAGGCCAGATAGGCCTGTCCACCGGATGGGTGTTCGTTGTCTATGCCAGGACCACAGATCAAACACCTGGGTGCAGCCTGGCAGGTGTGGGCCTTGTGACCTTCAGCTCCACACCTCCACAAGTCGACTCCGATTAGGACCTATGCAGTCATATGACTTATGACCGTAATCGGAGCACTTGAAGCAGGCCTAAGGTTGTTGTATTGCGCTCACCGAGCATACCGACCAACCCACCTTCAGCTTGGCTTTATCCAGTACCTTCTTGGCGTCAGCAACTTGGCGAGGCAACCTGTGTTCCAGCATAACCTTTCCGCAAACGAATCGCAGTATCCTGGGTTTCAACACCACTCTGATCTCTCAGTACAGCTAGATGTTCGGTAATTTCGTCTCGGCCTCGGCATTGGATTACCTCCACTGGGCATAGGGCTCTCACCTGAACCGCATCACCCAGCACCAGCTGCCAACTTTTTATTTATCAGCCTTAGCGATAATGACTTCGCCTTTATCCTTCCTGTTATGACTGTTGGAAGGTGTGCCCTTCCCGAGCACTACCCTTCTTGGTCAATGGCGCCTTCACCTCCTCTGACGCTTTTCGCTCCTTCTTCGCCTTTTTGGGGTTCCCAACTTCCCTCCAGAGCAGACCTTACTCCCTGCGAACTTCGGTAGTCCTCATAAAAGAGGAACTGGTTTCCGTCGTTTCTTAGGATCGGCAACCTGATCAACCTTCTCCCGACGGATCTTAGTAGCAATATCGGCTTGGCGCTAGCTCCCTTCAGCCGTACTGACCATACTTAGCTTTGGAGTTGCTTTGCAGTAACAGTCATGCGTCTGCGGAGTTCTGCAGTCTGGCTTTCTGCATCCTTACTGGCGAAAATTCTGAATTGTGCAAAAAACGGTGTATCAGCCACGAAATCTCGCAGTTGATAACCGTGGATGTGCTTAATGATCAACAAGCTGCGATACGGCAGTGTAATGGCAACAAATAAGATCAGAAGAGATCAGTCTGCAAAAAGGAAGCAAGTTTACTAGAAGGATCCCATATATAAATGCAGGGAGATGATTTATTTATTCTCGTGGATAAAGAATTTCTTGGAATGGCAGGAGAAGAGAATTCCTTTAAGCCATGGGATAAAATGTGTTCTTAGCTAGAAAAGGAGAAATTTTCAGAGGTATGTTATTTGTTTAGTGCATGTCTTTCTGCCCCATTTCTATTGAGAAGAAATAAAGTTAGTCGTTTTTTATTCAGATTGAGGATATTTCTCAAACTTATTGTAAGTCCTCTTTAGATTGAAGTACCGCTATTTATACCCTTCGAGAGGTAGCAACTCTCAAAGGCACGCCCCTCAATCAGTCTCGGCTTCAACAAAAAGTGGGATAATACTGCATCGGTACTGAAGTTCAAACATAGTTTTGCTTCTTCTTATGAGTTATAAAAACCTTTTTTTACATAGATCTGATTTCATCGCGTTTGACCTTTCGGAATCTCACCTTTGCACAGAGCTCTGATCAGTCAGAGAGTTTAGCAGATCCACCAAATTCGTATCCGCTTCTGTCCTAATTATTGAGCGGTCTGGAGCTTGGAAATTCATGTCGTCGGCTTCGAAACCAGCCTAAATTGAGTTTCGTTTTTATCAAATGCTCCATTGACTCCATCCAAAAAGAGCAAAATATGGGTCATCTAAAAGCAAATTATAAGAGTCGTCGCCGTAAAATCAGTTCGTAATCTTTCATTATCGGATTCTCGAACAAATTGATGTTTCGGGAGCAGTAGGTTGTTGGCCCAAGGTTTTCTATCCACCGGGATGGGGCTGCCATCTTAGGTATAGCTTCCGGGGAATAGCACGAAACCCCTAGCAATCGATTTATCACACTTTTTCCCTTCAGGAAACTTGCCTTCTTTCCAGAGACGTAGCCGAAATATTTCAAATGTATAAAGGTTTGAATGATTTTACCTCAAAAAACCACCCCAGGCTACGGCACTAAAATTATTTCAACGGTCTAGACTTCACCGGCGGCGCGATCAAAAAATTGCAGTGGCGAGCCAGTCAAAAATGGTGACGGCGGCGACGCTTAAAAATCGTCGGCAGACGCGGCGCACAACTCTAATCGATACCCGTTAAGCTGCGGAGCGCGGAAGAAGACGAAGGTCCTTCGAAGCTTAGTAGAGAAAGCATACGGTCTGTGGTCGTGGGTTCAAACCCCATTGAAGAAAGTGGTTGCCTCCAATAAAATTTTCGAACTATATCTTTTACATGTTGTGCTATTGCACAAACCGAGTTTTCAAACTTAGCAATTGATTTCCACTCCGGATGATCAATGCTGAAAAATTAGGTAACAAACCTTTAATTGAACCAATAATTTACAAAATTCTAAAAATTCTTAGGAGCTTTTTTGTAACTCTCTTAAACTTTCAAGCAAAAGATTCCTACACATTGCCAAATATTGAATGCTCTTTGAAGCAAGGTTTCACCATTAAACTTCTTAACGTTTCTTATTTTAGGTAAGATTCCAATTGTTTTCTCAGCGTAAAATATTACAAATTTAATTTTCATTAGTAAGCAAAGGGTCGACCAATAAAGGCTTCGCCTAGGACGCTGAAAGTCCACGTAACGGTAAATTTTTAAAAGCATTATGTTGAAAATCAATATCTCAATTTCTAGCGATTAGATGAGAGACATATTTTGCATGTCAGCCTAATATAACCTAAATTTTCAATTAAGGATTGTTATTGGTATGCATATTTACTGAAAACGAACGTTTTCCAGCTGAAAAGAGCCTTTCCAGTAAACATGCTTATATATAGCAATCATTGATTGAAAATTTGTTAAATTTTAGGTTGGGAGGCCAAATATGTCGTTAATCTAATCACTAGAAATCGAGACATTTACCCTCAATCATAAGGATCTAGTATGGAAAACAGCGCTGGAGTTTTTATTATTTTCGGGGTGTATCTTGGGGGGTTTCATAAATCGCCAATTATAAAACCTAATAGTGAAAAACGCAGAAAGCAGTTGCACATTCAGAACAACACCCCAACGTCAATAAACCTACTCACCATTTCATTGCCAGCATGACCCTCAAATATCCAGGAATAATGGCATACTTTTCGTTCTTTTGTACCGACTCAATAATTCTATCTGCCACATCATTGGAATCTAGTGTTGGCACCCACCTAAAAAAAGCAGACAAATTTATGCAGTATTTATCAAATAATTTCATTGGACATCTCTGCCCCAACTACTAACCTAGAATTCACATCGTCAAACATTCCCGTCGCTTGGATGAAGTACGGGCAGATCACGGTCGTGAAGATCCCCTGCGCGCCCATACATTCCAGCTCTATCCTGAGGGCTTCGTCGAAACCAACCTGCAGAATTACAAAACCATTGGAAACCGATATCTTGTACAAATGCCTAAGCCTACCGCAGCGAATTTGCTCGAGCAATAGTCCACCAGTTTGGAGATTCCGACGTGGCCTGCGAGGGAAGCGATCGTCACTATATGGCCGTGGTCACGTTCCAACATCGCCGGTAGGAAGGCTTTGGTAGTCTGCGCGGGAGAATGACGGAAGAAAGGAACCACAGCATGGTTTGTATGTTAATAGGTGAATAATGACAATCAGTTAATGGCGAGTTTGAGTTTCGTGAAGATAATTGTTTGATTGATATTCGTTCTGCCGCTTCTGCGGATGTTTATTGGATTCTTCTATTAGACTTGTATGGAGGCGTGCTTTTTGCTGTTGCTGATCACGTATTCCGGTGAGTGGACTTGCAATAGGATTATTCACTAGACGTCACTCACAATGGGATGTAAAGCACACTTCATATCTCAAGCACAATGACGGTGCAAAACTAAGATTCGCATTAGGTGGCTAGCCAGTGCATTAGAATGCTATTCGCACGACAAATATTTTACAAAAAAAAATCTTTCTTGAACAAAACTGTCGAAAAAAACATCATTTGTTGTACTTAGCACGGACAAAGGTGGCATTTGTTACTCAGAAGTGTACATATGCTGAAAGGTTAATACAATTATTTTAAACTTGTAATGAGAACATTGTTGTTACACAGTGAAGACGATAGCGGAAGCGGAAACCTTTTGAAACGGGATATTTGAACATTTCAGAAAAAAAATCAGAACCCAATCAGTAACATCTCCAACCAAACCCAATTCCCACAATTATGAAAATATACTTCGGCTAATGCTTAAGGTCAATATTATTCTTGTATGGCGGCCGTAGCCGGTGGTCATACTTACCCAAAAATGTGCGATGATATTCACGTTGAAGGAACGCTCGATCAAGTGATCTGGAGTATCGAGTAGTGCTCTGCCCGAAACAACGCCCGCGTTGTTGAACAGCAGCGATACCTGGGGCGGATGAGGACGAAAGAAAGAGAACAATGTTTAATCAGCGTACATGTTTTTATCATAAGATTTATTCGGGTAGAAATAATAACAGTAGGGGTGAAGAACTGTGAAGTAGCACCTTCTGACGTATGTTAACCATGAGTGGATGAGATCAATCTAGTTTGAATTTGTTGATATAATTACGGTGTGTTAATATAATTGAATTCTCCCTTAACTTTTCAAAGGGACCTAAGTAACATTTTACCCTGATTTAATTTGAGTACTAGTATTGTAGCATGATGGCTATTGTAAATATGTAAATAGAACTATAATAGATAATTAGGGTAAATGAATAAAATAGATATTAATTAATTTAAATTGTTTTGGTTCTTGTTATGTAAATCTTGTATTCAATTTATGGTTCAATGTTCATTAGATCTTTTTGTGTATAAATTATTCAATATAGATACCAATTCGACACCTGACAAGTTCACTCAACGCATATATGTTAAATGTTCCACGTAAACGTTCATTCAAAGAATGAACGTTCAAGTTCATCTAAGATGAACCGCCAAAGCTTCACAGGTCGCTTCGTGAACTTCCACGACCGTCTGAACCAAGGGGTGGGACTTAAGAGGGTTCAGAAGGATGAGAACCCTTTCAGATCCGATACGTTATGAGGGAATGAGATGGCAGTTTCATTCGTAGGTTTATGATGGCTAAAGATTTAGATCGGGAAGGTTGATGGCCTTTGGGAAGGTTCAACAACCCCGGACACGATTCGAACAACCTCACGACCTATCTGAGGCAATTTGGGACCACACTGGATCATTTCAACCGAGACCGTGGAAAGATCCGGGAGTGCGAGTTTTTTAGTCTCTAGTATCGTGAATCTGTTGTGGTATGTTTAAACGGCATAAACGTCTTTAGTGTTTTAGATTTTACGTTTATTCCTTTCCGTTAGGCTAAAGTCCAGTTAAAGAGTGTTGATCGGTTCGTTAGTATTTTGTGCGAGTATCTTAGAAATAGAAGTTAATTTGCAAAATATGTGTGTGCTTATACGCGTCAAACAGCCGTTTGACGGCTTCTTATTGCCAGTTTTTGAAAACGAGATTCGAACCGACGCCTCTACCGACCTCTGGATATCGACCGCATCGCCCAACCCTCTCGGCCACCATTTTCGTCGATCCACGCGCTCTCGTTGAAAACTCTCCGAGTTGCGGCTTTTGGTCCGTGAACCGGAAAGGGACCGCACCGTCACCATTGCGTCCGTCTTGGCCACGCCGGCCACCTTCAAAACGAATCATTTCGTCCGTAGCCGAGCAGTCATTCCGGCTGCCCACGGAATCTATTTTGTTGCCATCTTCGGTGGCGCGTTCCACGAGACGCTGTATTGTTCGACCATCGTTATTGTCCGAACCCCGCCATCCGTCCGCTATTGTGCAGCAGCCATCGATCGCCATTGCGATCCGCAGCGTCCAACGACACGCGTTGGCATCCGTTCCTCAGCAAGACCAACCATCATCGAACAGTCCGTTCGCCGGGTCGCGAACCTCGCGGTCACTTGGTGGAGTTGCCGCAATACCATTTCGACAGCGAGCCACATCAGGAAAGGTCGGTAAAGCAGAGCACCAGAAAACATCCACGGTACCGTGAGTAGAAATGCGCATGCGTAAATGAATTGACACACACATAAAAGCTAGCTAAAATTATAAATATCGCACACATGAAGTAGACAGACAAGATAAAGTAGAGAGAAAGGAAAGGAAAAGAGGAAGTGAAATGATCCTAGGACAAGTTTTGTAAATTCAAATAAAATCATGCTTGTTAATCGTTGCTGTTTTGCCCTACAAAAATAAATCCATTCAAATGCAACGACTTTGTAATGTCTAGGTACTAAAGATTTTGATGTCGTTCGGTTAGTTTTTTTTCTGTCGTATTTTGTGATGTTTACTCGTAGTTGGACTGTTAGGGAAACTCAGTCCCTCCTTTTCCGTTCTTAAAGCGAGAAGGGAGAATTGTGAAGGTTGGTTCTGCCAATGATGATAATTTGAGCTACAGTGACTAACCGAACGACGATCTCTAGCCATCGCAAATTTACGCGTGGGACGGTCATCTCGCCGAAAAAGAACGGAAGTACTTTATAACCGTTCGGGTTTGCTAGTGCGTTTCTCATCCACTGAATTCTTTCAAGAAACCTGCCCTGAGGTTTGGATTCTTGCCGGGCACAAAAACAGACGGGCGGCCCTCAATGTTGATTGAGGTGGCGCTTAAGCCGCTCGTTTACGGATTCAAGGTCGAGAGACCCCATAGCCGCTACGGCGTGCTATAACTTGGCGCCCAACGTTTAAAAGGCTTTTCGGAATTTTCTTAAAAATTTGGGAATTTTGCAATTGAATTTATTTGGAATTAGTGCAAAAGAGCACGAAATTGTACATATATTTATTTTTTTTCTTCGTTTGTATATGCGTTCTGAGTGTTAAAACTATACAGTGTTGAATCATTACTCTATTACCTACACATAAACACATTTTGCATGAATTCTAGTATCTAAGGTTTTAGAGTTAAGTGAACAAATTTGCAATTTTCAAATTTTGAATATAGTGAACTGAACTAAAAAACTGTTGAATTGATTTACCATAAACTAAACCCTTTTCTAAACACAATGGTCATTACAAATCCGTAAGCGGACCACCTAACACAGGAGGAGGTTGATTATGAATTGTTTTTTATGAAACAGGATATCGATAAAGGAAAAGATTTGTCGTCAAAACTTTGGTTACTTAGGAGACTTTTCAAGGAAGATCAACAAGAAACAAGACGGTACCGACCACTTTGTCCATTCGAACAGGAAGTGGACCTGATTAGGAGCCGGGTAGATCAACTGACAAAAGGTCTCCTGGAAAAACCAGATGGGAGGTTGATTTCACGGTTGAAGCACTATTACCATAGGGTACTTAGAGGGGAGCCTGGGTCCGAAGAAGGAGAAGCCTGGCGGCGAGAGCTGCTGGAAACAGTCATGGACACAATAGAGAAGGCACCCAAATCCTTACAAGCACCGGAAGGCGTGGAAGTCGAGGAGAAGCTAGAACTGGCAGCTGGGGGGACTGAGCTGGACAGTAACAAGTCGGAGAAACCATTAGGAACTACTGGAGACAAACGGGAGCCGAACAGGTTGAAGTCCGCCGGGGCAATACCGAAAGAGATGAATAACAAAACAGGGAACAAACAGCAGGAAACGGGTACAAAACCGTTAGTTCTGCCATCGTACGAAGAGTTGCTGGAACGTCTGGCAAAGCTCGAAGCGCGACTAGAACAGACCAAGCAAAAGGACAATCTGGAGGCTTACGAATCAACTGATAGGACGTACGTTAATCAAACAGTGCGCTACCCAGAAGCAAGGCGCGGAAATACAGAGCGTGAACGTAACAGCCAGGACGGTTCCAGGCAAAAAACTCAAAATTTTCAAAGGACAACGAATGGCAACAGTAGCGATTCTGAAGACTACAACGGAGTTAGCGGCCCTTACTACCGGAACAGGAGCACGCACCAAAGACCGCGTAGAGTACGAGCGGGCATATGCAGGAGGTATAAGCAGTTCAGACTGGTACGGGGACCAAGGCAACAGGGGCCTACGTCAGCATAGAAGGATTGATCATTGGAAGATGTCCTTTTCTGGGGACAGTAAGTCAGTGTCGGTGAAGAATAGTTTTACACATATCAGAAAAGATCGTGGTCCGAGGTGTGTTTGAGAGGATCCTACTAATAAACATCCATCTAATTCTGGAGGGCCAGACTGGTTCTTCACGTACGTAGACAAGTTTATAGACAGGAGAAATTTTGAGCATATGATACGCTACCGCTTCGGTAACCCCAATCAAAACCAGGGCATCAGGATGACGATTTAGGAACAATTGAGGGAGAGTCTTTTAATGCATTCGTGTCATAGGTTGAACGTCCGAACAATCGAATGTTATCGGAACCTTTGTCGAGGCGGCGCAAATTCGAAGTCGTGTGGGATAACATGAGACACCACTATCGCTCGAAGATCGCCACGATCCACGTTCAGGATTTGGATCACTTGACCAGACTAAATCACGGGATTGATGCAGTGGATCCTAGCTTACAGTACTCGTCGGAAATACGAAATCAACGAAACATACACCACGTTGATTACAGTCTTTCGGAGTATGCGAGCGATGATCCGAGGAAATAGACATCGTCAGAGCAACGACAGATAATCGAAATGTGAGGCCGATGAATAGGAATACCGGTGAAGGAAGTACGTCCAGACCAGAGCAGAATGTCTGTTGGAATTGCAGGAAGATTGGGCACAACTGGAGGGACTGTAAGGAAACGAAAGCGGTCTTCTGCTACGGCTGTGGAAATCTCGGAAGAACGATTCGTTCATGTCCAAAATGTGCAGGACCAAGACAGCCAAGATTTGACAGGAACCAGGGAAACCAGTAAAGGAGTGCACGTCTGGGGATCCGGTCATTCCTCGCCAAAAACTGATTCCCAAACCAAAACTAACTTTGACCCAATTAATCGAATACACGATAAAAATTCAAACACGGAAATGTCCTTATTTACGGGTTAATGTCTTCGACACCGAGCTAATCGCTCTACTAGACTCCGGTGCCGGAATTAGCGTGATCAACTCGTTAGATTTATCTGAGAAGTATGGTCTACAACTTCAACCTACGAAGCTCAGGGTATGCACGGCAGATAATACGGAATATCGCTGCCTTGGATACCTCAATATACCGTACACGTACAAAAATGTCACCAGGGTAGTACCGACTGTGGTAGTTCCGGAAATTTCAAAAGCGATTCTTGGATATAACTTCTGGAAAAGTTTTGGCATCAGGCCAATGACTGATCTAGCCGCTGGACCGGAACAGATCGGAGAATTTGATAGACCGAGCGAGTCAATCACCTTCACCCTGGAACCGATTGGTCAACTTCCGACAATACCGTCTATGGGTGCGGATACAACCCTAGATGTTCCAACGTTCGAAATACCCGAAAGTACGGAAACTACGATCGAGTCGGTGGAAATTGAACACGGCTTAACTCAGGATGAGAAAGGAATTGCTGAAGGTTATTAAATCGTTAAATCACCAGTTCTGGGAAACTCGGTAGAACAAAGCTAATCGAACATGAGATCCTTCTCAAAGAGGGCTCTAAACCGAAGAAACAAGCCATGTACCGGTGCTCACCAACGATTCAGAGGGAAATAGACGCTGAAATTCAACGCTTCAAAGACTTGGACGTCATTGAAGAATGTTATAGTGAGTGGGCGAATGCTTTGGTACCGGTAAGAAAGTCCAATGGAAAAATTCGAGTTTGCTTGGATTCACGCAAAATCAACAGCATGACGGTAAAAGACACATACCCTATCCGCAACATGCTCGAGATTTTTCAGCGATTAGAACACGCCAGGTATTTTTCGATCATTGATCTCAAGGATGCGTATTTTCAGATACCGCTCAAAGAGGAAAGCAGGAATTATACAGCCTTTCGGACACCAAAAGGGCTTTTTCGGTTTAAGGTGTGTCCATTTGGTGTGACAAATGCACCGTTTACGATGTGTAGGCTGATGGACAAGGTGATCGGATTCGATCTGATGCCGGCAGTATTTGTATACTTGGACGACATTGTCATTGCCACAAGAAGTCTTGAGGAACATTTCCGCCTGTTGAGGATCGTGGCGGAGAGACTACGGAATGCAAATTTGACAGTTTCTATCGAGAAGTCACGGTTTTGTAGGAAAAAGATACGCTACCTTGGGTATCTTTTAACCGACCAAGGGATTTCCATCGATGGGTCCCGGATATCCCCAATTTTGGACTATGCCAGACCGCGGAACGTGAAAGATGTAAGAAGACTGCTAGGTCTTGCTGGATTCTATCAGCGTTTTATAAAAGAATACAGCAAGATTGTAGTCCCGATAACCGATCTCCTTAAGAAGTCCAAGAAAAATTCGTGTGGACTGAAGAAGCGGAACAAGCCTTGACGGAGCTGAAGTCTGTGCTTACTTCAGCGCCCATACTAGCGAACCCAGACTTTGCAAGGCCATTCACGATTGAGAGTGATGCGTCCGACACAGCAGTGGGAGCGGCGTTGATCCAGGAGTTGGAAGGCGAGCGCCGAGTAATAGCGTACTTCAGTAGGAAATTGAGCAGAACACAGCGAGCATACTCAAGTGTGGAGAAGGAATGCCTTGGGGTGTTACTGGCGATAGAAAACTTTCGCCATTACGTAGAAGGAACACGGTTCAAGGTAATCACAGATGCAAGAAGTCTTTTGTGGCTCTTCACCATCGGAGTAGAGTCCGGAAACTCGAAGCTTCTAAGATGGGCTCTTAAGATCCAGTCACACGACATCCAACTTGAGTACCGTAAGGGAGCGACGAATATCACCGCAGACTGTCTGTCTAGGTCGATCAACCTTCTGGGGACAGGTACCCAAGACGACTACGACGAGCTAATGGAGAAGATTCGATCAGATCCAGCCAAGTTTCCAGATTATCGGATTGCGGACGATACAATCTTCCGGTTAGTGAAAAGTGCAAACCGCAACGAGGATCCGCGTTTCCAATGGAAAATGTATCCGCGAGAGGAAGAGCGTAGAGACATCATGCTGAAAGAACACGAAGTTGCACACTTTGGAGCTGAAAAACCCTTCACAGTCTCAAGCGTCGTTGGTTTTGGCCAGGGATGGCAAAAAATGTGAAGAACCTGTGCAGAGAATGCCTAAAATGTCAGACCTCGAAGGCCGTAAACATAAACGTTACACCTCCGATGGGAATGAAGAAGGAGTTTGTCGAATTCCCATGGCAATTTATCACATTGGATTACGTGGGCCCGCTACCACCGTCAGGGAGGGGTCGACACACGTGCTTGCTTGTGGCGACCGATGTTTTTAGCAAATTCGTGCTAATCCAACCGTTTCGCGAGGCAAAAGCATGTTCCCTGGTTGAATTCATGAAGAATATGATATTCTACTTGTTCGGCGTTCCGGAGGTAATCCTTACGGATAATGGTACGCAATTTACCTCAAAAGCGTTTCGTGAATTGCTGGCGGAGAACAACATCAACCATTGGCTCACACCTGCCTATCACCCACAGGTGAATAACACGGAACGTGTCAATAGGGTGATCTCCACGGCAATAAGAGCTACCATAAAGCAGCACAAGGATTGGGCGGATAATCTGCAAAAGATTGCTTGTGCGATTCGCACCGCTGTACATAACTCGACCAAATATTCTCCGTATTTCGTAGTGTTCGGTCGGGAAATGATATCCGACGGGAAGGAATACCAGAGAATGCGAGACCAAACAACGCCGGCCACTTCCCAGGACGAGGTCCAACGAAGGAAAATGCAGCTGTACGAAGAAGTCCGGGAAAATCTGTCTAAGGCGTACGAACGACACAAAAAAGCGTATAATCTACGCTCGAACCCGGATTGTCCGTCGTATGGCGTAGGCGAAACCGTTCTAAAAAGAAGTTTTGAGCAATCCGATAAGGCAAAAGGTTTTTGCGCAAAGCTGGCACCCAAATACGAACTCGCCGTAGTCAGGAGACAACTTGGACAACACTGCTACGAGCTTGAGGATCAATCGGGAAAACGCTTGGGTGTCTTCTTTGCTAGCCACCTCAAGAAAGTGCATCCGTCTTAAGAAAACGATCATAAAGCTATGTAAACATGTAAAACTGCTAACTAGACTTCAGAAAATACCATCACGCCGTAGGGATTCGAGCATAATTTGAGTGAGAGTGGAGAACTTTATTGATACACTGATGAATTGGGGAGCTAGACGATGATTCCAAGCCAGTAGTAGTAGAAATCATGAGCAAATGAAGGAGTTTGGCGATGACCTGAGTATAGTAGTACATTGACAAAGCATAAAGTAAGCCGAATGATGACTTCCATATCTGAGTAGTGGTTTCTATGAGACAGGGAAGAGCATAGCAACGATCCAATTCTTTAGAGTTCATTAACGAATTTCGGCACCTCAAAACTTCAATGGAATCTCCTCTCACAAAATCTTTCACAAGCTATGTAACTTGAATTGAAGCAACTACGGAATTCAGACAAACTTCCCACGAAAACACCGAAAAGGGCATAAACTTCCATTTAGCTAACTGTAATGCAACTCCCCATTGTAAATAATGTAAATATTAGTGATTAGTTACGCGAAACCTACGTTAAATCTAGTTTAGTGCTTAGGAGTAAGATTAGAATTATTCTAATCAACTCACGATTTCTAATTAGAATTATGCCTGTGTTTATCGTTCTTCTATACCATTCTTCTCATCCGTTAGTTATCCTTCTATTCCTCAACTTGTAAATAGCTCGTGTTCTTCCTTATCATCGTTCATGTTACATCTATCCCAAGCAGAACATTGCATTGTTTACATCAGCTTTGCTCCGGTAAGGTAGAATCTTATTGGAAAGTTCTTCAATAGTAGGTGGTTTTAGAATGCAGCAAGGTTACCTAAAAATATACAAGAAAACCCTCCCACGATCCCCGAAGATTGTTCTATTTAGAAACAAACATCGACTTTCCGTGAAATATAGCTACCGACATCCACAATTTGGCAAACAAATTTCGATCACGAAAAGTATCACCTCAACCGTTGTTTACATTTTGATTTTTTGTTCCGTTGTGTTGGCAATACATTGAGTGCATGAGTAACGGGTGTGAGTACCGCGGCTTACCCCAGTGTGATAGTGGTGGATGATTGAGGCGTTTGCGTATTGTGTGTGCCTCCTAATGTTTCGGAAGAAATATTTATGATGGAATTCAATTATGATGCATGGAACGCATGGTCGGGAAATAACTTCTGACTGGGTCCGTGTTCAAAATTGTGTTTTAAATGGAAAGGTGTAGCGTTCAAGTTATTGGATATATATCATATCTGAGTGAACAATAACTGATCCATAGTTTATGTTTATGTTTGTGGAGAATCAACATGATCAAGTTTTTCCGGATTTATTTCTAGAGTAGATCACGGTTCAGGATCCACTAGTTAAAGTTGAAATTGTTTTGGAAATGTTCTTGTAGTTCAAATTGATAATTGAAGTAGAGAGAATTTCCTAGTCGCTTTTACTAGTAACGGAGCTCCGTTAGAATGTTCTTTATTTCACACGGTAGTAGTAGTACGTTAGTCTAGTTTTAAATTATTTCTGTATGAATTTTGAGTATTTGCTAACCAGTACTGGTTTCCTTATTGATAATTATCCACAGTTTAGGGATTTACCCCTACGAAAATTTGTTTGGAATCTGTTCTGGTTTCAAAAGAGTTTCAAACAAATTTTCGCACCTTTAGTAAGGGATGATGTAGCATGATGGCTATTGTAAATATGTAAATAGAACTATAATAGATAATTAGGGTAAATGAATAAAATAGATATTAATTAATTTAAATTGTTTTGGTTCTTGTTATGTAAATCTTGTATTCAATTTATGGTTCAATGTTCATTAGATCTTTTTGTGTATAAATTATTCAATATAGATACCAATTCGACACCTGACAAGTTCACTCAACGCATATATGTTCCACGTAAACGTTCATTAAAGGAATGAACGTTCAAGTTCATCTAAGATGAACCGCCAAAGCTTCACAGGTCGCTTCGTGAACTTCCACGACCGTCTGAACCAAGGGGTGGGACTTAAGAGGGTTCAGAAGGATGAGAACCCTTTCAGATCCGATACGTTATGAGGGAATGAGATGGCAGTTTCATTCGTAGGTTTATGATGGCTAAAGATTTAGATCGGGAAGGTTGATGGCCTTTGGGAAGGTTCAACAACCCCGGACACGATTCGAACAACCTCACGACCTATCTGAGGCAATTTGGGACCACACTGGATCATTTCAACCGAGACCGTGGAAAGATCCGGGAGTGCGAGTTTTTTAGTATCTAGTATCGTGAATCTGTTGTGGTATGTTTAAACGACATTAGAAGTCTTTGGTGTTTTAGATTTTACGTTTATTCCTTTCCGTTAGGCTAAAGTCCAGTTAAAGAGTGTTGTGCGGTTCGTTAGTATTTTTGTGCGAGTATCGTAGAAATAGAAGGTAATTTGTAAAATATGTGTGTTCCAAAATGTGTGCTTATACGCGTCAAACAGCCGTTTGACGGCTTCTTATTGCCAGTTTTGAAAACGAGATTCGAACCGACGCTTCTACCGACCTCTGGACATCGACCCCATCCCCAACCCTCTCGGCCACCATTTTCGTCGATCCACGCGCTCGTTGAAAACTCTCCGAGTTGCGGCTTTTGGTCCGTGAACCGGAAAGGGACCGCACCGTCACCATTGCGTCCGTCTTGGCCACGCCGGCCACCTTCAAAACGAATCATTTCGTCCGTAGCCGAGCAGTCATTCCGGCTGCCCACTGAATCTATTTTGTTGCCATCTTCGGTGGCGCGTTCCACGAGACGCTGTATTGTTCGACCATCGTTATTGTCCGAACCCCGCCATCCGTCCGCTATTGTGCAGCAGCCATCGATCGCCATTGCGATCCGCAGCGTCCAACGACACGCGTTGGCATCCGTTCCTCAGCAAGACCAACCATCATCGAACAGTCCGTTCGCCGGGTCGCGAACCTCGCGGTCACTTGGTGGAGTTGCCGCAATACCATTTCGACAGCGAGCCACATCAGGAAAGGTCGGTAAAGCAGAGCACCAGAAAACATCCACGGTACCGTGAGTAGAAATGCGCATGCGTAAATGAATTGACACACACACATAAAAGAAAGCTAGCTAAAATTATAAATACCGCACACATGAAGTAGACAGACAAGATAAAGTAGAGAGAAAGGAAAGGAAAAGAGGAAGTAAAATGATCCTAGGATAAGTTTGTAATTCAAATAAAAGCATGCTTGTTAATCGTTGCCGTTTTGCCCTACAAAAATAAATGTTTTTCCCATTCAAATGCAACGAGTTTGTAATGTCTAGGTACTAAAGGTTTTTGATGTCGTTCGGTTAGTGTTTTTTTTGTCGTATTTTGTGATTTTTACTCCTAGTTGGACTGCTAGGGAAACTCAGTCCCTCCTTTTCCGTTCTTAAAGCGAGAAGGGAGAATTGTGAAGGTTGGTTCTGCCAATGATGATAATTTGAGCTACAGTGACTAACCGAACGACGATCTCTAGCCATCGCAAATTTACGCGTGGGACGGTCATCTCGCCGAAAAAGAACGGAAGTACTTTATAACCGTTCGGGTTTGCTAGTGCGTTTCTCATCCACTGAATTCTTTCAAGAAACCTGCCCTGAGGTTTGGATTCTTGCCGGGCACAAAAACAGACGGGCGGCCCTCAATGTTGATTGAGGTGGCGCTTAAGCCGCTCGTTTACGGATTCAAGGTCGAGAGACCCCATAGCCGCTACGGCGTGCTATAGTATCAATAGCTTTCATGTTGTTCTGTTGATTGCGCTATTCAAATTATTTCATGAAAAATGTTACTTAGGTCCTTTTGAAAAGTTAAGCGAGAATTGATTGACGTAAGTTCAACACTGATTGTAAGCCGCTTTGGTTTTTGCCGACATATTTTAAACAAATTATTAATTTTCTTAGCTTTGGCTTTTTCTGGTCATCAAGTTCATTCGAAAGGATATAATGTCGCGAACTATTTTTATCGCAGCTATGTAAATTTTACCAATGGCCCAAACATTTGCGAAAAGAGTTACTGTTCATCTTTTAATTCCTTTATTCATCCTATCATCCTATCCTAGCAATTTGATCTGTTTCCAAGTAATGTGAGTGAGCAGCAGTGCCATAACGAAGATGGTTAGAAAATATAAGAAGTATGAAACAATCCTTGGGGCCCTCCTTAGCCTAGTGTAGCGGTTCTCAACCTGGGGTACATGTATCCCTGGGGGTACCTTCACCGGCCTCAACGTGTACCTCGGACAAAAATGCGCAATGGCGAATGTAAAAAAACTCTTTGATTGATAAAGTTTTGATAATTGTTTAATTTTGATTCAAAAATTTTGCATTGTATATAAAATGCACGCATATTAAATCCTAGTTAAGAAGGAACAACATTTGAAAATCTAATCGAACCAAAAAAAAACAAAATATAGCAGAATATTGATGATACGTTAAAAATATGCTTCTGAACTAAAATCCATCCCAATTTTAGAGGCACAAAGGACTTTTTTTTCCTAAGAGCTAAGAAGCTCCATTGCAAGAAGTTTCAAAATCCCCTTCAAAGTGGCCCGTAAGCCTCCTTTCAAAAGACTCGGAACCCTATTTTTAAGAGGCTCAACCTCCTTTCAAGAGGCTCACAAGCCTCCTTTCACAATGAACGGAAGTCTTCTTTCAAGAGGCTCGAAAGTTCCATCCAAACGCCTCAGAGGCCTCCTTCCAAAAGACCTAAAAGCCTCCTTCCAAAAGACTCAAAAGCCTCCTTTCAAGAGGCTGGAAGCCTCCTTTCAAGAGGCTCAGGAAGCCTCCTTTCAAGAGGCTCAGGCCTCCTTTCAAGAGGCTCTGGAAGCCTCCTTTCAAGAGGCTCAGAAGCCTCCTTTCAAGAGGCTCGGAAGCCTCCTTTCAAGAGGCTCAGGCCTCCTTTCAAGAGGCTCAGGAAGCCTCCTTTCAAGAGGCTCAGGAAGCCTCCTTTCAAGAGGCTCAGGAAGCCTCCTTTCAAGAGGCTCAGAGCCTCCTTTCAAGAGGCTCAGAGCCTCCTTTCAAGAGGCTCAGGAAGCCTCCTTCAAGAGGCCTGGAAGCCTCCTTTCAAGAGGCTCAGCCTCCTTTCAAGAGGCTCAGAGCCTCCTTCAAGAGGCTCAAGCCTCCTTTCAAGAGGCCTCAGAGCCTCCTTCAAGAGGCTCAGAGCCTCCTTTCAAAAGGTTTGGAAGCCTTCTTTCAAGAGCCTCGGAAGCCTCCTTTCAAAAGGCTCAGAAGCCTCTTTTCAAGAGGCTCGGAAGCCTCCTTTCAAACTGCTTGGAAGCCTCCCTTCAAGTGGCTTGGAAGCCTGCTTTCAAGAGGCTCAGAGCCTCCTTTCAAGAGGCTCGGAAGCCTCCTTTCAAGAGGCTCAGCCTCCTTTCAAGAGGCCCGGAAGCCTCCTTTCAAGAGGCCTCAGGCTTCCTTTCAAGAGGCTCAGGCCTCCTTTCAAGAGGCCTCGGAAGCCTCCTTTCAAGAGGCTCAGAAGCCTCCTTCCAAGAGGCTCAGAAGCCTCCTTTCAAGAGGCTCAGGAAGCCTCCTTTCAAGAGGCTCAAGCCTTCTTTCAAGAGGCTCGGAAGCCTCCTATCAAGAGGTTGGAAGCCTCCTTTCAAGAGGCTCAGGCCTCCTTTCAAGAGGCCTGGAAGCCTCCTTTCAAGAGGCTCAGGCCTCCTTTCAAGAGGCTCAGAGCCTCCTTTCAAGAGGCTCAGCCCTCCTTTCAAGAGGCCTGAAGCCTCCTTTCAAGAGGCTCAAGCCTCCTTCAAGAGGATCAGAGCCTCCTTTCAAGAGGCTCAGAAGCCTCCTTTCAAGAGGCTCAGAAGCCTCCTTTCAAGAGGCTCCAGCCTCCTTTCAAGAGGCTCAGAGCCTCCTTTCAAGAGGCCCGGAAGCCTCCTTTCAAGAGGCTCAGAGCCTCCTTTCAAGAGGCTCAGGCCTCCTTTCAAGAGGCTCAAGCCTCCTTTCAAGAGGCTCAGAGCCTCCTTTCAAGAGGCTCAAGCCTCCTTTCAAGAGGCTCAGCCTCCTTCAAGAGGCCTCAGGCCTCCTTTCAAGAGGCTCAGAAGCCTCCTTTCAAGAGGCTCAAGCCTCCTTTCAAGAGGCTCAGAAGCCTCCTTTCAAGAGCTCAGGAAGCCTCCTTTCAAGAGGCTCAAGCCTCCTTCAAGAGGCTCAGAAGCCTCCTTTCAAGAGGCTCAGAAGCCTCCTTCAAGAGGCTCAGAAGCCTCCTTCAAGAGGCTCAGAAGCCTCCTTTCAAGAGGCTCAGAAGCCTCCTTTCAAGAGGCTCAGAAGCCTCCTTTCAAGAGGCTCAGAAGCCTCCTTTCAAGAGGCTCAGAAGCCTCCTTCAAGAGGCTCGAAGCCTCCTTTCAAGAGGCTCAGAGCCTCCTTTCAAGAGGCCTGGAAGCCTCCTTTCAAGAGGCTCAGAGCCTCCTTTCAAGAGGCTCAGAAGCCTCCTTCAAGAGGCTCAGAAGCCTCCTTTCAAGAGGCTTGGAAGCCTCCTTTCAAGAGGCTCAAGCCTCCTTTCAAGAGGCTGGAAGCCTCCTTTCAAGAGTCTCAGAAGCCTCCTTTCAAGAGGCTCAGGCCTCCTTTCAAGAGGCCTGGAAGCCTCCTTTCAAGAGGCTCGGAAGCCTCATTTCAAGAGGCTCAAGCCTCCTTTCAAGAGGCTCAGAGCCTCCTTTCAAGAGGCTCGAAAGCCTCCTTCCGAGATGCTCGGAAGCCTCGTATCAAGAGGCTCGGAAGCCTCCTTTCAAGAGGCTCGGAAGCCTCCTTTCAAGAGGCTCGGAAGCCTTTTTGAAGAGGCTCGGAAGTCTCCTTCAAAAGGCTCGGAAACCTCTTCTTAAGAGGCTCGGAAGCCTCCTTTCAAGTGGCTCAGCAACCTCTTTGCAAGAGGCTCAGATCTTCAAAGTCTTGTAGGAAGCTTGATGTATAACATAATTTGAATTGAAAAGTTTCAGGAAAACCAACAGAACTATGTGAATAATAGAGAACCACATACACTGCCGTCATACACATATTTGTCCCATGTTTTCTGTGATTTCCTATATGTATGGGACAGTTATGCGTAGAACGGCAGTACATATCCCGTTAGTTTCCAGGACCGTTTTTCATATATATTATTAGTTACGCTTATTTTCATTAGGGCGATAAAAATGAATGCAAAAATGGTAACTTGGCTTAGAAACCACACGGTTAATAACAGTAGAAGTGCCGAATGAACACTAAGCAGCGAGGCGACAATGTCCCAGTGGCGGATATAATGCCAATAAGAAGAAGAAGAAGATGAAACAATCCTCTTCGTCACTTCCTATCTGGCTGTAAGGATGTGGACAAAGTCCATTAAAATGACTTGGCTACTGATTTTTTTACGTTAACTATAATTGGTTAAATCCAGTCAAAAAATCAGTTGATTAATTACTCAACTTCACTCATACTAAGATAGAGATCATATGCATTTATCGGATGTCAGTATAACGGTAAGTCTTAACTAAACTAATGGTCTACTGTTTCAATGGAAGTTCCAGATAAATGTGAAAATGTAGATATATAGAAGACATGATAGATCTGAAAGATCGAGTGCTCTAAAGTTTAAAGCGATTTTGAGAACATTGAATGTTGGCTTATTCTTGCTGTTAGAATTGGAATAAAATTGTTTTATACCAATCATTAGATTTCAACAGCCAACAGAAATCGTGAGGTTATTGAACCTGAAAAACATATCTAGCCCACAAAACAGCCGCAAACATAGCATTTGTGTGTTTCCGCTCAGTTTTACATCAATTCTCGCAACTGCATACGCACCGGTGATGTTGGCAAACCAAATTCACGGTTTCCCACGGTTCAATTAATTAGAAAACCTACTGGAAACATGCAATTAGCTTTAGCTTTAGTTGCAAACTGCCCTTATCGTTAGCGTGCGGTGTTAATCGTAGTTGATAACTGAAATCTCGAGCAAGGTTGCTCAATTCTGAATCAATCTGAATCAGGTAATGCTAAATGAATCGATGAGCGTCGGATGCAAATTATATGTTTGAACAGTTTTTCCTTTGTGATGATTGTTAACTAATTCATATGCTCTGATAGGTTTTAAGTGAACACGAAACACGAATATACGTAAAATATTAGTTTGCACTATGTTAAGGTTTTGATTTCTCGCTGTTCGTAGTCAATATATTTTTTAAGAAAGTGGCACAACGTACAACCTTCTTACGTGATACCGCAGTTTAGAAACCAATTAAATGGATAGCACGTGATAACCTAGTGATCAATTTTACTTTTATCCTGCTTCATTCCCCGTCGTATGATTGCTCTATTTCGTGTGAGCGATCTTTTAACTTTCCAAACAATGTTTTTCGATGCTGAAATTCAATTGAAACCTGACATTCGACAACCGTTTGCCACAAGGATGTTAACGATCATTCAGTAATTTGCGTTCGATCATTTAGTAGTTTGTCAATAACACATTCCAGAAGCTGAATTTCAAAATATGTTGTATGGTGGACTTCTAGTGCGAAGGTTTTTCTACAACTTTGCCTAATGGTTTGCTGTTTGAATTCCACTAGTAACGGAGTTGTAGCTATAGTTTCAGTAACATAGACTAAATGATAACAAAATTCCAATCATTTAGTTTTAGTTACTGCAACTAGCGCTCTAACTCCGTTATTAGTTGAATGCTAATAACGAACCATTAGGCAAAGTTGTAGAAAAACCTTCGCACTAGAAGTCCACCATACAACATATTTTGAAATTCAGGTCCTGGACTGTGTTAATGACAAACTACTAAATGATCGAACGCAAATTACTGAATGATCGTTAACATCCTTGTTTGCCACATTTGTTAACGAAAGCGAATTTTTGCTGCACTGGGATGCAAGTAAAAGCGTGTTTTTCCAAAGACCAACGCAAAACGATAAAACCGAATAGGGGCAATATGAGCCACCGTCATTTTGAGCTTATTGACAAAAGGAATAAAAAAATTACAGTACTTACATCGCCGACTTCAGCCCGAATCAGATTAGCGGATTTGTACACCTCGTCTTTGTTGGAAATATCCACTTTATATCCTTTGCAGAATCCTCCCAAAGACTGAACTATTTTGACAGTTTCATCAATGCCTGAAAAGAATAATAAAACAAAGGATAACAGTGATGATTTGGTCATTGTAAGCTGGGACATTCTGAGTATACATAGAACTCAGATATAATATTTAGATTTTTAAGATTTTTCGGATGTTCTGAATCTTTATCAAGGTTTAGAACATGAAGGAAAAAAATCATCAAGCATTTGCAGAGCGTTGACTTGTTTGTGGGTCTTGGATCAGTGCTCTGCCTCCTTCTTCTTATTCTACTTCTTCTTAAATGGTTCTGGTTCTTAAATGGTAATGGTTCTGAATCTTGGCCTGCTTTTCAACTTAGTATTCTATTGGCACATCCTCAGTAATTAGTTAAAAGCTTTTCTATGCCCATCATTGCATGAGTATGTATCTTGTGTGGCAAGTACGATGGATTTATTTTGCACAGGGATGCCGAGAATGTTTCCAATCTGAAAACATCCTAGGCCGGACCGAGAATCTAACTAGCTATCTCCTTTATGGGCTGTTCGGCCACATTGAGAGTTGACGTAAAGTCAATGTCAACTTCTCTCTACGAACAGCCTAGATAGCCGTGTGGTGTCGGCGGCTGGTTATCTGGCTAAGAATAACATCACGGATTGCCTGTTCCAGTGGTAAAAGTCCACCATACAGGTGACCCCTAATTCTCGGTGTGATGCGGCTTTATGCTTACCGTGCCTACGAATGAATGGTAAGGGGGGTCTAATAAGAACCTAACCGCAAACGGAGCCTATGAAGCAACAGGGCCCACTTCACAGTATTTAGCCCTCGCTGCGCTAACCAGAACTATGGCGTAGTTGACTTTTTGCTTCTCCGAGATAATCGGCTACTCTTATTCAATCTCAACGAGAGGTTAAATAAGAGTGGGGTTATGAATATGTGTTTTACTTATTTTTCAACAAATTGTTACCTATATGGATTCGCATTATGCGTTTTCACAATGTACTCTGTGTTTCGTCTTTGACGTTCGGCTTCGGCCCCCCTGTTCAATCTCAACGTGAGTGTGGGGTTATGAATATGTGTTTTTCTTACTTTTACAACAAACTGTCACCTGTATGGATTTGCAATATGCGTTTTTTTTCACAATGTACTTTGTACCTATTAGGATTCACATTATGCGTTTTTCACAGTGTACTCTGTGTTTAGTCTTTGATGTTCGGCTTCGGCTACTCTTGTTTAATCTCAACTTGAGGTTAAATAAGGGTGGGATTATGAATATGTTTTTTATTTAGTTTTTCAACAAATTGTCACCTATATGGATTCGCATTATGCGTTTTTCACAGTGCACTCTGTGCCTCGTCTTTGACGTTCGGCTTTGGCGATCTTAATGTGAGTGTGGTGTTCTGAATATGCGTTTTTTTGCTCAGTTTTTCAACAAATTGTCACCTATATGGATTCGCAGTATGCGTTTTTCACAGTGCACTCTGTGTTTCGTCTTTGACGTTCGTCCATTGTTATGTCCTCAGTGTTTTCGTGACATCTCTCTTTTGTCCCTAACTAAATGCTTGTGAGTCTACATAATTGGCTTTTCCATAAATGGTATATCATATGCATTTGCATTGTGTGACTTATCCAGTATATTTTATACTTCGCGTTTCAATGCGTTTTATAAAATGCATCGTATGTATGTATTATTGATTGTATCCTCCTTCTCGATAAATCTGTTCCATTCTCCTTTCCAATTTCACTTCCTCTTCCTTTCCCCTTCTCACTTCCTTTTCCGTCAGGTAAATGATGAGAAAGACCAGTGAAGGCGATGGCAAAAATCTCCCAAATTGAGGGGAACGTGCCTCCTGAGCCGACGTTCTGATACCTGATACCCCTTGAGGGTAGTTAAGGATGCGATCCACCAGCCAAAGACCCATAAAGCAGCTGGTAAAGATGGTATCGGAGCTGAGCTCATCAAGATGGGCACAGAAAAGTTAGCCACTTGCCTGCACAAACTGATAGTCAGAATCTGGGAAACTGCACAGCTACCAAAGGAGTGGAAGGAAAGGGTTATATGCTCCATCTACAAGTAAGGCGACAAGCTGGAGTGTGAAAACTTTCGAGCGATCACCATCCTTAATGCCGCCTTCAAAGTGATATCTCAGATCATCTTCCGACGTCTGTCACCGTGCCGTGAATACGAGGTCTCAACGCACCATCTGTTCATTGAATTCAAGGCGGCATACGACAGTATAGACCGCGTAGAACTATGGAAAATTATGGACTAGAGCGAACATTCCAGTTCGTTCGAATCGCGCAGGGAATAAGACAAGGTGATGGACTTTTGTGCCTGTAGTTCAACATTGCGCTAGAAGGTGTCATGCGGAGAGCCGGGTGTAACAGCCGGGGTACGATTTTCAACAGATCCAGTCAATTTATTTGTTTCGTGGATGACATGGGTATTGTCGGCCGAACATTTGCAAAGGTGGCAGAACTGTACACCTGCATGAAACGTAAAGCAACAAAAGTTGGACTGGTGGTGAATGCATCGAAGACAAAGTAGTGTTACGAACGATAGATAGACGGGGATACCTTCGAGGTGATCGAGGAATTCGGCTACCTTGGATCCTTGCTAACGGCTGATAACAATATTAGTCATGAAATACGAAGACGCATCATCTTTGGAAGTCAGGCCTACAACGGGCTCCAGAAGAAACTGCGGTAAAAAGATTCGCCACCGCACCAAATGTGTCATGTACAAGACGCTAATAAGACCGGTTGTCCTTTACGGATATGAAACATGGACAATGCTCGAGGAGGACTCGGATTATTCGAGAGACGGGTGCTTAGCAGCATCTTTGGCAGTGTGCAAGAAGACGGAGTGTGGAGACGAAGAATAAATCACGAGCTCACCCAGCACTACGGCGAACCCAGTATCCAGAAGGTAGCTAAAGCAGGAAGGGTACGATGGGCAGGACATGTTGCAAGAATGCCGGACAGCAACTCTGCAAAAACGTCAAAGACGAATTAAGTACTGTCCATTTATTTTTCTGAACTCTGCAAAGATGGTGTTCGCTTCCGATCCGGCAGTGAGCAAGGTAGGCAGACCAGGTGCATAACGACTTGGCGAGCGTGGGGCGCATTCGAGGATGGAGAGATGCGGCCTCGAACCGCGTATTGTGGCGTCAAATTGTTGATTCAGTGTTATCTGTCTAGATGTAAACTAAATAAATGAATGAATGGAAGATGGGTGTCCAAAATTTAACGTGCATTGCATAGGCTTCACAATCCTGAGTAAAACTTTGGTATTCTGAAAATTACGGGATGAAAAGAATATTACTCGGACAACATTTCTGAAAAATTGTTCTGTCCTCAGAAGGAACTATTTCTTAGCACTTGAATTTAGAAACTAGAATTGAAAATATGAGACCAAGTGCATCCTCGGCCTTTCATAGCTCAGCAAAATTGTGCATTTCTACAAAGCAGATCATGCTGAAGGTGAATGGTTTTGATATGAGACAAGTTTTCGGCCAATCATTTTTATGTCTAGAGAGGTAAAGTAATGTTTTGAAAATCCCAAACAGACTCATTTTCCGAACATTCATTACATGAAGCTATATCTGAAGCATTTCGTTATTTTTGCATAAATAAACAATTTTTTTCGACAGGCATATAGATCATGGACATTATAATTGTCCAACATCGGAATAACGTTGGAATTTTGCATTTTATTGCTTTTAAGGTGGCGCTCGGAATTCTAATCAAAGTGTTCGGAGACAAATTCTGCGAGAATAAAATCATTCAGTATTGATAGTTACAGTCAATAAAATATGAATGTCGAACCCTTATATGATAGTTCATTTTTTTCGCTAGCTGATGGAAATTATTGATCTATTAGAATATTTTATTGGATGTGCCATAAAGACCTACGAAGTAAAAAATGTGCTTAAGTACCGTTTTGACTCAAATTCCGAAAATGGCTCATATTCCGAACACTCGCTTTTAAATGGCCATTTTGGCTTTATTAGTGTAGTTCTCTCCATCTTGAATTCATTTGTAATCTTGATCATCAGAACTGAAAACCGATGACGCCAGTGTTCGGAATATGAGTCATGTTCGGGATTTGAGCCAAAACGGTATTCGGAATATGAATCAAAACGGTATGTTTATCGGAGTCCACGCCGCCAGAAGGATTCGTCTGAATATTAATTTATGACATTCGGAGAATGTCATATCAAATGTATCATTTTATTATATTTCTTTTTCATGAACTAGTATTTCTTTCTTAATATGCAATATACTTAGGGAACGAATTCGTTCTCCATATTTTGTAACTGATGTGGCATTTTTATCCGCCGGCCGTGATCTTTGTGAGCAATTTGTGCCGCCGTTGTTTTCAAGCGGAGTCTTAAACTCCTACGTCCATCATATCGCACTGACCTTCAGTCCTTCAAGCATATTTATGCGCACTTGCGGTAACTTTATTGGACTGTATAAAAAAGCCTCCGAGGGTGCCGACCATGACCAGCCTCATGCTGAGAAGGCAAACATTTAAACGATTCTCACCGGCATCTTTCTACCGATCCAAGTTTTTTTCAATCACGAGCCAGACGAAGAATTTTTACACCGTCTTCTACGTAATAATCATGTCACGACCTCAGTTCAACTTCAAGTAGTTTATCTTCGCTATAGAAGGAAACCCTTATATCGTCAAGAAGCATACATTTCTGCAGATGACCTTCCGGTGGCGACATGTTGCTCTCTCATATGCCAGATGCGATGCCTTTTGAGGAGCGCAGATATGAGACCAGAGAAATGCTTTGTTCGTTAACGCGAGTCTGGTTCTCAGAAGGTGTATTCTTTGCCAGCGGAGACATCTAAAATAGTTTGCGAGAAAGATTAACAAGATGGAAAACAAGATGCAACTTTTTTATATTTTTGTTTGACTTATCTTTGTCCACTAGTAGTGAATAAAAAGATTATTTAAAAATGTCATTTTATTCAATATTTTTCTTTTGCTTGATCATTTGATCTTTCCTTTATTCTTCATCATCATCTTATCTTTATTTAAAAAAAAAAAGTATGGTCACATTAAAACACGAAAATCGATTCAATACTTTTTTCACAATGTGTTTGACATTTAACTTGACAATGAGCAAATCAATACTATTAAAGATTAAATGTTGAAGCATCCGTTCGCAACAATTATTCGATTTTATTTGTGTTTCTAAAATCTACTTCCTATGTCTATTTTGGTTCTTGTTATACTTATTTACTTTATGGTCCGTTTTGTTAACCTAGTTGTTAAGAAGACACAAACCGTGTTTGTCTTATATAATGTAGAATGGCAATGAAAATATCGTCCAAGGAATCTTCAATTGAGTATAGAACATAATTGATAGCTTATCTCGCGACAGGGTACCCTACTAGCCGTGATCCTTTTTCTCCTTGAGGTCATTATAGAATCGATTAATCACAACTGCACCGCTTCCTTCATATTCATACAAAAATAATAGCTGTTAGCATTGCACATTCTCGCTGCCATGCATTTTGCGAAACGATGCCACTGATTAAAGCTTCGAACGCGCTGTTCGTTGCTTGTAGCTGAAGGAAGACAAATTGAGGTGGCGGCGACTGAGAGTCGTCGCGGCCTGCCTGCGAATGATGGTCAAGGGTCAGATTCACGCGTGTGTTCCAAGGGTCAGGGCGTGGAACATTAAGCAAAATAATGGACTGAAGCCAGAATGCAATTCGCATCAAGCGCGCTTATCGAGTCGCCAGGCGATTAAAACCGGTACTCTACGGTGAAGCTTGTACCTACCAAGGTCACTGTCATAACTGGAAACTGGTAATAATCGACATGGAAATATGCAGTAATTGTATTACTCTAGCCGTGTTTAAACAGGCGCTTCGACTATAGTTTTTGGCTTTTTTTTCGCATCACAGGATCATTTTCAGGGGCAACGGAACATGTCTTATTAACATCTTTATAAGTAATGGCAATAAATGGTATGATACTAAATCAATCTTTTGAAATTGTGAAAAGCTATTAATCAATTAAATATAATGATTGAGCCTTTCCTATCAAAATTAGCAAATATATATATTTTTTTAAAGTTTGACGTTCAAGAAATTGAACTGACAAACAACTTCTTAGCTTTGCTTAGCTTAGCTTAGCTTAGACTGACTGTGCATATCTATGGTTCCTACTCCGTCATTGATCAGAACTGGTGCAAATTGCACTACGATTCAAGTGAATAGTGGTTGGGGTTTACCATCTATTCTCGAAGTGCACGTTTCAGCAGCTCGCAAATGTTGATCAATAACGGCGCCGGCCAAGTCCTTGAAGTCAGTTGGGAAAGGGAGGGAATGTGAGTGTGTGGTAATTGTTGCTACTAGAGACCGAGAATACCTCTGCATCTCCACAATTATCACGGGAAGGAAGTAATGTTAGTTGGGTGGGGTAATCAGTAACATAGATCACCATGGAAAGTGATGTGACCTATGCAACTTCTACACAGCAGTATTAGCATTTCCTTAATTTGTTCAATTGTTCATTCTTCGCGAGAATAAACAATCAATCGCTCAAAGTGAGCGATTGTTCATTTGAATATCGGATTAGGCGCCAGCGTCATCATTTCTTTAACGTAAGATAAGTAAAAAAGAAACGGAATTAAAATTGAAAATAATTGATAGTAATCAATCGGAAAGCTAATGTCATTCAGCAACCCTTATTTTATCTCTATTTGAGGTTAAATAAGAATGTAAATTTACGTTCATTTTACATGTCGTTTATTTTGCATTACCCTCGCGCTCGTGTGTGCATCGCCCGCCGTGACCAGTATACCGTAATCAGGATCTCACTGGTATTAATACTGATGTACCGGTTGGCACTCGTGTTGGGCTTGGCGTTTTGAGCGGCACACGGTCCTTCCCCGTCAATATAAAATCGTACATGGTGCAATACAAGATGCTAAATTGGAGACGATATACATACATGTTGTATGAAGAAGCACCGCTATAGCTTCCACGTCGGCATCCTACAAGACACAATATACGTTCATGTGTTGACTGGATTTGATAGGGCCTGCTTATAGACACATGCAGCTTTTTGTAGAGGTTTGACAGAGCCCACTGCCAACCCCCACCACATCCTAGGCAGGCCCCCTAACTCGCAATGACCATAGAGAGGGGTCGTCAAGCCCTTGGACATAGTCCCTGCTGCCCCTAGAACTGACAAACAACTTCTCTGGAGAAAAAGCTAATTTGGCGAGTGTGACTGTAAACAGATGGAAAATGCGGAATCCAAATGCGCACATTGTGGGGACAGGCACTGGACTGCCACGAAGGCCGAGAAGAAAATATAGTTTTCCTCGCCGTAACCATCAGAAAACATGAAAGACCCAGACCTTTGTCTGTTGGCTGGCATTTTTTTAGGGAACAACGCATTTTGCGAAGTGGAAAGGCTTCATACATTCTAGCCTGATGTTACGAAGGCGCTTCGCCCAACAAAGCCCTTTAAAAGATTCTATCACTTGGCGACTGCGATTCTGTCGTCGTTGGTATGGAAGCGTAAATGGAACATTGCCTGCAGCGCCCCAACGATAAAATCGCGGCGACTAGTTGTCGACATCGAGCCGATGAAATCGCTTAGGTCTGGAGCCTGGAGCCTTAAAGTAGCTTTCAAATGGACACCAACATTTCAAAAGGGCGAAACTGCTTTTGTAAACAAGACCTTCTCACGTTACTGGTGGGCTGACAGAACTAGAGAATCCTCTTCTTCTATTCGATAGCGCTGGATAGCGTGGACGGGCACAAATTAGCCCACCAGCGACGTGAGAAATTTGTGTGCCCTTTTTTTTTTTACAAGGGAGAATGCATTTACACACTAACCCAGTACACGTGCATTGTAGTTGCCAAACTACCACACGGAAGTGTACTGGAGTGTCGGACTCGACCATACCGGTAATACCGACTAAGCTCCCTTGGGCTCCACCATCGTTTCCCCCAGGAACTACCTCCCAGTACTACTTCTGGGGGATGGCAGTACTAAACGTACTCGCTCGTTATCGCTCACACAGGCACCCGTCCCATGCTAGACTGACTTGGGTGCTCGCACACCATTCACTCCATTTGAGTCTTACTTGGATGCTCTCCCGGGCGCTCCGCTGCCATGCCTCGAGGTGTCAATAGCGGTAACTGCCTGGGCCTACAGATATTACGCTACGACACTCCTGCCTCAGCACGAGCAGATCAATCACACCACTGCCGAAGCAGACCACACGCTACCCTGCCGAAGCAGGGACACTCCCCATGCACCACATGTGCACAACTGTAGGTGTGTGGGTACAACCCACTGCTACCCTGCCGCCGAAGCAGCTTCTCCAAAGACCATTCGCTCCATGTGACCCTTTTTCGGGTGCTCACTCTAACACTCCACTGCCATGCCTCGAGGTGTCGATAGCTACCTCGACTCCTACCTCAGCATGTGCAGTCCATACTCAGACTTCTGCTGCGCTTCGAGGTGACAATAGCGGCGACACGCTATGACACTCCTGCCTCAGCACAACCAGATCACTCACTCCCTGCCGAAGCAGCTCACGCGCTACCCTACCGAAGTAGGAACACTCCCCATGCCAATTGGCCCTCCCTGGGCTTGTGCTTTTGAAGCGGCACACAGTCGCTTTGATAGAGTCTGATTACGGGCACTTGTGGTTTTTTGGGAGGGATTGTAGCAGAGCCCACTGCTAAATCCCACCACGCCCTAGGCAGTTCTCCCTGACTCACAGACAGCTGGGGAGGGGTCGTCAAGCCCTTGGACATGGTCCATGCTGTCCCTGCTGTCCCTGCTGTCCCTGCTGCCCCCCTGTGTGCCTGTCGGGTCGGAAGCGAACACCATATTTGCAGGGTTGCTGTCCGGCATTCTTGCAACATGTTCTGCCAATCGTACCCTCCCAGATTTAGCTACCTTTTGACTGTTACCTTATTGCTTCAAGTTTCTACAGGAAAATGTTCAGAAAATAGAAGGTAAGTTTATGTTGAGCATTCTTAAAAATTTACACAGAAAATATTCAGATTTTCCGCGGGAGATTGTTCAAAATGTGAACATCAACCAAAAAATTTGATTTCAACGACAAATTGTTCGAAATTTTCATAGGAAATTCATTGGAATTTGCAAGGGATTTTTCAAATTTTCTATGGAAAATTCTTCAGAATTTCCACGATGAATTTTACGAAATTTTAACCAAAACTACGTGATTTTTTTTTAATTTTTACGGGAAACCATTCGGTATTTCAACGAAAAAAGTGGGATTTTTGAGGGAATTTCTTTGGATTTCTACATTGAATTCTTTGTATTGTCCATAAGAAATTCTTCGGAAATTCAATGGAAAATTGTTAAAAAAGAGAAAGGGTCCGAAAATCATTTAGCGAAAGCCATTTGGCCGAATAATACGTTAAGTTGAAAATCATCAAGCCGAATTGTATTTGACCGAAAGGAACGTTTGGGCAAAACGGTTATACAACGGAAAACAGTTTGGCCAAAAATTTGATTTGGCCAAAGCGACATACAACCGAATTGGTAGTTTGGACGAAAAAGCACTCTTCCCTAACACGTCGTTTGGCTGAAATGGTCGTTTTGCCGAAAGGGGCCGAATAAGGCCGAAAATTTCGTTCAGCCGGAATGGTTGTTTGACAGACAGGGCCATTTGGTCGAAAATGTCGTTTGGTCCAACGGCAATATGCTGATTACTGAACGGGTAATATGATCAAAATATCAACCCGTTTGGCTAAACAACATTTTCGGCCAAATGGCCTTTCTGCCAAACGACCATTTCGGCCAAACAATTTTTTGACCAAACGTCTTTTTCGGCCAAATGGCCAGTCGGCCGAACGACTTTTTCGGCTGTGTGTCCATTTCAGCTAAATAAAATTGTCTGCCAGCTGAGTTTTGGCCTAATGGTTTGTTCGGCCAAACGACATATTCGGCCAAACACCTTTCGGCCTTATGTGTCTATCGGCCAAATGGCCCTACCTGTCGTTGAACCGAGAGTCATTCGACGAAAAGCCATTTTTCGAATAACAGATTAGACCAAAAGTCATCTAGCTAAATTCCATTAGGCCGAATTAAACGTTTTCCCAAACGATTAGGTCGAAAATGGTTTAACCGAAAATGTTATTTGGTGGAAAGCGACAAACAGCCGGAAGGCTCATTCTGCCGTATTGTTAATTTGACCGAAAAAGTTGTTTGTCCTAACAGTTTATTTTGGCTGAAAATGTCATTTGGCCGAAATTATCGTTTGGCAGAAAAAGTCATTTGACCGACTAGAACATTTGGCCGAAAATGCCGTTTGGTAGAAATGCTTGTTTGGCAGAAAGAGTCAATTGGCCCGAACGTGTCTTTTCTGCAAAACAAACATTTCAGTCAAAGGGTATTTTCTGCCAAATGACCTATTCAGCTAAACTGCTTTTTTGGCAAAATGACAAATGCAGCCGAACGATAATTGTAGTCGAATGTCGATTTCGGCCAAATAACCCTTTCGGCAAATTAAACTATTCAGCGACTCTTTTTTTCGGCCAAAGGAATGGTTAAGGAACGACCAAAATACATGTTCGGCCAAATAATTTTAGACTAGATGGGATTCAGCCAAAACTAGTATATTAGGCCAAACAACTTTCGGCCTTACCAACAAGCAAGTCTAGCTATATAAATTGTACAGGAATAATGCTGGTCGTATAATTCTATTTCAACGAGATTTTTTTGGATTTCAACGGGAAAATGTATGGAATGTTTAAGGATATCATTGATATTTCCACGAAAAATTCTCTGGAGCTCTAACGAGATGTTGTAGAGATAAATCGGAAAATTATGCGGACTTCTTCAATTTTGAATCGGCTTGGAAAATTATAGACCACCGGCGTGACAAATTTAAAACGGTGGCGCGCCGATGAAAAAAATGTCTGCGGTGGCGCACACCTGTATGCATATTCCACAGTGGGTAAGTGTCCTTGACCGTCAGCTTATTGATTTTCCGTGAGTGTAAGCAGACTCTCACCTTCCCATTCTCCTGCACTCCTCTATCGCATCCAGTCGTTTGAACCTCTCCTCCTTTTCGTTTTGCCTTCTGCACGTATGGTGAACATCTAAACATTGGCGGATTACGTGGCTTGGCCCCTTCTAGCAGCTCGATCTCATGTGTTATCAGATGTGTTTTGCCTAGTTTACTGTTTGACGTCATTTCGAAGCATTTAATCGCCTCGGTCAGCTGTTTTCTCTCCATCTCGGTTCCGTTTCGATCGAATCTGAGTCTGGAACGGAATCTACCTCGTACACCAGAATATCTCGTGATTGATCGATTCGAATCATTGTCTTCTATATTCTCTGGATTTAGCGATTCGCCAGATGGTTCAATCGTGAAACCCTCTATTCGTGTCCCTGACTGTTTGCTGCAGCATGTGAACTATTTGCACAACGCTCGCAACAACGAATAGTCCTTCCCAGGTTCCCACATCCGTAACAAAATACGGCTTTTGGCCGAGAACATTGTCTCCAACCGTGTCCCTGACCTAGGCAGTTCCAGCAGCTCAGTATCGTTGCCGAATTTTGAATTGTTCTCGTTGGTTGCTCTGCCTATTTTCTTGTGAGAAACTCCTATTCACTCGTGTGTTAATAGCGTTTAAGGACTGATCGCTGACATAGCCACTTGCTTCTGCCTCTAAGTGGCTGATTGCTCGGCGTTGGAAACCTGATAATAATCGATTCAATTTTACAATTTCCGCTACCAAAGCTATTAACGGTTCCCCTCTCAGTTGTTTCCGTTCGTGTATTTTGGAACGTATTCCCTGATCCTTATTTGGAATCCCAAACCGGTAGGAGATCGACGTTTCGAATTCTTCCCATGTGGCCAGCAGGTCGTCGACAAACGTGAAAAACCAGTCTGAGGCGGCGCCTTCCAACAGCATAGGGACGTCCCTCAGCAAAATTCCCTTGGTTAAGCCCTACCTTTCGGCGACTTTTTTCGCCTTGTAGAGGAAATCACTGATCGCGGTTCTCCTGTAAACCTCAACTTCCATTACTCTACTCTTTCTTGTTCTGCGTATCTTTCAGCTGCCCCTTTCATTCGCTCTTCATTGGCACCGTTGTTCCAACCACCACCATAGCTATAGTCTGATTCACGGCTGCCTGTTTGGAAAACCCTGTTGCCCCTACCCGTTCTTCTCACTAGAACTGCTGGCGTATTTTGCAGTGGTTCTCGGTTTGAGACTTGGACCGAAGGATTTATACTTCATCCCTGACTCTCATTTTGCGCTAGTTTCCTCGTTAAGTCTGCTACCATTGCTCGCATCTCTTCCCATTCATCTCGTGGCACCGAAATATCCGTTGGTGGATCTGCGGTATTCCCTTGTTGAACCCTCGGACCAGTTTCGTCCACTGAGCTCTGACCTCCGTTCACAGTCAGCGGGATTTTCGGAATGGCCCCCTTTGGTCCCATCGGAATATCCTCTCCCCTCTGTTCCACGATAGACGGAGATTCGGGCAGTTGTAGCGTAAGCGGCGAATTCCTTGTCTGCACAGGCCCTCCACTTGCCAGGCCCGAATCCCCTTCGATGATGGTGTTGATCTGTAGCGTTATTAAGAACCCTTTAGACATGTTCACCATTTTCAAAAGTATTCCAGATTCAAAGTGCCACCCCTCTATTTCAATGAGTATCTTAAATGTAGTCTCCTGACCAATTTTCAGCCAAATCCATGGAGGTTTAGAGGAATGGCGTCGTGAACAATTAGCGCTACCCAATATCGGTCGCGTGTGCTTTTTCATTAAAGTGGAGTGCAAAGTCGAGAACGGATCGTTAAGTCCACGAGAAAGCAAAGTAGTATCGAATCATCCATCTTTAAACTGCGCGATTGAAAAATTAAATTCGAAGTAAGCCTCGGGAGTGATTAGCTTTAATTATCATTTTAAATCATTTGATTTTGTTTCGAAACTAGATTCTTAATTCATCGAGTTAGATTCTAAAAAGAAAGTGTCTGTTTGAATAAACCTAAAATAGATTCAAATTCAGGTAAGCCTTATTAGTCTAATACTTAACTCAAGTTAGCATATTGTGAAACTCCGTGTTTAACAGGCCAAACTGCCCAATCAACGTAGACGTCAAGTCTGGGATTTTCCTACAAGGACTCAGCAGTGGTTCTCAACCCGCAAGTACTCGTCCGTCAATAAGCCGTGCGGCGTGAGCAATAGTGCGGAAAGCTCGTCACTCCACATCGAAGGGACGCATTTACCCTTATTTGACGCTGGCGCGCGAGTCTTGTGGTGATACCAGCCCACTGTAGTTTGCCAGTTTGCGACCCGGTGCGTGTAAACCCGGTGAGTTGGCCTCCAAAAAGCTCGAACCATCAATCGGACCCCGTGGGACATCCGACGAGGGATTGACCCGAGCTAAGGTTAGACCGGTCCAAAGTCCACAATAAATCGCTAAATCCAAAAGTGACTAGTAACTATGAAAACAATATGTCGTTACAGTAGGGACAATAGGTTTGCCTTAATTCGTTTCGTAATCATAAAATTTTGCAGTCAATTTAAAGTATAAATTTAAACTCGATAAATTAGAATATATTTAACTGAATTTAACTGCGCATTGGATTTGAATTATAATAAACTTACTTCTAGATTAATTAGGCTACTCCCCTAGTTTTTTTAACGTCACGAACTAAATTATTAGTAAATTAAGATTGGTTTGGGTTCATTATAGTAACTACGTTTTTCCCCCATTGGTTAATTTAGAGAATTTATATCTTAATTTCTACTTATTTATTTATTTATTTATTATTATTATTATTTTGCATAAAATTTGGCTCGGTTTAGTTTATTTGAGACGTTTGGGGTCTGATTGCAACTTCGATTCTAAGATAACTTAATTTACCTGCCCTGAGAAGGAGGTTTCAAGTCTGGTGTTTGAGACTCAAGCTAACGGTCCTTTCAATCAGAAGGTGGCGTTTAAGCCGTTTGCTTAGCGGAATGAAGAGATCGTTACATTTTGGCGTCCAACGTGGGGCCTGGCTTTTCAAGCTTGGCATTGCAGAATAGGATTATTCTCAGATGGATTTGAAAAATTTGTCGAACTAGTTGAATTTATTTATTGAATTTAATAAATTTTTGGTGATTGTGGTGAACCGAATTAATACCTTAACATTACTTTCTCAATCATTTTATCCAACTTCTTTTTCTTCTTCCCAATTAACCTAAATACACTTGACCCTGTATCAATAGTGCAACACGCGTGATTCGTATTTGGTTACACTATTATACGAACAAAAATATAAATTAACAGTTGAAAAAATAAATAATGAACTATAAAATTTTGATGCGTTAGGACCTGATATTCACGGCATTTTAGAAGGATTTGCCGTACCTACAGTAAATCTGGTCTATGGTCGAGCCGGCTTGATAACCTTCCCCGAATTCACTATTAGTGATAGACGACGGAATATAATCTGGGATATCACTTTTATTTTATTTTATTTTTTATTTTTTTATTTTGGGAGGAGGGAAAAGCCCTTTTGAGTTGAACATACAAGAACTCTCTCTCAAATGGGCGCAAAACCTTTTCATCTTTTATATCAACAGAATACAGCATCGATCTTCATATCGAGGGAGGTTTCCTGGATCGCTCCACGACAAAAATCTAAGCGCAAACCTAATAAACTTTTTCTGCACTGTTTCAACTCTTTGAATGGCATTCTGGTGGAATGGAGACCACACAATCGAGCCGTATTAAAGTAAAGAACGGACTAAGGAACAGTACAGAGATTTCAGGCAATATACGTCTCTAAACCCTTTAGCCACACGGAAGATGAAGCCTAGCTGAGCCGATGCTTTCGATGTTACGTATGAAATGTGGTCCTTTAACGTTAATTTCGAATCCAATAGAATACCCAAGTCTTTAATAACGGACTCTCGCTTCAATATTGAACCTTTCAGATGATAGTCATAAAGAAAAGGTTGATGCTTGCGTGTAAAAGTTATTACCGAACATTTTGAAGGATTGAGCACCATTCTGTTCGTTTCGCACCAGCCAACAAAAATGTTTAGTTGATCTTGTAGGTACATTGCATCGGCAGCACATTTTATGGTAAAATACAATTTAAAATCATCTGCGAATGACAGCTTGCAACAGCTTAGAAGCAAATTTACGTCGTTGAGGTACAGTAGGAATATAAACGGCCCAAGATGACTTCCTTGTGGAACCCCTGATGTGACTGTAGACGTCAAATGTAGACGACCAGTGATTACCGATTTTTACAGACATACAGCGTTTGGTCAAATATCTAGACCAACATTTGAAAAGGGCGTAACAGCCAAAATCTATTCCTTCTGAATCATCGTCTACATATATAGCTATATATGTGGACAAAGAATGAGAAGGAATAAATTTTGGCTGTTACGCCCTTTTCAAATGTTGGTCTAGATATGATTCAATCCACTTGAGAAAATCTCCCTCAAAACCAAGACGTGCCAGCTATGCTACTACAATCTAGTGATTGATTTTATCAAAAGCTGCAGAGAAATCAGTATGGATGGCATCTGTTTGATAACCGTTTTCCATCTCGCGAACAATCGAGGAAGTATAATATATCAGGTTCGTAACCGTTGATCTGTTGGAAGTAAAACCATGTTGATGCTCAGAAATGTAGCTGCTGCAATTGAATGTCATGTAATCCAGAATAAACTTCTCAAATAATTTCGATGCCGCGCTTAAAGATGCGATTCCACGATAGTTTGAAACTACTCTTCTGTTCCCTTTCTTGAAGATTGGAAAAACATAGGATTCCTTCCAGATGTCAGGGAAAATACCATTGCAAAGTGATAGGTTAAATATTGTTACAAGTGGTAATGAGACGGAGGATATACAGTTGCGTAGTACGATTGAAGAAATTCCATCGGGGCCAGGATTCGTTGAGATTTTTAAGTTCCTGCCAGTCGATTCAACCTCCTGAATTGTAACAGTTGTTAACCTTCCAAATGCTGGATACTGAAAAATGTTGGAAGCTGCTTGAAGAATGTCATCACTGGATAGGCGTTCATCAGTGAAGACACTACAAAAGTGCGAGCGGCATAATTTTGCGATAGCTTCAACCGTAGAAGCATTCGAAACACTATTGGTCATAGTTGATGGAAGTCCCTTCTCTTTTCGCTGTTCGTTCACATGCCGCCAGAAGTGCTTCGGATAAGACTTCAGCTTATTCTGGATATCTGTTTGGTACGCACAGTAAAGCAGTTTGTTTAGCCGTTTGTATCTGTTGTTGGCTACAGTATAACGTCGTTTGTTGTTGACATTTCTATGCTTAGAAAATACCCGCAGTGCCCGTCGTTTTCTCGATTTTAGTCTTTTCAGCAACGTGTTCGATCATGCAGGATGTTTTGGTTCATTCACTATTTTTTGGAACGTACTGGTCAATCGCATAAAGCAAGATATTGGAATATATTGCCGTGGCGTCATTTACTTCACAAGTTGATAATAAGTTCCTCCAATCGATGCTTCCCAGGAACAGATTCATGGACTGAAAGTTTGCTCGATTATAGTCATAATAGATTTCTTCTATCGTTGAAATCGAGGTGCGAATTGGAGCATGAATCAAAAGCTGTAGCGGAGGATGATGCCTGCAGTGCTTCACTAATGGCGCCGGTGCTTCCGCAAAATCAACAATATTCAGGAGGTCGTTACTAACAAAAGCGAGATCCAGTAACCGACCGTTACTTTCTAAGCGGCATTTAGGACGGTAATGGCTCGAAAGTTCTCACACTCCAGCTTGTTGCTTTTTTTGTAGATGAGGCATATGATCCCTTCCTTCCACTCCTCCGGTAGCTGTTCGTAGTTTCAACTTGTGAAGACAATTCCGTCCGTTCTTGAGCTGTTGGATGGCATTTTTAGTTTCTCTCAAGGTTGGAGCTGGTTGGTTTACATCGTCCGCCGAACTGACGTAGTCTCCTCCTCCGCTGCCTTGAGCTTCACTGCCTGTGCAAATCACTCGAAGGGCTGCTTCAAACTTTCGATCACCACACGTTCGTCAGTCAAGATACTTTCATCCTTATCCCTGTACAAGTACATCTGGGTTCGCGGTACAAAGCCTTTGCGGGATGCGTTGAGCTGCTGATAGAACTTGCGTGTTTCTTGAGAACGGCACAGCTGTTCCATCTCCTCACACTCCGCTTCTCCCACACGCTTAAAAATAATAACACAGAGATGTGTTTGCTTCACACAAAACGGACCTAATGCAGAACAACACCTAGTGAGCGACAGTTACACAGGCACAAAAATGCCTTGTACGGTCGTGATAAAGGTCCTTTTTAACATGTAAACGTTTGTACTCTTTGTTTAATGAGGAACCAAATACTGTTGAAAATATTGAAATCCAAGCCTCAATAAAACCACACGAGCTATTTTTGTGGCTGTGTAACCCGTGGCTCATCTAGGTGTTGTTCTGCATTTGGTCCGTTTTGTGTGAAGCAAACAGATCTCTGTGTTATTGATTTTAAGCGTGCACGCGGCATTTATTCTCCTGAATGAGGCGGTTCTGTTTTCTCCGTTTCCATAGCGTTCCAAGTTCAGCCGGGTCCCTTGCTGAAACGCGACCGCCCACGTTGCGTCCTTTTCCTCCATAATCTGTCTGAATACCGGGGCAGCCATCGGTTGTTGATGACATTGTTGATGACGGAGTCGATGTTAGCTTTTTTAATTTATTTACGTTTACGTTCACCACTTGTCTATATTAGCGCCACGATAAGTTCTGACGGAGAAGTGCCGTCCATCAATCAGAATTTGATCCGATTTTGGCCTGTCTTTGTAAGAGTAGTCACCTTGCTACTACCCAAGCCGTTCCTGGGTGATTCCAACAAGTTGATTGTCCGTTGCTTGTTTGTTTTGAAAGGCTGGCCCTGCATAGACGCTGTTGTGAGCTGCTCCTAACATGGAGAACAGACGCTCGATAAGATTTGCACCTCCGGAGAGGAGCAAGCCCCCAACCCCTCATTCCCCCCAAACAATTAATCCCGGAGCATACGACCATAGCTCCCACTGGTGTTGGTTACCCGATCTTCCCTAAGGTTGTCGTACACCAGCCGGCACCACGGAGAGGTAGGGATAGACGGAATGAGGTCGGTACGTTACTAAGGACCGCGAAATGGGCATTTGCCATGCCATTTTAAAGAAATACTTCAACTATAATTATTTTTTATTCAAGGACTGAGTAACAATTCTTGTTAGTACATTGATGTTGAAGACTTGAATTTATTTTCATTGCCAAAGCAAAAAATATATATCCGGCGTTCACAAACCCAGTATATTTCCGTCACATTGCTTTGTAACTAGTTTCAATGAAAATTCATATATCCCCAAGAGGCATAGGTCACCATTCATTTTCTAACCCGATAGATAATTGAGCAGCCTTTGCTTGTTCCAGATAAGAGCCTATTATCCCCTGTTTGTATTGTATGGAGATCTATTCGAAATGCCCCTTGATTTGAAAGCTCGCAATTTAGCCATTTTTTGTTGCCCTCAACGTCTACCCATTCAAAGCTAATATGTTTAGCGTGACTGAAATTTATCATTCGCCGCTGAATGATCTCCAACGAAATTTTCATAATGCTATCTCCTCATTAGCACTTGCCATATAATAACCGTCCATGAGCCTGCCAACCTCTTCTGCCCGACTGATCTATGTCTGACGGCCGTCAAATTCTGCTCTCTAGCATAGTACGTACGAGTTCGTCACTCTCTCAAGTGCAAGTGATTTTGACACCGCTGCACGTTTTCCACTTCAAACGCAAACTAAAATCAATCATTAAGTACCTATCCAGCGAGCGGAGATTGCTCCGTAAGTAACTGACGATGCGATGGCTTGACGGAAGGCAATTGAGCATTTTAGTTCAATCTCACTGGCCAATGGCGCGTCGCGAGCTGCGGCAAAGTGTGGCTACAAGTTGGGGCATAAGTACCGTTCAACAATCGCAGCACTTTTAGCTGACCTTCAGGTGAATAATGATTGAATGTGACTTTGTTGCGGTGAATATAATCTTTTTTAGCCTGTTAGGTGGAATTTAGATATAAAAAAGCATCTATGGGTATGAGTACTTCATTCAAGTTTTGGTAGTTGGACTATTATAACCATCTACCGCATGAGGTAACCACGATGTAGATCGTAAGTAAAATCATTGCGCAAATACGAATTGCGATTAGGGGAGGGTCATGAACAGTTAGACAGGTGTTACTAGTCTTTATTATATTGGTCAAACTGTTTGAACAGCTCTTCAAGTAGACTGGAGTTGAAGGTCTAGTCGATAAAATATGTATAGAAAATAAAAGCTCCTTCTATGAATATGTGGAAGCAGACAAAAATGCTGACGGGAAGTAAGGAAGATAAAAGCTTAAATGTATCGGCTTGAATAATAGTTTGCATCCCCTAACAACTGTACCTCAGACCCATAAATATATAACAAGAGCCGACTACTGCCAAATAAGTAAAAATCATTGTCGTCTCTTAATCCTAAAGTTTATCATACATTATAACAAACTGATCCAAACACACCTGGGAGTAAAACAGACGATAAATGACATACACATACCGTTTGTACATTTCATAGCAGCCGTCGACAGTGTTGTACAGCGCTAAGCTTCGTAAATATGACTGGTTTTTATCGCGATAAATCAAGGTAGAGTGATGGGCACTTGATGCAACCCCTCTCGACGATGATGACGTTACACCACACCATAGAATATGAGCTTTCAACTGAATGCATGCCTAATATCTTCTTTGCGAAGTAAATTAGAATTATAAACACCCGGCCACCACCGGCATGATAATGGAGACTCGCGATCGAAGGTCACTTACCATCCTGATTGATGTCCCACACGATCACCTTTGCACCGAGTTTGGTTAACCGTAGCGCCAGCAACCGGCCGAGACCGCCGCCTCCTCCGGTGACCAGAGCAAGCTCTCCGGTGAGGTCTTTCTTTGGTGTGCCAAATAATGAGTAGTAGATGGCCTGCAAGAGAAAACGAGAGATAGAAAATATTAATATGTAGGCTTAAGTGTGGACTTGTCAGTGAATGCGTTATTGAGTGTTGATTGCTCTTTGGTATAAGCTCGTTTGCTAGTATTAATCATACCGATAAAGAATTAAGAGTACAGAATTGAAGTCTAAATAATAAATTCGAGAGTAAGTACGCTGCCGTGCTAAGCATAGTTGTCCCATGTCGTTTTTTTGCGATGCCATTCTCACTGTTCTAGCGGTTGCGCATTTTGCAAAAGAAATTATTGCTCTATCAGACATCATTGCTATACTATCCAGCATACCATTCTGGTATTCAAATGGATTGATGGATACTTTTGATGAACGCCAGGGCAGCGAGAAGGTCATTATTTAAAAATGACAAGGGACAACTATGCTTGGAACGGCAGTACACTTCCCTCACAATTATGGAACACTTTTGCCAAAAAGCAATAATTTCACAATCAAGTTCACTACTTTTAATGGTAAATGAATTCCTATCAGCCATATTTTCCCACAGTTATGCAATAGTTCAGTCTTTCCTGTAAAAATCGCTTCTTAATCAATTTTTGTGTCGACTTTCAGGATCAAAAGCAATAACTGTATTTTACTATTCTACTGCAGTTACTGCATGGGCGGTATGAATGAGTTTGTAACTAATATTTGCATTAAATCGGCGTTGTGCAAAAAAAACCCGTATAAAAAAAGTATACGAGTCTTTGTTCATATGGGGGATATGTCCCGTGTAAAAAAAATCCTTATGGGCCAAACACAATTGGTACGTTTGCGTGCGTTTTGACAGTTTTCTCATGGGAAAACTGTCAAAACGCACGCAAACGTACCAATTGTGTTTGGCCCATTACTATTTCGAGAATCCGTTTAAAAAAATCCGTTTTATTTCGAGAATCCGTGTAAAAAACCGTGTTAAAATAATCGGGTTTATTTTCAAAATATGTGTAGATTCTTTATGCCAAGCCATTAGTTTTTTTTTGTCAGGAATAAGGCTTCTCCAACTTTGGGGCTGATAACTGAATTTTTTCCCAAACCGTCATCGGAACGAGCTTAGAGCGAAAAATTCTAAAAGCCCAAAAAGCCTTATTCCATGTTTACGTTTAAAAAATGCCATAAACAAAGAGTCTATCAAGCAAACACAGAATGACTGGTCAAGAAGGTCTATTCCGGAGAAAAATGAAAATAGAATTTTCTTTTATCGATTTCTTCACTTTTTTGTTATTGACGTAGGACTTACGTCTCTCTTTACTATACCGGGTGTCATTTCAAAATATTCAAATCGACCGCGTTACGCTGTGTTGAAAGATTTTAAACGTTAATAGCGTTCGTCTCAGTGGACGAATTTCTGCGGTAAGCCCCTCAATCGACAGATTTCAAGTATGCCTTCCATGTCTATGCTTGATAATACCCGAAAAACTTGTTTCAATAGGCATGAAACTGTTTTCAATGAAAAGCATTGAGATCAAGGGAACCTATAAATATGGGTACCGCATAATTCTTGCATCATTCCATTACCACGTTCTGATTGGTGCAGACACCAGCGAATGAGCAGCCGCTGGGTCTGCCGAGAAGCCATAAAATAGCGCAACGCGATTTTTTCCTTTCATTCTGACCGAGACAAGCGAAGCAACCGCATCATCGATTGAACAGCACTCACACCTTTTAGCAGGGAATGAAGTCTGCACCGACCGCTTTTTCGGCTCGACACCATCGAAGCGACCATCATCAGCCGAAACCTAGCCAGTACATCAGCAGTCCACCCTACAGACCCGACAAAGCAGCAATGCTGAGCAGATACCGGCAGCAGCAGCAGAGTCGAGCCGAGACCGGCCGGCTGAGCTGAGACAGGCTGAAGAAAAGCCACATGATGCAGCATGTATGTCCAAAAAACAAACGGTTCTTCAGAGAGCCAATAATAGAGATCAATATCAATGCTTTCAATACCTTTTGGGATAGAAATTGTACTTGGGTGCCAAATCCAATATTCTAGAGATAAAATTTAATGCGTGAATTTCCTAAATAGCGTCAAAACTAACAGTGGATAATTTTTCTGATTTAACCGCGAAGTGGACGAAGGACTTCGCTTGACCATGCCTTTAAAGATTCATAAGATGTCCAAATCTCTCACATAATCTTATTTGGATTAAAAAAAACACCGATAACAGCTCAAACATTAATAAACTATCAATCGATTTTTCATCAAATGTTGGATTTTTTGGCATTGATAAAAAAATATGTAGATAAACATTGTTTGATACTGACCGCACACAAAGCGAACGTGACTGAATGATCGTCTCATGTTACCAATTCTAAATCTTATCACCCGAAATCCCATGTCCGGGTGTTTCCTTCCTTCTACTACTAACAATGTTGTCTCAGAAAAGAACACGTACTTCCCACCTGAACTGCAATTCTAAGCTCGCTTGCCCGGCTTATTGGCCTGTATCTAGCGAAAAGTCCCGTTAGGAAATAGACGCCAGCAGCGAGCAACAAGCGTAAAAAAGAAGAAGCCCTTCTCGAACGCGTTGATGATGACGATTTGGCTGACAAAGAAGCGGGATACAAGACACTAGCTGATTGGCCCACCAATTGGGAAGCAGAGAAGATTCAAAATAAGGTATAAAAGAAAAATGCATTCGCTCGCAGAGCATTCAGTCTTTTTTATACCATCACTAGAAATTCGCGGTTATTTGAAAAGATCGAGTTTCTTACTTTTTGCACTTAGCCGAAGCAAACAGCCTTTTTCAAGGCATTAAGAGTTAAAAATAATGTTCTCCTTCAGTCGCTATCGCACGGATTAGAAGGCTCTTCAGTGGAAGGGCTGAGATACAGTCTACATCCTCTGCTGAGCCAACTTGTGGTTTATTTCAGGCAGTCCTTCAGTGGGAAGGTTGCCACTGTCGAGGCTAATATTTCGTCACCGGACAGATACTTCCTGAATTTTTTTGATGATTCTTGTTCGAGGTAGATTTGATTTCTGTGTCGGTTTGATGAGAAGATTTTGCCAAGGAATGGTATGCAACGCCGATTATTTATCCAAAATACTTGATGTTAGAAATTTGGACATATTATGTATCTTAAAGGCATGGTCAAGTCAAGTCCTACGTCCACTTAGCGGTTATGTCACAGACATTACCCACTGTTCGTTTTTCGACGCAATTAAGGTAATGGATGACTAAACCAAGGAAAACTTTTCAAAACGACTTATCTGCTTTTGTAAACAAAGATTCAAACGACATTTTGACGTATCTGATAGCTCCCCCACGTAAACAAACACCACCAACAGGTAGCGGAAACCTTCACCTACCTATTAATGGTGTTAATTTGCGTGGAAGAGCTATCAGATTCGTCAAATCGTTGTTTGATTCTTTGTTTACAAAAGCAGATAAGTCGTTTTGGAAACTTTATCTTGAAACAGTGTGAATTAAGGGGTTTTAGAAGTTTTTGCTTCTCGAAAAATCTTAAATCTGCGAAATGGGAATTGAAATTGTGATGCATTTTTTTCGAACAGTGTTTTCTAAATGTTTACGTTATAGAAGTAGGCCCTTTTCACATATTAAGCGAGATATGCTTTTAATTTTATATTTTCCTGTTTATTACATCTGGTTTAACATATATTTGTAAGATTTTTCCATAGGATTCATTCTTAAGGGTACGCAATTACGAACATGTCCATGTCCTATGGTGGTTGGAAACAAAACTAAACAAAAAAAAATCGATAATTTTACAAACTTCGAGATCATACCAAATTTAGATCCAATCTGATCAATACAAGGGCCGTCCGTTGACCATTGATAGACAGTAATTGATCCTTCTGAAGGTCCTAAACGTCCAGGAAGTGGCAAATTTATTCGAGAAACTTCTAACAATTTGTTATAGAAATCTAAGAGTAAGACCAGAGCCGTAATGTGATTAGGAATTAGTCCCGGAAGGGCACCATGTTTCCTTCCGAAGGATCTCTAAAACATCGAACCACTTAGGGTCAGAGAAAGCCTATCAAAGAAGTTCTTAAAAATCAGTCAGTTGTTTCACAGGTAGAAGCATTACTATTTCGGAGGGTTTATTTGGGACACTTTATGACAACTTTAGGGAAATTAGCTGGATAAAATCGTAGCTCTCTAGAACCAATTTAAAGGCTTTTATGGGTTGCAGCCTAAAAGATCAAAGCGTGGTGCTACATTGAAATTGCTTTCACAATTATGCAATAACTGGAAAATAGAAACCATTCAGATGTCGGCTGGATGACGGTACGGAGTATCGTTCCATTTCATTTGGAATTCAACTATACGAAACGGAATAATAAAAGCTATATACTCCGACCACATCCGACGAATTTTGCTTTGATTTACCTCAAGTTTTTAGCAAACTTGCTGTCGCGAAATAGGTGCCTCTTCATTACAACCGAACAATCCGTTGACTTGTTACACGGTTAGAAAAAAGTACCTAATTTTAGGTACTTTTTTCTCTTGCATCTCCCTCCTTCTTCCTTTTGTTGTCATAAAATGAAGAGCAAAACCACTCAACAAGGGCATTATAGTGTGGGAACCCAACGTTGAGTAATCTCATGTTTACAAAAGTTGAGTAAAATTTACCTAACTTTTGGTTAGTTTCTATTTAAAAGTAAGAATATATTACTTAATATTAAGTGAATTTTACTTAATCTCAAGGAAAAATTACTTAATTTTGGGTTCCCACACTGAACCCCCGATTTGAGTGAAAAGTACCTAATATTAGGTACTTTTTTCTAACCGTGTAGGATATGGAAATAATAATATCTCAAGGCCATGTTGAAAACTGATGGTTACATTCGCTCTGAAAATTTCAAAACTATTTTGCATCTGTTCAAACCCTGGCTGGGGTTGGTTGGCTGAATTTCTCCGCCGCATTTGTTTGTTTATAACTTTTTCCTCAATTTGTTTTCATCCATGAAAATATATCACAGATGTTCCCAAGACTTGAGCATTCTGTATGTCTGTATTATAAAAGTTCTTATTTATCTGGTACATACTTTAATTTGTGCTCAAGATCGTTTTGTAGAACGATGCGCATATGATTATTAACAATCCGGAGATGACGAGTTCGATTTTCGGTACGGTCTAGGATGTTTGTCAGCTCCCTGGGTTTAATTAAAACCAATAACATCCATATCTAATACAGGATGAGGAGTGGAAAATCAATTCAACAGTCATTGCAACAAAAGACTGACAATCTTCTGTTTCTTCATGATCTACATTGGAAAGAAAATTTTGATTTATTAGGAAGGTAATGTATAGGAACTCGCGTTGATTAGATGCGAAAGAGTACATTTTACGACATTGTTTCAAAAGTACCAAAACTAACGCCGTGTTTCACTCAAACGTGCACTCGCAAACTCCACACAATGCTCGCCGGGTGGTTTCTGCAAATTATGAAGGATCGTGCTTCTTTTGACAGAAGCGCCACGTGCTATACAAATGCACGATATAACAATTACTAATCATTTAGTTTCACCGTCCCGAAAACTGATAAAAATTATACAATGATCGCACAGTGGCTGCAGCATGCTCATTGGTTAAAGAACTGCCCATGAAATAAAATAGGAGCATTTTCTGGGAAATGTTATAAGTTATATGGAATTTTGATTTAGAAGCCTGTTTCCAAACTTGCTGTCGTATATTTTGACATGTGTACAGAATTATCATTTTTTTTATTTTTCAGTTTTCAACCTTTTGTCCCTTTTGTACCTTCGAACTTTTGTCCATTCGACCTGATGTGTTTCGACCTTCTGTCCCAATGCTTTTTATGCATATGCTTATTGTACTGAGTTGTGTTAGAAGAACTTTGAACATCCCATACACATAGAAAATGATCACTTGTGATGCGCACATGATTACTAAACATAATTGAGTGTACAGAATTATCAAGCAATGTGGAATAGAATTTATTCACTTTCGATTCATTCACATGCTCTCAGATATGAAATATGATTTCCAATATTTTTTTCTGCAAAGCCAACATCCTGACAAACCATTTTGCAATCAAGCTCTCATCTTTGATTGTATGTATACAGGCATGGGCTGATAAAAACTCCTTTACTTTTAGTTCGATTGAACGCCATAGTTTAATTTATGCTCATAAGTCGAATGCAATCTATGTCACTGTTTAACGCATTGGCGTAACTAGATCCGATGCCTAGGGGGGACTATAGCCCCTTCATCTATTTTCTCTATTTTGAGTTTCTTTTCAAAAATTCTCGAACATGTTTCGGAGTGGGATGTAATTCCAATAAGGCCGTTACAAATATTTAATTGACTTTTTGTCCTACTGGTCTCCGAAAGGTCAAGGGGGGGGGATAATAAAAAATAAATATTAAAATGAAAAAAATCAAAAAACTCCTCGGATTTGTTAAAGAATGTTTTGAAAATCCTCAAAATTATCCAAATTTTATTTTGTTGCCCCCACAAAATATTATTTTTTGGCAAAAAAATCCGAGGGGGGGGGGAGGTAGACAAAATAGATTTTGAATATTTGTATCGGCCTAAGAAGAAGAAAAAGAAGAAAAATATGATAAATCAGATCCAACCACTTAAGGCAATTGCGGATCAATCACACTCATCCATATTCTCTTTTCTTTAGCACGTGCTTTCTGTTATAGCCCACAGTATCGAAGTGTATTTGTTTACCTGCCGATGATTGCTACAACGACTCAAATTGATAGCGTATGGCTATTGCGTCTAAGTGTAGTAGCGCACGGCTTTGTCTCACCCACTCAAAGGACAATTTGTGATGGATCGCCGTCAGGTTCCCATTTGGGCAATGAATATTTCACATTGCATATTTCATAAATATTCTATCTAGCTCAAATGAAAAACAAAATAATGCAAAGTTCCTCCAGGGATTCCGACGAGCATCTTCCAAGAATTCCAATGAGAATCCTTTATTGATTCCAACGAGAATATTTCAGGGATTCCGAGAAGAATCTCGGGGATTCAGACGGGAATGTTCCAGAGAATCCGAATGGAATCCTCCAGGAATTCCGAAGGGAAGTAGAAGCAAATCGTCGAAGGATTCCAAAGCAATCTGTCGATGGATCCCGATGCAAATTGTCGAGGGACTCCGAATTAATCCTCCAGGGATTCTGTAAAGAATTTTCTAAAGCAAATCGTCAAATGATTTTGAAGCAATTCGTCGAGGGATTCCGAAGTAAATCGTCAAGGGAGTCCGACTTAAATTTTCGAGGAATTCCAAAGCAAACCGTCGATGTATTCTAAAGCGAATCGTCAAATGATCCCGTAAAGAATCCCCTAGTGATTCCGAAGGGAATCCTCTGGGGATGTCGAGGTTGATCGTTGAGGGATTTCAAAACAAATCGTCGAAGGATTTTGAAGCAATTCGTCGAGGGACTCCGAAGTAAATCGTCGAGGGAGTCCGAACTGAATCCTCGAGGAATTCCAAAGCAAACCATCGATGTATTCTGAAGTAAATTGTCGAATGATTCCGCAAAAAAAAATCCTCCAGGGATGTTGAAGCAAATCATCCAAGGATTTCAAAGCAATTCGTCGAGGGATTTCGAAGCAAATCGTCAGAGGGATTCCGATCGTCGAGGAATTCCGAAGCAAATCATTGAGGATTTCCAAGGCAAAACGTCGAGAGACTCCGAATTAAATATTTAAGGAATTCCGAAGCAAATCGTCAAAGTGTTCTGAAAGAAATCGTCAAAGAATTCAGAAGCAAATCTTCGAACGACTCCGCAGCAATTCCGAAGCAAATCAACGAGATATTCTGAAGCGAATCTTCCATGGATTATGAAGGGTATCACACATTTCCATAGGTATCCTTCAATGATACCGAAAGGAATCCAGTGTGAATTCATCTGGATTCCGTTTGAAATTCTTCGATGATTCTGAAAAGAATTCTTTAGAAATTTCAATGAGAATTCTTCTCGGATTCGGATGAGAATTCCTCTCGGATTCTGATGAGAATCCTTCTCGAACGCTGATGGGAATTGTGGAGATTATCATGCTGATGCTGCTAGGCAAGCGGAAGTCTGCTGATAAACTGTCTGTCACTCCAGTACGTGATAAATGACGACATATCTTTGACCGCGAAGTACCACGATTGCTTTGATTGATATTTAGGTGGTTCTCCGTTGTTGTTCATATCAAGCTTATTTTGATGCTTTCAAATCAATTAGATATTGCCTTTTCATATTTAATACCAAGTGCAATTTCACTACCACATAGGAATCTTTTTCAGTAATCAGAAACATGATCATTTGTCTTCTACTCATCTTATTATGATGATGATGATGAAGATGATGATGATGATACTACCATCTATTGTAGCAAGGCACCTGCCGATAGCACTGGCCATATCTGACAAACGATTTGATCATGATTATACTACTGTTTGTATTTCATCAGACTCCTGTATGAACAAATAAATAAATAAATAAAATTCCATATCCTGGACGAGATAGGACCTTTCTTCAATGCCAGCTAGTTTTAGATGTACGCCTTTAGAGATAGAAAACCAATAGCGCTTAGGGAGACGAGCCAGCCTCGGGCTGAAAGTCTCCTTAATAAAGACAAAAAAAACAATAGCGCTTCAAGAGATTTTCTGGTCTAGATCGGGGAATATGCTTCATTCTGGTTCAAAGATCGAGAAATATACTTCTGGATTTCTGAAAAGCTTACATAAAAAGACGGATGGCAGTATCATACATAATAACACAATTGTTTTGATTAATATGAATATGTATTCTGACTTTTTTGCCTTTCTCGTACAACGAACTTTTTATTTCAAAAACTTTTTTTTTCTTATTTTTTATATCGTTGTAATCAGATGATTTATAAAATTCAACATATTGATGTATGAAGGGCCAAAAATGGGGGTGGTGGACCTGTAAGCAGAGACACTTACATGAAACCCACGGGAAAATGAGAATCTCCTTCCAGCAGAATGATCCAATAAAAAGAATAATGAAATTTGTAATACTTGTCAAGTTTTTCACGGAATGGATTGTTTGAAGAAGGGCGCATCAACTGGTTAACAAATGTTGGAGATAAAAGTAATAGACGCGAACAATTAAAACCAAGGTTGCTAATAATCGGATCAAAGAGTAATCGTGCTGACAATTTGAACGATGTGTAATGTGACCATACGTCCCGCGTTTCGCGGGACAGTCCCGCATTTTCACTATTTGTCCCGCGCTGAAAAGCGTCCCGCGAAACGTCCCGCATTCAACTTATTATCTAGATAATGTCCCACGAAATACAGAAAAATAGAATACATTATTAGTCTTTACTTAGTATTTTAAAAGAAATTATTAGATTTTTAAAATTTATAATTCAGACTAATTCTAAGTTTTATACGACAATCATATGTATCATAGAAATCAAGATTAAAATGTTCTGTGACTCAGACTACATTATCTCTATTGTTTGTTTTACCATGGGAATCTTGTGAGCAGATTTTGCCTCTATGTATTTCCTGGTGCGTAATTGCTTGTATTTCGAAACGGAACATCCAAAATATCACTACATTTAAATGCCATGCGGAGCAAAATCTTGTGGAAAATCAACTCCAGTTAGAAGATATCCTTTACTGTGTGGATATTGGATACCGATAACAGTGTTGGGAAAACTCAAATTCTTAGATCTCATACAATGTTCAAATCAAGCGCGAGTCAAACACCACCCGACTTATGGCAGAGAGAATCGTTCATGATTCGACTTATGGTTTGAATCATTGCTTGATTTCTACGTGTTATTCTCCGTTGAATAAATTGAATTTACTTCCTTAAAACAATGGAAAATAAATCCATAAGTAACATAAACTATGCTTTTATTGGATTTTTTTTTTAAGCGAAATCCTTTTTGGCGAATAAGCGGAACGATGCGATTTTGCATGCAAAACTCAAGCACGATGCTCTCCCTGCAGAATCGCAAGCGATCTGAAATGGGACGAAATTTTTGATTTTCTGAGTAGATATCTATTTAGTCCCACATGTTTGGAAATAAATTGGAACAATAACCGTGGACCTGATTTCTGAAGGCGAAAGCGTCAACCAGAATAGACTTTTAGAAAAATATGATCTAATTAATTCATAATCACAGTATCTACTTTTGTTAGGTATTTTAGAAATATTTATTAAGGTTATTCAGGAAATAATTTTCGAGATTCGATATCATTGCTTCTATCGCTACAAAAAAATCTAACAAAATTCTGTACACTAGACGATCAACAGCTGAAAGTCATTTAATTGCAACGCTTTTTAACTGCGATTCGATAGTTGCAACAGTTTTATAGTTATCGGATAGGGAACCGCTAAACTTCAATATTATACGAAATTCCATGGCAGCTACATTGAGCTGCAAAATCAACGTTTAAAGAAAGCTTTCACTACTAAAATGAGCAGCCGTTCATCAAACAGTTGGCAAACTAAGCCTTGTCTTGTCTTAGCACGTACACAGCCAATATAAAACAATAAGCAAACTAAGCCTTGGTAACAAACAAATAATTAAAAGATTTGATTGAAGCGTATTACTAAAACGTATTAAACTATGAACTTTTTTTTGTCCCGCGCCCACACAAAATTTATCTGGTCACATTAACGATGTGACTCAGGTTATTGTTATGGCAACGAAACGGCTGTTAATTTTCGTCTAGAGATCAGCTCTTGCCGCTCACGGTGAAATGTATGTTTAACACGGTTCACTCACCCTCACTATAGTTCATCTATCTGTCAAAAATTTCGCCATATAGTAAGCTGTGAAAATCAAACATAGTCGCCGAAAAAGTGTAACACAATTATCGCGAGTTTTATTCTCACATAATCGTCTGAAAATCAATCATAATGAGTGCGAAACGCGTGCTGCAGGTAGAAGTGATATTGAACGCTGTGGAAGAAATTGTTGGAGCGGATGGAAAAACTGTCCGGTACCGTTGCAATGCTAGCACCGATGAAGACCAACCATGTCATTATGTGCAAAGTTCTTTCGTTCCTGGAAATTTTAAACGCCATTTGCTTACCATTCATCCGGGTGTCGCTAGAGAACTCGGATTTATCGTGAACGATGACCCTCCGGCTAAGAAACCAAGATCGTCGAAGCTATTGGTGGAAACCTCCGTGAAGCAAGTGCTCCTTGGTACGTTGCAAATGGCAACAGGAAACAATCTGCCGTTGCGGTTCCCAGATTGGAAGGGAACAAAAACTCTTGTTGCTGCTTTATGGGCTGCTGCAAACATTAAAATGTCAAGAGAAAAACTTGCAGAGTTGATTGGCAATGCAGCCGTACTTCTTCGAAAGGAATTTGCAAGAGAGCTTGAAGGAAAAATTGTTTGCTTAAAAATAGATTTGGCATCCCGCAAGGGCAGGTCTGTTTTTGGTATCATTTCCACTCATCTCATTATGATAGGCTGAATATGGGAGACAATTCTTCTGCATAAAACGTTTTCAGTAATTCATTATGCTATACACCCAGTTTTTTTTACACGGTTTGGTTTTAGTCGTTTAAGACCTTCAGCGTCAATGAAACAATGAGTTAACCCCACGAAAAAATTTACAAAAAATCAAAGAAAATTCAGGATGTATTTAAAAAGCTGTGAAAATTCAGGTTAACCGAGAAATTAATGAATTCCAACCGTGTAAAAAAAAAACCTGGGTGTATGTTGAAAATTGATATCACTGCTAACTAGCTTTTTACATCCTAGGGGGGCTAATTTTTTTCTAGGAAGAGCTAAGACCCCCCAGCCTCCCTTATTTACGCCATTGGTTTAACGAATTACTATTTATGCATGCCTGCTGCCATTTATAATAGTTGCGTAAACTTGGGAAAAACTGACACATATGGTCGGGGCTCAGACAAACCGCACCAAGCGGCTTTTTAACTGACTTGTGATTTTTTGTTCGTAAAAGGAAATCGCAAATCATTTCATGCCAATTCATACCTACATTCATTATAGGATATCCCTAGTTCAAAGATTGAGGGATATCCGATACGATTTGCGATCAATTAAATCTGCTAAACGAAAGCTTGGGGAGAAAAAAGAGAAATTTTTGGTTGGCGGTTGATGCGATTTGGCTGAACCCCGACCATATAAGAAGCGATGCACACTTGCATGCTGAATCTGTGAGCAACTTCATCTCTCACATTGCATTGTTAACGATACTGCATTACCTCCATATGTGGGAGGTATAGTGAGCAAGAGTATTTCGGCAGTACGTGATTACAGTACAACGTTCCTTCATGAAACGGAATGTTGAAACACCCACTACAGATTAAACTGAATGAAAGACTTTCGCCATGGTCTGTGCAGGGAATTGGATCCCTTCCAAGAGTACCATCTATAACCTATATCTGTCGTTTGCACATGCAAGTTTCAGTTTTTGGTAAACTGTCTCGTGACTTACTTTCTTTTAAAAGAGCTCCCACTACGAGTTGAGTACAGAAAACCGGCTTCGTCATTTAAGGTCGACTCGATACGTAGTGCCGAAAGTCAGTTAACCAACGAACAGGTCGATGCACTTCCTAGGGTAACATTTATCATCCACTGAAGTAATTTATACAAGTTTGCCGAAAAATGTTTCCCCTAACCAATTATTTCGCTTATGTATTTCACCTTCATCATAAATGTGGAACCCGATTGTGTTCCCCTCAAGTCCGCTCAGTGTTGTAAATGTTGGTTAGCATGCGCGCATGACGCCATGCGCGATCAACTGAAGCTGATATCTTTCATGTTGCACTTGAAATTTATATGCACAATCGAATATAAATGGCATCAACGTCGATCACTCCTTTGGCTGTCATAATCTAAAAAAGTGAATGGTACTTTTTTTTCATAGCATTGCTGCTCAAAATTAAATTATATGACTTAAATAGTCCTTTTTTTTGTTAATAGGAGTGTTCACAATTTATCTGATATTTTCATGAACTTTAATATTTACGGTGTGCCACAATATTTCGAATTTTCAGAAATTTTCCCATCCAGAAGGCGTTTACAGATATTATTATAATTTGTTTACCAGTGCTTTTACAGTTGTGGAAAAAAATAGCTCAATTAAAAAAAGTCATCGTTGTTTGGTAAAGAATGTGTTAGTAATTCATAAATTCATTCAAATTTATAGTTTAGGTCAGAATCTGATGGGATGTCATAATCATAATAATTATATTTTGTATCAGCTCAACGCTTCAGGATTTACATAGGCTACATTCAATGCTGACTTGTAAGAGGATCCAAAAAATCACGTTTAGGTATACACTTGCCAGTTCCGCACGTGGTAAAAGTTGTCACCTTGGAATTACTCAGCATAATCTTGACATTCGGTAAGTGCCTTATTGCTGGGTCAACTTGGCTTCCAAGGTTGGCTGTCATCTTTACATTTTGCATTTATTTTGCAGCAAAATATATTTTCAACTTTGGATTAAACTTTATCAAATATTGTTATCAATTTGGCCAAGGTGAGTCATCATGGCACATCAAGGCGTTGAATTGCCGATAATCGGTTCGGTTTAGAATATTTTCAGATAAGACGTATTATTTTGAGTATATGGAAAGCATAATCGTGCTCGCTACTCAACGTGCACAAATCCATGCAATGATAAACATTTTGAAATAATATAATATTTTTTTTAATGATAATTTGAACACTTAGTTGCTTGAAGACAACTTGAGAAACGTAAAACCATAATAGTGGACACATATTTTCTTAAAAGCTACACTTGTACTATTTGTTAAATGTTTCTTATTTGTTGAATCAGCTTGATATCCATGCCGATGTCGCACCAGTCTGCTGTGCCTTATTTTTAAAACTGTTATCGCCCAATTACAATGGATCCCTAGATAGGGATTCTCATCATCACTAAATAAAAATTATGCCCAATATATAACTCACTACAACCATATCAATCATTTCATTCAGTCTAATGAATGACCTGATTGAACTGATGACTGACGGCCAACTTTATCGAGTAAATGTTAACATTTATCTATTTCTTTGAATAAGAGCGTGCAATGCACTAATTGATGTGATCATTTCATAACAATCCGTAAACAAATGTTATTCAATCGGACGGATGCCACCAAAGACGAATGCCATCACCGAACTCTTTGAACGGCATAATGAAAACAAAATATGTGATCATGGTGCGAACGTTTGGGGTCGCACCTCCTCCTCACCTCGAAAGAGTTTCACGAACTGTCTCCGACCCCAGAGGGACATGGTGCCGGTAAGCCTTCCGCACTGTCGTCCACGGTCAAGGTAACTATTATTTGTACCATCATGTGTCGTGTACGTAGTACGTTCGTTACCGAATGTCTTCAAATAGGTACATAGCTAAACTTCTCCGATTGGTGTTTACTGACAATCTGTTTGTCAAACACCAACAATAACCGCAATTCGGACCGAAGCATCCCGCCAGCTGCATCAACTGCCTATAGTTGGGAGCGTGTCACTTCGCAAATGATCACTGATCGATGCGATAGAGATACCAGACGTTGACTTCCGAAGCAACACGGCGTGGAGCACGATGTAGATGAAGACGTGACAACGGGCAAGGTCATCGTTCTCGAACAGGAATGCTTATCACGGAGCTAATAAGTTTGAAAACTTATCGATAGAACATAGCGAACCGGATTCTGATTCTAGTTAGGTGCCAATACAGTAGTGATACAGAAATAAACGTCATATCTCAAATATAATCGCAGTGAAGTGCAAATAAGATGCATTTTTTATGTGCTGCGCTGGTGAATGGTGATTTATTAATTACTCCGGGGCTTTTAACAGGTACTTAACAGATGGACAAGCCAACAGAACATAAAAAATAAAATGAGTCACGATTGGATGCAAACCGCGTCTTGTTTTAGATGATAAGCGATTATCGCCTGTTATGTCACTGTAAAGTAACTGGTTTCTGTGTAAATTTACAGATTTATAGAGTACTGACACCGCATTATGAACCAAAACCTGATGGCAATTGCTTGTGGTATAATGATGAAACTGCTTCTGATGAAGATACAACGATTGCGTCATTTTGACTCCTTTGCAGTTTGAGCATCGGGAAGCAAAGATTCGGTTTCGCACAGCATCCCAGATAATTAGTTACACATGTTAGGAAAAAACTGCAATTTGTGTATGATTAATTAACCCACCATTACCTCTAAGGTATTGGTATATAACAAGGTTAAAAGATCACTGTTCCAGTGGTCTTCTGTCATAAGCATATTTTTTCAATGATTTGGAATGTATGAGTCTGTCATAAGACGAGCTTAATACTATTCCATTTAATTCGACCTCAACTGTAAGGCCGGCCGTCTCTGCAAAGATTACAACGTGGTGGAATAAAATGGAATAGTACTGAACTCGTCTTATGACAGGTGAAGACAATTTACTAAAAGAGCTTAATAATTTTATCATGTATGAGTCAACAAATACAAATCTAGGATCTGTGGTGATAGTATTCAGAAAACTATAGAAATGATTGAAATGTCATAAGTTTCTGTTCAATCCACGTCGATGAGTGTCGTCCACGATCTAGGTCATATTAGGTTAGGTTTTGCATTATTTATGGTGCATGATTTGTCTTGCTAATGAAAGCAACAGTGAAAGCAGAAGTATTCGTCTATCTGTGTGTTTTCTAGAAAAAGTCAAAGATAGAATCTAGTAAGCTCAACAAAATAAAACTATCGATTACATAGTGTAGCAGATTAATCAATTCATCTTTATTGTTTAAAACCAAACAGAAAAACAAAACAAAAATAAGTGTAACAAAACATAACAATTCATTAAATATCGTATGAGTGATGAAAAGAATTATAACTTTTTAAATTAAATTTTTAAAGAAAAATTAAAAAAATGGTAATTGAGATTTAATATTATTTTAATGGCACACTTGTTATTATCGGTGAACCAATTTTTATCCATCGGAAAATACCTCAAATGTTAAATGCCTATTAAGCTTATGAACAGATCGAATGGTGACAGAGAGCGTAATATTTTTTTCCGACACTTAAATAGAATTTTTCCTTCCCATAGCACAATAGGACAGCCCCATATAAAGGTGTGGCCAAAACTACCAAAAGGCCAATTTTCGATTTGGGCGAGTAAAATGTGATGAATACACAGCTAATAACCTATATTTCTATAATCAGGACGGTTTTTATTTATATTTTTTTTTAGATTTTTAGGGGGCGTTCAAACTAGCCCCTCCTAGAAATTATATGTTTACGTTTTTTGGGAAAACGGACAGCTTTGCCATGTTTTCGTCTCAAAAGTAACATATTTATATATCGTTACAAAGCTCTTGAACAGATCTATGCAATAGGCTTGATAATGTAATGATAGCTCCGTCCAGAATTCAGTTTTTAGTAGTTTTGTAAAAGCATATTTTACGCAATATTTAACCAACAAAACAGTTTGGTGCCCCGCAATACCCCGCATTAAAACATCATTCACTACACTATTGAACTCTTAAGCTTTGAGGACCATGAATAAAATTCTGCACAAATAAACAACTTAGAAAGATACACGAATTTTAAAAATTGCCCGTTTTTGCCTTTCTCGTGTACTAAGTATGCGTAGAAGCTATATGATCGCTCTAAAAGCATTTAAAATAGCCCAAAAACTAATAGTGTTGTATACTGATCGACTCAGTTCGAAGAATTGAGGTGATGTCTGTGTGTATGGTGTGTGAATGTCTGCATGTGTGTGAGCAAAAATGGTGTTAACTCTTTTTTAAGCACTTACTCTAAACCGATTTACTCGCAACAAGTTTCATTCGTCAGAGAACGTTGGTCCATTGTTCCCTATTAAAAATAGGCTTGATCGGACTATGGGCTCAAAAGTTATGGCCAAAATACATTTTCATATAATATACGAGAAAGACAACATTACCGCTAGGGGGATTAATCAGGTGTTTTGGTAAACTTCTTATTTTTAAATTTTAATCTGAGTTACTCAATAATGCCACTTTAATTGAATTTGGTGACGAACACAATTCACATAACATTTTAAGGAATAGGGTTATGCCTTAACGTTTCGCATAATTCAAGAAAAAATCATCTATCATATAAAAAGCGTTACGCAGCGTTAAAGCGTTGAGAAGGGAAGTTGTTCAAAATTTAAAATTTTGACATTACTACACTGCCGTCATACGCATAATTGTCCCATGTTTGCTGGGATTTCCTATGTACATGGGACAATTATGCGTAGAATGGCAGTACATTATTGGAGCAAATTATAGATTTAACCATAACGTGTCATAACGTGTTGGATGAGTAGTGTGAATAACTCTTTGCCACAATACCTTTTTATAATTATGAAAGAAATCTTAATGAAATATCAAATAAATGAATATCCATTTCGCTGATGTCACAGTATGACGCTAATTGAATCTGTTCTGCCCTCCTTTGTTGGTTTAATAAGTTCTACTCAGTGAATTTTCAACGCCAGAAGCTAATAGTGCTTTTTTGATCATTTTTGGAAATCTGTGTTGCATCCATTTGTCTATGACACGAATATACAGTATGACCATTATTATTTTATCTAGCATCAAACAGGCTTATTGCAAGCTAAAAAGTGACCAAATTCCGTTGGTTTTGTAGAATATGAGAAAAATCGATGCTATGCCGAAAATTAGCCCCATACCCCATTGAAGGCTCAGAAAAAATATTTTTCTTCTCTATCTATGTTTTTATGATGAATACCACCGTTTATTGCAGGATTCATAATTTTGGCCAAAAATACCTCCTTTTTTCCTATTGTGGCATAGGAACGAGCCCGCCAGAATTACAGTGAATGTTTAGCAATAGATATACTTAATTTTTGCTGATGGTTTAAAAGATAACTTTTTTGATCGCACATACCTGATTGCATGATGTATATTTGGATTATTTTTGGATTAAATTTGGATTGATTTTGGTTTGGATTTTGATTAGGTTTGAATTAGATTTTTTTAAATTTGTTTTCATTTGGATTTTGGATTGGATTTGGATTAAATTTGAATTATTGTTTATATTTGTAGAGATGCGGATTGAATTTTGATTGGGCTTGGAATTGGGTTTTTGGTTTAGGATTAGGATTGAATTTGGGTTGGTTTTGTTTTATATTTGGATTGGATTTGGATTGGATTTGGATTGGATTTGATTTGGATTGGATTTGGATTGGATTTGGATTGGTTTGATTGGTTTGGATTGATTTGGATTGATTTGATTGGATTTGGATTGGATTTGATTGGTTTGGATTGATTTGGATTGGATTTGATTGATTTGATTGATTTGGATTGATTTGGATTGATTTGGATTGATTTGATTGGATTGGATTGATTTGATTGGATTTGGATTGGATTTGATTGATTTGATTGGTTTGGATTGATTTGATTGGTTTGGATTGATTTGGATTGGATCTGGATTGGTTTGGATTGGTTTGGATTGATTTGGATTGGTTTGGATTGGTTTGATTGGTTTGGATTGATTTGGATTGATTAGGATTGATTTGGATTGGTTTGATTGGATTTGATTGATTTGGATTGGTTTGGATTGGTTTGATTGGATTTGGATTGTATTGATTTGGATTGGATTTGGTTTTAATTTGGATTGATTTGGATTGATTCGGATTGGTTTGGATTGATTTGGATTGGATTTGATTGGATTTGGATTGATTTGGATTGGTTTGGATGGTATTGGATGGTATTTGGTTTGATTTAGATTGATTTGGATTGGTTTGGATTGGATTTGATTGGTTTGGATTGGTTTGGATTGGATTAGACTTGGATTGGATTTGGACTGGATTTGGATTGGATTTGGACTGGATTTGGGTTGGATTTGACTGGATTCAATTTGATTTCAATTGGTTTCGATTGGTTCAATTGATTTCAATTGGTTGGATTGACTTGGACTGGTTTGACTGGATTATGATTGGTTGGATTGAATTTGGGTTGGATTTGGATTGGACTTGGATTGGAGTTGGAGTGGTTTGGACTGATTTGGATTGGACTGGATTGGACTGGATTGATTTGGATTGAATTTGGATTGATTTGGACTTGGATCTTGACTGGATTTGGATTGGTTTGGAATGGATCTGGATTGATTTGTATTGGATCTGGACTGGATTGGTTGGACTGGATTGATTGATTTGGATCGATTTGACTGATTTGGATTGGTTTGGACTGGATCTTGATTGGTTTGATTGGACTGGATTGGTTTGGATTGGTTTGGACTTGGTTTGACTGGTTTGGATTGGATTTGACTGGATTGGACTGATTGACTTGGATTTGACTGGATTGGATTGGATTTGGATTGGATTTGGATTGGATTTGGATTGGATTTGGACTGGATTGGATTTGGACTGGATTGGATTTGGACTGGATTGGATTTGGACTGGATTGGATTTGGACTGGATTGGATTTGGACTGGATTGGATTTGGATTGGATTTGGATTGGATTTGGATTGGTTTGATCGATTTGATTGGTTTGGATTGACTGGATTGACCGATTGGACTGACTGGTTTGGATTGGTTTGGATTGGACTGGATTGACTGGATCGATTGATCTGACTGGTTTGGATTGGTTTGACTGATTTGACTGGATCGGATTGGATTTGATTGGTTTGGATTGGTTTGACTGGATTTGACTGATTTGGACTGGATTTGGATTGGTTTGATTGGTTTGACTGATCTGGATTGACTTTGACTGATTTGGATTGGTTTGGATTGGATTCGGACTGGTTGGACTGGATTGGATTGGATTTGGATTGGTTTGGACTGACTTGACTGGATTTGGATTGGTTGGATTGATTTGGACTGATTTGGACTGGATCGGATTGACTTGACTGGATTTGATTGGATTTGGATTGGTTTGATTGGATCGATTGGATTTGATTGATTTGGATTGACTGGATTGATTTGGATTGGATTTGGATTGGATTGGATTGGTTTGGATTGGATCTTGACTGATTTGATTGGATTTGGGTTGAATTTGGTTGGATTTCAATTGATTTCAATTGACTTCGACTGGATTTAAATTGGTTCAATTGATTTGGATTGGTTGGATTGGTTTGGACTGGATTATGATTGATTTTGATTGAATTTGGGTTGGATTGGATTGGGTTTGGATTGGATTTGATTGGATTTGATTGGATTGGATTGGTTTGGATTGGTTTGGATTGGTTTGACTGGATTTGGATTGATTTGGATTGATTTGGATTGGTTTGGATTGATTTGGATTGGTTTGGATTGGTTTGGATTGGATTTGATTGATTTGATTGGTTTGGATTGGTTTGGATTGATTTGGATTGGTTTGGATTGATTTGGATTGGTTTGGATTGATTTGGATTGATTTGATTGGATTTGGATTGGTTTGGATTGATTTGGATTGGTTTGGATTGGATTTGATTGATTTGGATTGATTTGGATTGGATTTGGATTGATTTGGATTGATTTGGATTGGATTTGGGTTTGGATTTCGATTGGTTCAATTGGATTTCAATTGATTTGGATTGGATTGGGATTGGATTTGGATTGATTTGATTGATTTGGATTGATGGATTTGGATTGGATTTGGATTGGATTTGGATTGGATTTGGATTGGATTTGGATTGGATTTGGATTGGATTTGGATTGGATTTGGATTGGATTTGGATTGAATTTGGATTGGATTTGGATTGGATTTGAATTGGATTTGGATTGGATTGGATTTTTAATAAATAAAAATAATCATGATTAAGGGGTATCCAGTAGCCTTGCGTGCAAAGACGATTGCCAATCCGGAGCTTTCAATTAATAACTGAGAAAATGCTAATAGAAGACTAAATTGAAAAACAGGACAAGTTCCAGTTGGAATGAAGAGCCATCGAAGAAGAAGAAGAATGATGATTAAAGTAAAATTATGATGATTTTCGATTAGTGTTTTAAGCCTTCAAATCTATTGTTTCTTGGCCATCTATCACAAATTTGTTTTAGAAACGAGTGCTCGAGAAAGGCAAGAACTGTAACTAAAGAAATAGACATTTCGTCGAATGATGTTTAGTCGAATGACGTTTGGTCGAAAGATATGTCGTTGAAAGGGCGTTTAGTCTAAGGGGCATTTGGTCGTATGGACAGTTTGTTGAATGTGAATTGCAGCATTTACTTCCAAATATAACTCATTGATGGTTAAACGAAAACTTAAACTCGACCATATGGCCATTCGACCTAATGTCCCTTCGACGTAATGTCCTTTTGGCCAGATGCCATTCAACTCAATGTCTTTCGACCAAATATTGTAGGTTCAAGAAAAAGTCTCAACATAATTTCTTGCTGAAGTTCCTCCTCGCTAGCTGATTTTTCATAATTTATGATTAATTGTTACAACGGGCATAACTGCATACTAGGGACACGGCAGGTATTTTCGTCTGTTCGTCATAGTCTCGAAAACCAATAAAAGAGACGCTTTTTTGTAAAACTCATACGTACCAAATCGTAAGCTCAGGAGAAACGTTCTGCTATAGTGGAGATCTAGCAAATGTACGTTGCTTTCGTTGGTTTTAGCCCCTATGACGATGGACGGAAATACCTGCCGTGTCCCTACTCATGTTAATTTGAATATTTTATAAATATTGGCGATTTGCATCATGGTTTAAGCAAAAAACATTCAGTTTTGATTGTGATGAAATTTTAAATAGAATTCTGAGTTTTAGAGCGCTTTCTAGAGAATTGAATTATTCGGTACTCGGTTTATGGAAAAGAAAAATTCAAGTCTCAAAAAAACTATCATTCGAAACCATAATAGAGCTTCGAAGGCAACTCTTGAATGTTTTTCAATATAAAGTTTTTGAAAGGAATTTTATAAACTTGGAAATCCGCTAGAAGTTGAAACAAATACGGATGGACTTCTTGTACTTCTGATTGGAAATTCCTACAAGAATCACATTCCGGTTTGTAGAAAATGAACCTTTGACTCCAAACCAAATTCTTTTATCTGATAGAAGCAGAGAGCCTATTTTGTGATATACATACATGATGTATTCAAGACGAGTTCTGTATTGCAGATTAGAATTCGTTGGAGTTTTGAAAATCGAAGTAAATTGAGGCATTTATATAGGAATGTAATTGAAAAATTGGAACTATGTTAAACATTGTATTGATACGAAATCATGATTTTATCACCAATAGAACAACGCTATCTTTCGACTACCAAGAAACCCATTCGTTTGATAAGTGATTGATTTGATTTTACCAAACACGATTCACTTGAAATTTTAGAATGCTCACAAACTACGGTCATTGCATAAGAATAATTTATATCCATTACAATATAATTTATTCGATGCCATTGTACAATTATACCGGCTGGTGCCAGACGTTGCGAAAACAATTACCCCTAATTCAAAGTGTCATACCAGCAAATTTTCCGCACGAGTTCATAAGCCACCGAACCAACCAATCGCACACTCCCATCACTCACCTGCAAAATATAGCCCAATGACGTGAGCAGGAATATCACCACGTCCAGTATGGTGTGCTTGATGGAGACCTTCTTCCGGGCCGGATTGATCTCGGTTTTGTCGAACGAAAACAGTTTCCCATTGCTGGCCAACATGTCTGCTTGGTTTCTTCCTTCTGCTTGCTTGACCCACTGCACTAATCACAAACTGCTCCGAGCACGAAAACACTATCCAGTTGATGTACTGCTGCAAGCAGCTTTATGCTCACGACATTAGATGTTACGTAGATCTGGTGGATGGAATTTTTCAATTGCACTTTTTTTCTTCTACAACTGTGTTTGTTAGAGTGTGGCAAGCGGTTAGGAAAAACTAGTTTTCCACTCTAAAGGCGCTTCAGCTCCAAGCCGGTTGTTAGTACTTACTACGACGGGTTAAAGTTTTCTGCAAAACCGAGCACACTTCCAAGCACTTGAACTGCCACCGACTTGGTCCATTGATGGTTACAATTGCACGAGTGCAACTCCTTAGGGGCACTCGTACCTGGGAAGTTTACTTCTTAAGACAGACACACAGACTGGGGTTGAAAGCTAAGCGCAATCAACAGCGGCAACACTAACGATGACTTGTACTGGTGACTGCAATCTGCTCAGCCGCATCTGAGGGGGAGCTCGGTATAGTTGTACTTATGTATGTTAATGTAACACTCGTTTCCACATTTCACTTTCATGCGCTCTTTTCTTCTTTCTTCAAGGCGTACGTCCTACATGCACAACTTGTTACCTTTGGTATTGTTTTGTGACCGCAGTTGGTTTATGATGTACTGCTCTCGGCGCGTACTCACTGTTCAATGCTCGCTGTAAACACTTGGTTCCAAAGACTGCTTTTTTTCTCTGCCACAGTGCCGCACCAACTTCCTGCTTCGACAGAGGAGAAACAAATTAGGTAATCGATTCTTCGTCGGAATTCTGCTAATCCAGTAGCAGCGAAAGACCGAACACCTCCCCAGTAGAACGGAGGATCACGACCACGTGCGTTCGCGTACGCGTTCAGGATTCGAATGAGCTCGATCAACCGTCCCGCGCAAAGATTGAGAATGAAAGTAGCGTTGCTCGTTGCTCGATGCTGCTGGCTGGCTGGCTGGCTGTTGATGGTATTGCTATTCCATCGGAGTACTACACATGCGTACTTGTATGGCATTAATTGCATTTGTTTCCCAAATCTACTGCAGGGTAGAAACAATGTGGTTCGGTTGTTGAAAGAATGTTTAGGTTTCTTGCTTAAAAAACATTTCAGTCAATCAATGCCATCATCGTTGATTCTTCAGAGGAGAATGGTGATTGTAAGGTGTTCAATAAATAAGGCCTTCCTCAGGTTTATTGCGTGGCTACAAAGTGGAACCATATTGATTGTAATGTCAGCTGGGATGGAATTCCAGATGTTATAACTTTATAAATATTATGGCTTGTGCGGTGTAATAAAAACAATTATTTTTGACTGGAAAAAAATCCAATATTTCAGGAAGAGTATACATATAGAACCACTGTGAAATAAAACAAACCCCTTGCTTTTTTGCTATTCTCGTACAACAAAGTTGTACCGAAAGGCTATCATGTCATTCCAAAAACGAAATTTTAATAGAAGCCACGAAGACTCACAATGTTGTATAACAATCGACTCAACTTAACAAGCTGATCAAATGACTGTCTGTCTGTGTGTATGTGTGTTCACAGAAGCTAAGAAGAATATTAGGCAACTTTTCATATAGAAATCCTCAACCGATTTTCTCGCAACAAGTTTTATTCGACAGAGCGCAAGGCCTAGTTCATCACTATTATAGTTTTTAACGATTCATTGTTGCGTTTAAAAGTTATAAATAAAATGGTACATCGATTCATATAGGCACCTTAGCAACTTGGTGTCTTGGCTAAATGCGAGAAAGACACCATCGCCGCTAGGTGGAATAATCTGAGTTTTTAATGAAAATGTGTCTCAAATGAACTGGTATAACTGCTCCGATCAACAGATGTGAACATTCTAGTCTGAACTTTTCTATCGTGTAATAAAATTTCCATAATTCCAATCGACGCGTTGTTTTTATTCCCGTTTTATTGCCTTATATTCTTTAAGTTTAATTATGTCGTACATTCAAAGCTTAATGAATATTGGAATACGTGTTATGCGTTTATGCGTTTAGTGACACACCATAGTCTTGATATCGGAACAAGAACGACAGTCATATCTATTTTCTTGGTGCGTCAACCCTGGTAGTGAGTAGCTTGGCTTTCCAATTATGCCCGATGGAACTCAATACATAGACCGAAGAATGATATGACGATATTGATAAAGATTTATGATACAATTAACCAGTGATTGTTAAATTTTCTTATACCTAATTCTGTTGTGGATTTTTATTGTAAGAAAAGCTTGCAAAATTGTAAGCAATATAGCAATTTCGCATATGCCCAACCAGTTCTTATACAGATTTTGGTAAGCTTTCCTACAGAATTGTAAGAAAATCTGGTTGGAGGTTATCCAACTTCTTTGGGTTATCACAGTTAGAACTTGTCTAAGTAAGAAACGAAGCTCATCGGTCGCTTCTTGTTGGCTCATCGGAACCATGTTATTGAACATATTAAGCAAATGAGGGCACAAGTAGAGCAAACGGATGGATTCAATAGCATCAGATTCAGTGTTGGGCTCGAGAGTTGCAGAAGGTCAGCCTGAGCGTGGCAGCAATCCAGGAAATACCGAATTATTGAATTCCGAGCGGTGAATTCCATCGCAAACACTTCATTCAAGTACCACATTTACTATAGCTTGATCGGAAAGCAGATAAAGCGAGTTATCCGGTGGAAGCCGATAAGCGACCGCATTTGCGTGTTGAGAATGAAGGACAAATTCTTCAACTACAGCCTGATCAGCATCTATGCCCCAACTCAGTGTAGGTAATTCTTTCGTGTATTCTGTTTAACAAACTGAGACCGCTTGAGGAGTCCTGCGTCGGTGAATACCAGGTAGGTTTTCGTGAGGGCTAATGGGCTAGCCTGCAGATAAATTCTGAGAGCACAACTCATCATCTGTTCATTGGTTTCAAAGCAGCGTACGATTCAGTGAAAAGAAATTAGATGTGGCAGATAATGTTCGAACATGGTGGTGTTGGTACTAAGATAGTGCTTGATGGGGATGTGTTTTAAATTGTTGAAGAATTTGTTTACCTTGAAACGCTTGTGACATGTGACAATGACGTTTCCCATGAAGTTAAGAGACGTATTGCTACTGCGAATTGGACCTTTTCTAAGATACGTTACCAGCTTGGACCAGACAACATGTAGATGGAAACTAAATTAGCTCTATATAAAACTCTGATTCTACCAGTGACCCTATATGGACTTGAAGCGTGGACGTTAAAAGAGGCGGACCGGACAACTTTCGGGGCTTTCGAGTGAAAATTTCTGCGTACAATCTCGGAGGGGAACTAGAAATTGGTGTGTGGTGCAGACGCAAGAATCACGAGCTGAATCAAGTGTACAAAGAAGAAATCGTATAAAATACGGCAGACTTCAGGGGGCTGGTCGGAAAAAGAATAGCGAAAAAACTCCACAGAGAACTGAATAGAACCCAGCGACTTCGTGGACGGCTGTACGCGGTGGAATCGGACCTGGGGGCTCTAAACGTTCGGGGAAACCGGAGATACATCACCCAAGACCGATGATTATAAATATTAGCGACCAACGACAAGCTGTAGAGTCGCCTCCACTAGATGAGGTTAAAAAAGCTATTAAAGAGTTGAAAAACAAATAAGGCTGCGGGGAAAGACCAGCTCCCGGCTGAACTTATGAAGTTCTGCACCATATTATGTCGAAAATATGGGAAGACCAGGAAATGCCTGCTAGCTGGTTGAAAAGCCTCATTTACCCTCTGTTTAAGAAAGAGCACAGACTGGAGTGCGCCAATTACCGAGAAATAAACCTCCTTAATTCGGCGTACACAATTATGTCCCGTATTCTGTTCAACAGATTGAGACCGCTTGAAGAGTCCTTCGTCGGTGAATCGGTGAAAGGAGGCTTCTGAGCCTCAAGAAAGAAAGCTTCCGAGTCTCTAGGAAGAAGGCTTCCGAACCTCTAGGAAGAAGGCTTCCGAGCCTCTAGGAAGAAGGCTTCCGAGCCTCTTGAAAGAAGGCTTCCGAGCCTCTTGAAAGAAGGCTTCCGAGCCTCTTCAAAGGATCTTGGATCTTCCGAGCCTTTTTAAAGGAGGCTTGCCTCTCGAAAGGAGCCTTCCGAGCCTCTTGGAAAAAGGCTTCAGAGCCTCTTGAAAGGAGGCATCTGAGCCTCTTGAAAGGCGGCTTCTGAGCCTTTCGAAAGGCGGATTTTGAGCCTCTTGAAAGGAAGCTTCTGAGCTCTTGAAATGAGGGTTCTGTGCTTCTTAAGCGGAGGCTTCCGAGCCTCTTGAAAGGATCTTAAAAGGAGGCTTTTGAGCCTCTAGAAAAGAAGTCTTTTGAACTTCTTGAAAGGAGCTTCCGAGCCTCTTGAAAGAATGCTTCCGAGCCTCTTGAAAAAAGGCTTCCGAGCCTCTTGAAAGGAGGCTTCCGAGCCCCTTGAAAGAAGGCAACCTAACCATTTGAAGGAGGCTTCTGAAGTGCCCAGGAGGCTTAAGAGCCTCTTGAAAGGAGGCCTTCGAGCTGCTTGGAAGAGGGCTTCCGAGAAGTGTAGAAAGATGCTTCTAATCCTCTTGCAACGAAGCAAACGAGCTTTAGTGAAAACAAATCATTTTGTTCATTCGACGTTTTGTTCGTTTGATCTTTTGTTCCGCAGCTTTTCATACATTGTGCTGATTGTGGAACGCAGGATTCAAGTGGAATTTATTTATCGCATTGCATATTATATACAATATTAATTTTTGAAATAAAAAATACACAATTATCAAAACTTTATCAATGAGTTTTGATTGTAAATGTCCGCCATTACGCATTTTTGTCCGAGGTACCCCCTAGGGCCAGCGAAGGTACCCCCAGGGGTATATGTACCCCAGGTTGAAAACCGCTGCCTTAGATGGATTAAAGCTGGGTGATGCACTCTCGAATCTACTGTTTAATATAGCGTTCGAAGGAGCGATTAAGAGAGCTGGTGTGCAAAGAAGCGGTACCATTATCACAAGATCGCATTGCGCATTGGGATTTGCGGACGATATCGATATTATCGGGATTGATCACCGTGCGGTGGAAGAGGCTTTTGCGGCTTTTAAGAGGGAGACAGCGAGGATTGGACTCACGATCAATACCAGCAAAACGAAGTACATGGTCTCTGGCAATCAACGTGGGTTCATTAGTGGTGGTGGTAGTGAAATGGTGCTGGAAGGTAAAAAATTTGAAGTAGTAGAAGAATTTGTGTATCTTGGAACATTAGTGACGTGCGATAATGATGTTACCCGCGAAGTGAAAGGGCGTATTGCAGCTGCAAATAGGGCTTATTACGGACTTCGTAAACAGCTTAAGTCCCGTAGTCTGCAAACGAAAACAAAACTCGTGCTGTATACTGCTCTGATTCTTCCGGTGGCTTTATAAGGCCATGAGACATGGACGTTAAAGGATGCTGATCGGAGAGCTTTCGGAGTGTTTGAGCGTAAGCTACTGCGGACAATACTCGGCGGTAAACAGGAGAATGATATTTGACGGCGTCGCATGAATCACGAGTTGTACCAAGAGTATAAAGGGCTGGATATTATTAAGCTTATACAACACGGCAGACTACGGTGGGCTGGACACGTTGTTGATATGCCGGAAGAACGTCAAGCGAAGATAATATTTTGTAGAGAACCCAGAAGAGGCCACAGCCTTCGTGGAAGGATGTGTAAACGATGGCTTTTGCAGTTGAAGAGGACCTGAGGGCGCTCAATGTTCAGGGCGACTAGAAGCGATTGGCCCAGGATCGAGTCCAGTGTAGAAGAATACTCCATTTGGCGTAGGTTCATCGAAGAGCTGTAGCCCATCAAGTAAGTAAGCTATTGATCAGGGTTTGCAGAAATCGCTCTCAATAGATAACGAACAACGATAAAAGAGAGGCAAAAATTGTTCCGAATCATAACAAGCCATGATATCAAACTTGTATACAAGTGCGAAAAAACAGAATCGGATAGGCAGTCCCCACAGAAAAATGGTGATTCTCGCTTTGTTTTCGCTCCTTTCGTGTTGGTGACTGCACAGATGTGTAGAACAAGTTGAAATACGTCATCAGAGCCAGTGCTCCCCGCATTTGGAGCTTTCGAAAAGAAATTTATCATGGGGTATAGCCTCCCGGGGCCCTCCTTAGCCGTGCGGTAAGACGCGCGGCTACAAAGCAAGACCATGCTGAGGGTGGCTGGGTTCGATTCCCGGTGCCGGTGACTCGACTGGGCATAAAAGTATCATCGTGCTAGCCTCATGTTATACGAATGCAAAAATGGTAACCTGGCTTAGAAACCTCGCAGTTAATAACTGTGGAAGTGCTTAATGAACACTAAGCTGCGAGGCGGCTCTGTCCCAGTGTGGGGATAAATGTCAAGAAGAAGAAGAAGAAGAAGAAGAAGATAGCCTCCCGAATCAGTTCTCTATCATGACAGCTTGCGAAAAAAGTCTCTCGTGATATGCTATATATCGTATATGTAGGTATACAGAGATGATAAGTGAGAGACTTGTTCTTTCTCTTTAGGATTCAATCCCTGCTATTGATGTTTGCCTAAAATAATGGATGCTGAATCCGTTCGTAAACATAAAATACGTGCAATTGGGTATGAGTCATAACTGATGACGCTATTTGAAGTGAAATAATTCGGCAAATGTGCGAAATAATGCGATTCTTCGTGAAGAACTTAAATACAATGCTCTCTTTTAGAATAGAGGAATAACTATTGAGCATTTTAGCGAATTAGTGTGATTTGCGAATATCGCCTTTCCTATTTTTAACTAAGTTGGGAGAGGGAGGCTCATAAATGCTCTAAAAATGAATACCATCTACTGATAATTATTGATATTATTGCTCCAAAATGTTTAAGTTAAACAGACATTGATAAATGTTTTCGTAACAACAACAAAACTGCCCATGATCGCATATTTTTTAACATTTGCATTTTTTATTCCGAGCTTGGAAATCAAAATTGTAAGTTCTTTAGCAGATAAAGTGATATCATAAAGTTTGTTCAAGAAATTCCGAAAAAATTATCAATTTGTTTCCAAATATAGTTTATCAATAGAGTATATTTCTAGACCAACATTTGAAAAGGGCGGAACAGCCAAAATTTATTCCTTCTGAATCCTCGTCCACGTATATAGCTATATATGTGGACAAAGAATCAGAAGGAATAAATTTTGGCTGTTACGCCCTTTTCAAATGTTGGTCTAGATTTGTTGTTTTGTAACATTGAGCAAAGAGTCCGCATAACAGTAACACTAGAAAATTCTGTCATCATTTTCGTAAATCATTTTCTTAATAGAGTTACTAATTTAGCGTATCCGCGACGTCTCCTTCCTTCGTTGCACAAAACTTCAATCCATCTAAGGTCATAAACTAGGTTGACACTTTGTTTTTAAACCAAATACTTGCCATCAAGTACGTATCAGCCTAATCAGCTTCACCAGAAAACCATGTTTAGCCATGATCTGCCACAGCATATTCCTTTTCACTGAGTCATACGCTGCTTTGAAAACAATGAACGAATGATGAATCTGAAAGGTGGACTTCCGGAATTTACCAAAGATCAACCGCAGGCTAAACACAAAAATCCTCACAAAAATATGCCTGGCATTTGTCGACGAAGAACTCCTCAAGCAGTCTCAGTCTGTTAAACAGAAAAAAACAGAATCAGATCGTGAATATGAGGCCATCCAACCAGCCGATAGGCTCATTCGTCGTTGGTGGTCCTAGAGTTTGATCGCCGTGGACTATGTTCAATATCCATCCTGTTCCTTAATATATGTACCTTCGTTTTCACCAAACACACAAACCGTCCTGTAAAATTAGTAAGCACGGTTAAAATGATTAACACAGTTCAGTTGTGTGCTCCATTCACACAAACGGGCATCTTCTAGAGCAACACATAGATGAGCGAGAGTTGCACAGTCACATAAATGGCTGAGGCTAAGGGTCTGTCTTATTTGGAGAATTAATTTGAAATTAAATTTAAAAGTGACATTTCAATATTGAATAACTCTGCTATATAAATGTATAAATATTCAAACAGCTAGATGCACTATTTCGAACGTCAATTGCACCTATAAAAGCTACAATTGGTAGAATTTGTTTTTGGGAATTGCATCATCAATCAGGTATGAATTATAGACCCGTTCGATTCCAAATCACTGAAGTAACGACTGAAGTAAATTTCAGGAAAATACTGACACGGGGATTCAAATTTTAGCTCTTCGGAAGACAGAACTTGACATATACGGACGTTTAATATATGTTGTTCGTAGAATACACATGATTTTAATTCATGAGAAAATTATAAAAGCTGTCAGCTGTCCCACAAATGAGCTCAACTGTTATGTCTTAAATAAGCTTTGCTGTAACAATCGGCAAAATTGGTCATTAGACGTCTCACTGTAAGAAGTGAGTAGTGCGAAGTGAGAAAAGAAAGGTCTCACTTCTCACTATTCATTTTTTAATTCTCACTTCCCATTGTGGAAAGTGAGTAGTGCGAATTGAGAAGTGAAACGACTACTCAGTTTTCACAGTGCGAAGTGAGAAGTGGGAACTTATCAGTGAAAAGTGATCACTTTTCACTAATCATTTCTCACTTCTCACCGTGAAAAGTGGGAAGAGCGAAGCAAAAAGGGAGACGCCTCTCTGCTCACTCATCATCTCATCATTTCTAACTCCTTATTTCTCACTTTTGCAGTGAGAAGTGAGAAATGAGGATTGAGTAGTGAGAAGTGAGACGTCCTATGACCGAATTGGCCAAATAAAATATTCGTCCCAATGACCAATTTGGGCAAATGATCTTTTCGGCCAAATGACCTATTCGACCAAATGACCTATTTGGACAAATGACCCATTCTGCTATTGACCTATTCGGTCAAATGACCTATCCGACCAAATGGCCTATTCGGCCAAATGACATGTTCGGCCAAATGACTTTCGGCCAGATAGGTTTCGGCCTAATGGTTTATTCGGCCTAGTGGCATTCGACCAAATGGCATTCAGCCGAATGGATTTCCGCCAAACAACCCTTCCCCAACATTCCCGGCAAAACTTACAAAATTGGAAGGTCTCATACAATATTTGAATGGAAATCTGGAATTTTTGCATGTGCCCAGTTCTTATACAGGTTTTGGTAGGATCTTGAAAAGAATTATTAGGAAATCTAACAATCATCGGTTGGGTGAATTCATATTACTTCATATTTTTGTCTTTCTCGTACACTAAGTGTACCGAAAGGCTATGATCGCTCCAAAAACAAACTTTCTATAGAAGGCCCGGAGATGCATAATGTTATACATCAATCGACTCAGTTCAACGAATTGAGGTGATGTCTGTGTGTATGTGTGAGTGTATGTGGGCATTGGGCAACAATTGTCACTCATTTTCAAGCAATTATTTTCAACAGATTGACTAGCAACAAGTTGCCTTCGACGGGGAATCCTGTCCCATTGTTTCCTATTGAAAATTGGCCTGATCGATGTTTTTTTTATCGGATCTATGACTTTCGTAGATCTCAAATACAAATTGAAACATTTTATATACATGCCAGTGCATGAATATGATTCTTGTGTGGCATGTATTCTGGTCCGAATTTAACCGGAAGAGTACTCCAAAACAAGCAATTTGTGTAAGTGAAGAACTTTTAAACAATCAAAAATTACACTAATAAAGGAAAAAAAAAACAATTCGTGTAGACCCTTGAATGTACGAGTCAATGAGAATAAGAGCTGGCTATGACCATTCGCCTATTGCAAATCTTGAATGATCATGCGACATTTAGAACACATCGGTGAGAAATTGCTTCAGGAATGCGAATATATTCAGTGCCTCTTCTCATCACGTAGAGTATTTATCTTGTAAAATATGCTAAGCTATAATTTTATGGCTGTATAAATGTTTAATTAACCTCAAAATGAGCATTCTATATTATGCGATCAACGTATCAATTAGCTGTGTTTCCAGTTAAGTTTTCTTCTATAGTCCAGAACGGCAATCTAACTCAACATACAACATTGTTTCCTTACATGAGAAAATCTTGATGCCCCTTTCTACTTTGCATCCCTAGCTGGGCCAACTCCGGAACAATGGAATGATTAGCTACATCCATGCAAATTTTGCATCCGGTCATCGGGCGTATTTTAACCACATGTGTTGTGTGCTGATTCGAAGCTGATATCAGGTTTATTACATCGCCAGCGAAATGCTGTGATCGAAGATAATACCTGTTTGATTTTTTTTTGCGCAATCACACGACCCTTCAACTCACAGCTGACAGTTGGGCAAAGGGTAGATGGCATTGATGACATGAATTGTTTGGATCGAATTGATGCTTGCGCAAATCACGCGCGAGCTCTCGAGGACGCCGGTAATATAACGTGGAAAAGGGTAGAGTTGCAAATTAGCGCGAAGGATATGTTCCGTAATCGTTATGAATGCCGGACGAACCTTGCGGCTACTGGAATGTTCTACAGATGTTCTTAGGATTGCACAGCTGGTGAGTTCAAGCCATGCAAATAAATCCCACCATTAGTCAATTGACCCTACCTCCATTCAGCCGTGCAGCTTCTAATCGGTAATTGCTGCAATTGCAACGAGCCACAGCCAAACCAGCAAGAATGCACACAGATTATCGAGTTTTCTACTTCGTACCCAACGAACAACTCGCGTTCACAAGCGACGAACCTTATGTCCAAAGTACCGCGTTGTTGTATGGATTGAAGACCGAACCAACCACCGAACCGGCGACCGACCGATGATGACGAACCAACGACTCGGCTGTGCTCTACTCTACAGCTATGTCAGTACTGGCGACGCATAAGCCGGTTAATGCTCAGTACCGAGCGGGTAATACACTTCAATGTTTTGTTGTTTCGATTTTCCCTCCTATCTTTTGGTTTCAGCTCCGCAACCAAAGTTCCCCGTTGCATGGAGTATTACAGTGCACAAGACCAATGTAATAAACTCAACTTATGAACTAATGTTCCCTATGTGGGTATTCAGGGTTGCGAAATAATTTCAGTCCAACCTTATGTGGGCAATTGAATGCCAAAGTAATTTAGGAACAGGAATTAAGGTCCATATTGGAAACATTTAGCTTAAAAGCAGTCAAACGGAAGCCTTATGCAAGTTACCGTTTGACACATAAATATGGCACAAAGAATGGAATTAGCATTGCTAAAATAATATTCAAAGTCATTCCCGATCTTTTGCTAAACGCAAAAGCATAGTCACCATCAGAGTATGTCAAAGTATATTGTATTGTTAAACCTAAGGTCCACGAATAGAATTATCTGCTGGTGTAACTTTATTAAAATAAATTAAATATTCAGAACATTGAGTCCAATGGTAGTGTACATTACAGAAATTAAAAAACCAAATGTTAAAAGAACGTTAAAAGAACCAAATATGGATAGGAAATAGCGCGGAACCCTCTAGTGAGCTGCATCTGCATACCGAGCCGATCGTGGCTCGTAGGCTCAATTTAGTATGTACTAAAACTGGAGAAGCGGACAGACAGATGCACGATGGTTGGATAGGAGCTGGTTCGTCGTCAATGACTGGTGGTGTGGTAGGTAAGTGCTGCTTCAGCTTCACTTCGAGCGATCAGGTGTGCAAAGCGCCTAAAGCTTTTGTATTACCTAGACCTGCGATGTAATAGACATGCAAGGCTCGGTTCTGCTAGGAGCTAGATTGCTATCATTATTACTTTACTTCCTAGCAATTACCTATGGTTGTTATATGTGGTTATCGACATTCTTGTTAGAATGAATGTGGCTCTAACATAGGTTTGGAGCAATAACTTGGCCACAGATTGCAATATTACAATATGAAAGTAGAATTCGTGAAATCAAACGAGGGGCGAGAGGAAAAAATGGTATAGGAACCAGAAAGGAAAGTGGGCATAGCACACTCACAGTTATTAAATGCGAGCTTTCTTAGCCATGTTACTATTTTAGCATTCGTGTATCATGAGGCTAACACGATGGAATTCTAGGATGCCAGCACACTGACTGGATTCCACGTCGAAGTTCTTGTATGGATTATAATGTAACGTTCCGTATCATTTTGGAGCAGTTCACCGAAATTCCAATCGCGATGATATGTGTGAATATATGTGGTTCCCAGAGATTCTTAGGAGAGTTTGAAAATATGGTTCAGCTTACTTAGGCGTAGTACAATGCATTTTCGTGCAGATTGTTGCACAGCGGGATCTTGTCCGATTCATTGCACATAATAGTTTGGATCGGCTGTCCTACTATTCCTCATCCTAATAGACGTGATTCTGATAGAAGCGATCTATCGTGCACCAAACCGTGACTGAAGACGTTGCACTCCCAGCCCAACAGACGTCAGTGACGGCGGTATCAACATCAACAGGTAGATTGATAAGGTAGGGACAGCCTTTTTAAAGCTTTATTTAGGTTTTTTTTAACTTAAAATTAAGTCCAACACCGAGGTAGGAACAGCGCGAGTTAAAGAAGTGGAAGAAAAGGTGCATTGGTCAATGCACCAAAACCATTTTTTTTTTGTTTCAACGTAAAATCTTACTGCTGTACGCTAGTCAAACGCCTCAACGCCTGGCTGATATTTAATCATTTTTGAAGTCTCCATAGAGTGGACAAACATTGAGTAAATCTGTTTTGGACGTTTGTGGTCATTTTGTTCAGTACATTTTGTAATAAGAAGATCACTCAATTTTGAGTAAAATCGTGTTGTTCGAATTTAAATTTCGAAGATCTGTCACAAGAAATTTGAAGCATTTTCCATTTTGTTAACGTGGGAACAACTCATCAGACGCTAGCGACTTTTTTTTAAAGAAAAATAAAAACTGTTCGCAAAGAGGAATAGTGCAGCCGACATGCGTACCACATGAGTTCCCCGATAATGACTGGAATGTTTGTATTTTATTTGGCGTTTCAGTCTTGTTTTCGATGAAAAATAACTGTATGCTTCTATTTGAAAAAGATCCAATAAGGATCAAAAATTCAGAGATTAAGATAACATATAGTTGTATAGTTTCATCCAATGCGAGACTGAAGTGCCAAATAAATCACCGTAAACAATTATTTTGTAGAGGAGGTTATGAGTAAAATAGCCTCAACCAGTGAGTCAAATGTTAGCAAATCCATTCCACAATCCCATGAGCATCATCTGCTCATTATGCCATCAGAACGCTTTAATCAAAATTGAGCAAAATAATGTTAACTCAATTTTTGGGCTTTGACAAAAATAAGCCGAATTCTACTAATTTTTGAGTAGCTTGAAAATCACTTTAACATGGTCATAAGGTCATAAGTTAAACGTAACGAATCGCAATTTTTACAAGATTTGTAGACTCAGTGTCAAAAATTCTGCTCTTTGATTTTACACTATCTAAACGATTTTATAGTAGGGGAAGAGGTGGTAAAATGAGCAGTTGGCTATATTTATATTAAAACACTATTTAGGCGTATGTTAATCATGCACACGTTTTCCTCGAAATAAAATAAGGTACCTGAGGTAATATTTTGGTTTTGAGACCGAACGAATAGCTATTACTATACAAAATATAAAACGAGGCCGTAAAAATAGGGTCTGATCTAATTTTTACCCATTTTTCCGCAAGCTTTAATTCTTAATAAATTCATAATAACATTGATTCAAACATGTTCTAACCACAGCGACAAATAGGACAACCTTCACAAAGATGTTGCAGGGGTAAATAATAAAATTATTGGTTTGCATAGTTAGAGGAAGAGTTATTTATCACAAGGCACGTATGGGGGTAAAATGAACACTTGTATCAAACTTTCACAAATTTATGATAAAAGTTGTGCAATTGTGAAGCGGAAGTTCAAGAAACAAACCATATCGAATAACCAAGATAAAACTTTGAATATGTAAATTTAATTTAAAAATAACTGATATTTTAAAACTTTTTTCTTCTTTTTATTGTATTGATAATTAAGAGCTTTTCAAAAGTTATACCAGATTTTTCAAAAGGCTCTCGTAATCTTAACTAGTTATATATACAGTGCCCTAGTTAAAGAAAATTAAATGTTTCAAAAGGGTTTTAGAAGCGATGTTCATTTTACCACCAGGCAGTGTTCATTTTACCCGCACTATTTTTGCACATACGAAATTTCGATGTTTTTTATTTCGATGAAAAACTATATAAAACAATGTTTATTAGCTAAAAAATTGTTCAGTGCAATAAGAATATGAGTTAAATTGCTGAGCCAAGTGGTAAAACTAGCAAATTATCCTCGTTTTATAATTGAATTCAACGCAAGTCCTCACAGCATTAATTTTCCTGTAAATTTACGTTTATTTTCATGCACATATTTGGAGCATGAAAATAAACGCAAAAATGAGTCAGATATGAAATCTACACGGATTGAAAATGTCGTCATGTAAAATTACATGACACGTAGTTTCAATAGAATCTTTGTAATCGTTTAATTTTACACGATCGTGTAAATTTAATCAATGATTTAATTTTATATTACGTTCGCTGTATTTTTGCTTTGAATATTTGGGGCTTTCTGCAGAAAAAAATCTAGAGATTCAAATGGTAGATTTAGGCAAAAATTAGAAAAGGGCGTAACAGTGAACATTCCATATACATAAACGCAGAACTGATATCTTAACATTTTGGCTGTTATGCCGTTTTCAAGTATTGGTCTGGAATATTAATATGCGATATGAAGGTATCGTACATTTGTATAATGTTTTTTTCTTTCTCAAACGAAAATTTTCTTCGAAATAGTCTGTTTTTCTAACCAATTAGCTTGAATGGAATCGTATGAGTTAATAAAACAGTTTGAATCGAGTTCTATAAATTTATTTATAATTCATACATGCAATTACACAATTCATTTCTTAATAATGCCAGTTTATCAGGGTATCAGCCTCTCATTTCAAATTTCGACAAATCAGAATAGGCAGAATACTTGGTGTCTAGAACTCAAGTGTTTGGTCATATGCCTGCCACTGACTTAACAGTTTGCTCCAACGAATCACGCAAGATAAAAACGAACAGCCGATAATTCAAATTGAATTATCGCTGATGCAGATGCACGAATAAATCCAAAGATTTGCACAATAATCCACACTCCGGATCTGCGTTTTCCAATCACTTTAACTTTGCAAAGTTAAACATGTCGTAACAAAAAAAAAATGATGCACCACCGCATTGAATGAGAAAAACTGAAGTGCTATTGCGGTATGCTCCATTTTTTCTTATGTTGCTGTAATTTTACACGATGATTGAAAATTAAATTAATATTGATTGAAAATTCAACGAATATATATTTATTTTTAAAGTAGCTGTTGAAAAATACACTGTACTGTAAAATCATGTGGAATAAAATTTAAAATTATGTGTTTTTCGATGCTCTAATTATGTGCATTGAGGTGAAGGTGGGTTGAGTACCAAAGTTTTGAAAGTATTGGTACAATAAAAACTGTCATATACTGTAATAGTATTGGTGTCGTATTTATAAAAAACAAAGAATATTAGTAGGGTGGTTCAAAAAACTACCCAGCTCCACCACGCTCACTCGATTCCGTCCCATGCTCCGAGAGTCCTCCAAAAAACCGATTTGAACAAAAACTGGTTGATCACTAGCCGGCTCAAGTTTGTATGAAAACTAGTATGAGAAACTAAACCTTTCATTACACTGGCTACAGTGCCTCCCCTCCAAACGCGAAAAGAGAACCCACAAAGCTTAAAACAATATTCCGGAGACTTCACTGAACGAAAGCCGCACCGCAGGAAAGATCCATTGATTATGTAACGCAAAAAATAATCCTAATTATCATGCTAAAGATTCGCAACCTCGATTAAAATCGACTCCCAACCATTGAAACGACCATTCAATGTCCATTGTCTATGGAATTAAAGCTCTTGAATACTTCATCCAGTCATATGGTCTCCCCCCTCGCCAGCGCCCAATGATTGCCACCATCAAAATACTGTAAAATTCAACCTCGCCATATCAACTGTCATACAAACCTGAAACGACCTGTGCATGGTAAGCCTCTATTCGAAGCAACCCAAACCATCGGATGACACCTAAATTAATGAATCATAATCGACTGAGCGCGGCGGAGCAAAATCATTTTTTGAACCACCCTATGTATTAGGGGGCCATCCAGAAACCACGTGGTCATATTTTTTAAGATTTTCAACCCCCCTCCCCCATGTGGTCTATCGTGGTCATTTGGCAGACCCCCTCCCCCTTTGACCACGTGGTTTTTTTCAAGCACAAAAATAAAAAAACCTATGTAACTACACAGTATAAAACTGTTACACAATGTTGACACATTTTTCCATCACTTTTTAAAATTACAGGTCGTCGTTACTATGGAGCTTGTATTCAATATTGCGTACAAGAAAAAGTTGGATGTATAATTATAGGCTATTGAACATAAAAACATGTGTTTAAATATTTCCATGCCGTGTAATTTTCAGAATTTTTAACTGTGTAGAACATATGGTTAATCCGATCTATTTTTAAGATGGACAATTCCAACTGATTCAAAATCAAACTAAAACCCAGCATGGAAATTATAAATTTTCATTATTTCGAAGATTTTTATTATGTTATCATGTTGTAATGTGTATCAGGTATTAGGTTATCTAGAACTCTCATACCTTCGATGCATCAGGAGGATACAAAAAAATGCGGACTCGCGAATATGTTATAAAAATTTCGAGAAAAATTTGTAATGATTTAGAAATTTTCCGATTTTTTTAAATAGGGGGAATGATGGCTTTGGCAGGTTTTGTTCTATTATTGGCAGGGGGTTTTTTATGACTGACTAGGCTCAAATTTGGCATAAACATTCTTTGCATATCTAAGAATATTGTGGCCAAATTTCATCAAATTTGGTCGACAAAAACCCCCTGCCAATAATAGAACAAAACCTGCCAAAGCCGTCTTTCCCTCTACATAATTGCAATTTTTGCTTTTACAAGTGCTAATTTATTATTGTTTTGTGGACAATTTTCAACTGTTTATGGAAATTTTGCATTATTTGCAGTAATTCTATATTTATTTAATACTCATACCCTGATTTCTTTATTGGCAATTTCCAATTCTATTATGGAAAATTTCTATTTTTTCTCTAATAAATAATCTAGAGCTGGCTCATCTCTCAAAATTTCTAATTCTTCATTGAAATTTTATTTTGATATTGACTCGTGGAATCCAATGATGCCATACTAAACATATTTTCTCGGTCACTCTGATGTCTTTCGAATAATTTCCCAAGGAACTTCTATTCCATATCTCGAATATGCTTCAGTCAATGGTCCTTTCATAAGCGACTCATAGAAGAATGAATGTATTATAGATCAATTATCACTTCGGAGTTCGGATCATTCGATTTATCCAATTAACCAAATTATGAATGATGTATGATATAATATCCCATTAGGTCCATTGGGTTGATATGACAATTGTTATTTGTACAAGCTTCTACAGACTTTTTAGTTAAAAAAATTATGTTAAGCTTTTTAATGGAATGTCTTTACTTGTCATAAGACGAGTTTGTACCTTCCCATTTAATTCCACCACTTGATTGTACCTTGACAGATACGTATTTCGACCTCAACAGTGACGTCGTCTTCAGTCTTACGTACTTGACTCGACTTAGGTTATACAAAACTTTTAGGTTTTAAAAAACGTCCTGGAAGTCGTAATGTTTGAACTACTTAATCATTCAAGTCCGTGAACCCAGTGCTTCTAAGGCCCTACAAAAAAGTCATAGTCATTGTGCAGCTTGATGTTGACTCAAGATAATTTTGGGTACCTTGTCTCTTAGATCTCATGTTAATGGAAATTAGGATCATATGCTTATTTCATCGGATTGGGTACATACCGATGATGAGGACATTACAATTGTCATGATTGGTCACCCGAGAAGTCGTGGGTTGAACTTGAGAGCAATCACTGGCTTAACGTTCAGGATGACCCATCTTATCTGAGTGTTCAGAATGATTCAAACATTTCAACTTCATTTGCATGCTCTTAGAATCGAAATCTTCCCAAGGTTTCGGATAACTGAGTTTTCAGGGTCAGTAAAATTTGGGCTCCCATATTTTTTTTCTGTAAAACCAATATCTAGATGAACAATTTTACTGAAGAAAATGGTGGTCTAGCTCTTTTTTTGTGATTTAATAGACAATCTAAAACGCTGGGCATATATGATCCATCCGTCCTGAAAGGGTTGAGAATTCAATTTCAATCGTTATTATAACACTATTTATTACCCTAGATTGTTTTAGGAATTGGAGTGTTTTTTACTGGAACACTGACACTTTTTCCATATCGCAGGACTCTTCTTAGTTTTAAGACCCTTTTATGAATTTAAAAAGCATTTTATTTAGAATTTCATGTTGATTTTTTAAATGCAAACTTCTCTATGTCATAACCTTTTTCATACGCACTACTAGAATTTTGTGCATTCAACGACTTTTTTTTTCAAAATTCTGTGGAAAAGTTCCTAAAAAAGGTTCGGTAGAAATTTTGAAGAACTAGAAGAATCCGTAGAAGGATCCGAAATGCATATTTACGATGAAAATTCCAATAAACATCAAATTCCGAAGAATTTCCAGTATAAATTAGAAAAAAATCCAGCTTACTTTTTTACATAATCTCTAAAGATTTTTTTCAAAATCTTAGGCAACTTTAATGAATCTTCAAAGGAAATTCTTCTTAATTTCCAATGGAAATTTTTTTCGTTTTTCAGAAAAAAAATCTTAGAAATTTTCAGCAGTTTTTTAATTTCTAAAAGAAATTATTTGGAATATACCAACATATTTCCGATGGAAATTCCTAAGATTTTCCAGTAGAAAATCGAAAAAAAGTTCATCTAAAACACCAATAATGAATTTCCCGAAGATATTTCGATGTTTTTACAAGTGGAAATAACGAAAAAATTGCACTTTTGTAGTACTTGTGAAGATTGTATTTTAGAAGCAATTCCAATAGGATTTCCTTAGAAAATTAAATCAAAATTTTAAAGATTTTCTGATGTGAAAATTCCTTAAAATTATTAAATCATTTCTTGTGCTTCTTTGCATGGTAAAGATTTAAAACAATGTTTAGCTGAACCTACAAAGAAATCAAAATGACTTTCCGAAGAAGAATGAATTACCGATGAAGTTTTAGAAGAACTTATGGTGCAAATTCAAAAAACATGAACTTTGAGAATTCTGAAGATTTTTTTTTTTAAATCCAAATAATTTTTTGAAGATAATCCATAGACTCTTCCGTGGGAATTCTAAATAATGCCTTGAATAAAAAAAACACTTGAAAGATTTAAAAAAATGTGATAGAATTCACAAAGAGCGTTTAAAAGTATTCCGAAAAATTTCAATTCAAAATTCCAAATTTGAAAAAAAAACACAAAAACAAAAAATCAACGGAAATATCATAGTGTTTCATGTGGCATTGGCTATTTAATTTCTCATGAAAATTCAGAGAATTTTTCTTGAAAAATTTAGAAGTCTTCTTCTTCTTCTATGGCTCCATATTCCAACTGGAAGTTGGTCTGCTTTTCAACTTAGTTTATTCTATTAGCATTTCCTCAGTTATAAATTGAAAGTTTTAAATGCCAGCCATTGTACGATTATATATCTTGTGTAGCAAGTACGATGGATACATTATACCTAGGGTGTCGACAATGTTTGAAACCCGAAAACATCCTAGACAGGAACGAGAATCGAACTCGTCATCTCCGGATTGGCAATCCTACGCCTTTGCTCGTAAGGCTGAGACTGAACATTTTGAAATGCACTCCCTAAAATGTTCGTAAAACTTATTTTGGAAATGAAAACAGAATTTCTGGTGAAGATTCGGAAGAACTTGTCGAAGAAATTCATTAGAATGTAAAAAAAAAATATGAAAATATGAACATTTTTTTCCACCGAAAATTATATGTATTTCCCACGAGACTGTTTTGAATTTTCAGACAGAATTCACATGGAATTTTTTCGGCATTTACACTGGAGATGTTTTGAATTTTCCAGAGAGAATTGTTCAAAAAACATTCTGAATGCTAGCACTTTATCAGGATTGTATGAAGTAAGGTCAAAGTTTTTACAGGAAATTATTTTACTGGATTTTTCCTGAATATCCACAAGAAATTCTTTTGAAGATTTTTCTTGAATTATTGTAAAAACATGAACAGTTTTCAACATTGTAGCTGTAGTCCGCTGATGCAAAAGTGTCGGTGGCGTGATGCCAAAAACCATCTGCGGCGGAATTTAAAAAAAAAAAAATTTTCATTTTTCTTTCCCAATTTTTTTTTGTGGAAATTGAGACTGGAACGCAACCTGTTTTTTCGTTTTTTTTTATTGAAATAGGATCTAAAGCTAAGTTGGCCAAATAACTCAGATATGCATCGGCGTTGCGACCGACGCTGCGTTACCGGGTTTTCTCGATGCTTAATGCTCAATTCGTTTTATCACTGAGTTGAAAAGACGCTACGTGGGCATCGGCCCTAAGATGCGCTTTGCGTTTAATGATTAAATCATTAAATTTTGATGATTTGTATTTTTTACACCGCTATTGTTATTCACCAAAAGTTTTCGTGTAAAAAAAAACCACGTGGTTCGAGAGCAACACCCCCCCCCCATGTGGCTTATCGTGATCATTTTCCAAACCCCCCCCCTCCCCCCATATATGACCACGTGGTTTCTGGACGGCCCCTAGTTTGCTGCTGCCGCTGCCGGTGTTTACTTTCGCTCCGCGGTCAGTTTTTATTCGTTTTTCCTGGCAAAAATAGCAGTTTATATTAATTTTTTTCCGGTTCAAACGAGTGACTGATTTCAAAAAGTGATGCGGAGATGTGAGTAAAAACTTGATTTTTCGATGCCCTTCGAGAAGAATTGAAGTGCGGTGATAAGCCCACCGAATCTATTAAATTGGCACGAAACTGCTGATTTACGATAAAATTCGAGCCGAAATGCATAGGACTCTTTGAAGAAACATGTTCATTATCACGGGAAGTAAATAAATATGCTGTGAACAGGTTAGTAATTTGAATATTATACTTTTGTTCTGTTCTGTTCTGTCTGTTCTGCTGTTCGATGCATTCGAATGTTGGTTGGAGAGGAATGCGGGAGGTGTGAGGTTTACTCGTGGAAGGTCCGGTGCCATACTGACTGCCATCGCGGTACTATTCCAACTGTGTCCTTAAAATACACTCAATTTTCAATCGCAATAAATTTCAATCAGTTCATTATTACAGCAATCATAAAAAAACTACTTAATTTTCAATCAAATTATTGATTCAATCAATTTATTTTTTTTTTTTTTGTTGTGGTTACAATGGCAGCTGTCCCTTGCTATTAATCTACACTGTACCCGCCCATATTGGCTTCCATGAGCCTTCCGTTTTTCATCATCACACAGACGTTCCTAAGCGATGTTGCTCATGTGGTCACTGTTATGGGCCGTGTTGATGAAAACAAGGATTTGTATAACAGCCCACCCCCATCATTATAAGCACTTAGTATTGTCAAACTACCATCACTAATATCAACATCACTCTTTTCTTCTTCTTTTTACCTTTACAAAAGTATATAAGTTTTTCTGCCACTACGAATCATTTCACTCAGTATGAGCAATGAAATCACGCATCATATATACTATCATTACGTTAATGTTAACATAGTCATCATGATCACCGAAAATTATTGCGGTCACTATCACCGTATCGTTCTTTCTCCACATTCACAACTTCTCAACTATCTCAACTCCTTAAGCAGGAAACCAGCCTCAGAAACGAGTCACCGAAAAATCACCAAACGGTCAAAACCAAATTACCAAATCGTCGGCACCATCTTTGTTCATAATTCCGTTCAACCTTTCCAAATTCACGTCACGACTTATACTGTGTTCACACTAGGACCTTGTAACATGTTATTCGGCTATCTTGATGAGCTTTCTTTTGCCGATAATTTGAATAACATGTTATTCAGGCCGTAGTGCAAACATAGTATTAATAAGTATATAAGTCACTGCTTACGATTTTGTGGAACATATATTACAGTCGTGTGTTTAATGATGAGTCGATTCACTTAATTCACTTCACCCATGACTGCCAACACCGCTACATCAATTTTTACATCAACTATATTTTGCACTTCTCAGTAACCATCCTAAACAACACTTCAGCATAATTTTCCACCTATTTCCTAAATCAATTTTTAGGTTATTATTTTGATATAAATTGAACACACACTCACAGAAACATATATACGTTTTTCACGAATGTGCATATATATAAACAAAGTACGGTTATCATTTACAAAGTAAACACATATGATATATACATTTACGCAATGGAATAAAAATATGATAAATTTATAAGTTATTTGATTTCCACTTACCATGTATGTATTCTTTCTATCTACTTACCACTTATTAGCTTTAATAAGTGTTTACCAGATTTCAGATTCTTCCGATTCCTGACGATATTAGTAGGATCATGCTGCATTTGGTGTTGGCTCGGAGTCCTCTTAATTTCGAAGCTCCATCATAATTTATTATAGTTGAGATCGGGTTAGATAGTGAGGAAAATAATGAAAAGAATGGATATTAGTAAATGTCATTTTATTATTTATGAGGTTCTTTTAAATGGGATTCTCAAATTAGTGTAGTGTTATATTTAATATCAGTCGGATTTAATTAAGTAGCTTGTTTTTTCTAATATCAGTTAGAGATTTCTATAATAAGTGATTAATTTGGTTACAGCATAGCTTACAACGATAATATCGATTTATTGAATAATTTTTCCTCAATGTGGTCCACGTTGTCTTGTAACTGATCTAGCAGGAAATAATGAGCACTCCATTTTATAACTTATTTTTAACATAAACGTTGACTACGATAAAATTATGAGAAGTCTTTTCTAAAGTAACTCTCTAGTACAGGATGCTAGACTTGGATCAGCTAAATAGTATCTTCAAAACTATGTCGCATAGGACATTAAGCTACGGAGCCAATGTTGAATACATTCAAATGAATTATAGATTGTTGTGAAAGGAGGTGTCTGTATCGATTATCTATTTTGACATTATTCAGTTACAACACAATAGGAGGCTAAGCACAATTGACTGACTATTAAAAGGCTCTTTATTCAATAAATTCAGTCGAATTATACCACACCTCCCTTAGCTTCTATCCGCGACATGTAGCACGCACCCTGTCGGTCATTGAGGAAACCGAATAGGAGTATACGAACTTACAATTCAATTCCCATAATCTACACCACTTTCTTCATGTGTATTCAAATAGATTCCAACCCACAGTTCGTAGACTCCTACCAGCACATATTACAATTCTCCTAGAATATATCAATATTTGTGGAGAATTATAATCCAAAGCCCAGGGAACTACTTAATTTTCAATCAAATTATTGATTCAATCAATTTATTATTACATTATTTATAATTTACAGACCATGTAAATTTAATTATTTTTTGCTGTGCTTAACGTGTTCATTTTACCACCTGTTCCCCTATTAACTAAGTAAGTTCAACTAATAGAGGGGTTCGCAAATTATTGGGAAAATTTTATCCTACGTTGTGTTTTTAAGTAATAAAACTATATCAATCACGGTATTGACCGTCCTGCCATGGCAGAGGTATAAAACTGACTATTTATTTGTCATACATACAATACGGGAGGATTACAAATACGTTAATCTTAACATTGACATTAACATTTACAACGAGTGTAGCAAAACAAAATAATTCTTTTGACGATGCGTTAAGCATGAAGGTGGTAGACAAGGGGGGTTTGGTAAGGTCTTCTCCCAGGAAGACGGAGAGTGCAGTGACGGAGGCTGCAAGTAGCAGCACCAGAGTCTCCCCAGCAGTGATGGGGATATAGCCTTAGCAGTACGCTCGGCGGGCCACTACCCGGAAGGCGGGTGGTCGTCGAGCAACTCGATAATATTATCGAGTTCGTGAACGCAAGGCAGAACATCACTAATGAACTGAAACAGAACCTTCGGATGCTGAGCGCCAGGCTGTTCGAGTCGCAAGACAAGAACAGGATGCGTCTATCAGGCGGGTGTTGGGAAAAGAGAAGGCCGACAAAGGTGCTCACACCGATGCCTTCTCCTTCCTTGGAGGAGCGGCCATGGCCCAAGAGGCGATTGATTTCGCCGTGACGGCCTATGAAGAAAAGACTGCCCCTAACCCGAAACGGCTCAAGCAGCAATCCGGCGAAGGCACTCAGAGCAAAGCGACTATAAAGGCCAAACGTCGTCTGGACGTAGCAAATCAGGGTGCAGAGGAGCCCGAAGGTGACTTCTCGGCACAAAAAGGCGAAAGGCACAACCACGCGCAAGTCGCTGGGTCGCAAGAGGGTACCAGCCAGCCTGTGCCATCGGCACAAAGGACCGAAAATCCCTGGCAGCTGATCAGTAGGGCAAAGCGGTACGGAGTTGCACTTTTCTTATACAATGTATTAAGTGTAATATCACAAAATAAAATTTCGAACATAAATATTGTGTTTATTATACAATAGAAGAAAAGTCCAACCCCGTACTGCTTACCGTTTTTAATCAAATTGCTTTTAGAACTTTTGAGAAGAATTTAAAAAACTTCTTCGTATGCTTTATTCGATTATCATCTTTATGCTTCTTCTTCTTCTTCATGCAACATCAAAGCGCCAATAGCAAACAAATAACGGTTGTCCGAATGGCAGCACATGTTATCTGTCAAAAAATACTCAGGGGTACCCATAACCGAACGGTGCCCACAATCTAAACTTTTTTATATGGCATAATTTGCTTCCATGAGTCGATATCAAATCATAGAATATCGAATCATGGAGGTTTGACTTAAATATAGTTCATTCGATGTCACTCAATTTGAGGATAAAATCTAATTTTGGTAGAGTATGGCTAGGTAAAAGATTTTTCAGCTTTGTTTTCTACGAAACACTCTTCCTATAAAACATGTAATCTCGTCGAACAATGTGAAATTTAAACATTTTTAGTACTACATTGAAAGTATCATATGTAATATATGTGATGTTGTACTGTCTGGTTTGAAATAAATAAATTTGATCGAAATAAAATAAGACATTCTAGCATGAACTTGCAAATGGGGCAAGATGGGTCAGCATATACTAAATGGTATACTGCCGCTAATTGCAAGTCGAGCACATCTGTATATGGGCGTCCATATGGGTTAAGCATTAAGCGCAACTAGCGTCTTAAGTGAAGACATTCCACTAAAAAAAAACACAAAAAAAGCTCAAAATAATTGTCCTAATGAAATTCTCTATAACTTTGTACAATAATATGATCTCCTAACTCAAAAGATTAAAAAAATACATTTCCAAAAAAATTGCGAAAGGGCAACTCACACCAAAAATAGATCATTTCTCGCTTAAATTTTCAAAAGGACTTAAGTAACATTTTTTTCATGAAATAATTTGAATAGTTTTCGAAACGAGCTAGCCTAGGGCTGAAAGTCTCGCTAATAAAGACAAAAAAAATTTTGAATGGTGCGATCAACAGACCGATATGAAATGTTTTGATAGCAGTATGCAAATCATGAACAAAATATTACTTAGGACCTTTTGAAAAGTTAAGCGAGATTTCTTCTGTAGACGTCAAAACACTAGCACTGATGGTTTTCGAGTTATCGATTTATGTCGTGAAATTTGAAGAATCCGACCATTGTGCCTTGGCATACAGATTATGAGCTAGCTATGTTCATAGATTTATGTTGAAAAATTATCCTGCCCCATCCTACCCTACCTAATTCACCGGGTTATATGCCACAAAGAAGTGATTCAAATTTTGACTTTTTGCTTTTTGATGCTTAAACAATTCCATTTGCTTAAACAATTAATGAACCTCTTAAATTTTTATCTAATTTGAATCTAATTTGAGTAAGCGCGCGCGGTTTGAAGTTTGTATGATAATTTATATGAAAACAGTTACTTTTATAGAACTGTTTCTCATCGCTTCCCACTAGGCTCTAAAAATATATTAGAACACTGACAACATTTGAAACTTTACAAGGAAACAGGTCGTCTTTGTTGCGAAACGATACTGAATTCTATTAATTTGAGTACTGCAATCGAAAGCTTTCATGTTTTTCAGTTGATTGCGCTATTTGGATTAATTCATGAAAAAAATGTTACTTAGGTCCTTTTGAAAAGTTAAGCGAGAATTGTGGGAAATTCAATTTAACACGTAAAAGAATAACATCAATATCAATAATGAACATTTTTATTTTCTTCATAATTTTGCTTCCAAAAAACAAATCGCTTTGCAACAACAAATGCCTTTCAGCTTAGGAAGTATTATATGTAGTCAACGTGTTGATTATATTTAAATAGTTCATAGGCCACTTCACGGAACGGTCTTGATTTTCACAGTAATTTCCATAAGAACTTCAAATGACGTGTGCACAATCAAGTTACACCAAATTCGCTAAACAAAATTAGGAGGATTATCAATGCCCCATCCTACCGAACATAATAAATCGGTTTCGAGTTTGGATTTGAATTTAAAAGAGTAAAATATATTGGGCTCGAGTTTACAAAATGTTAATCCGGACAAACTGTATTCTTCATGTTGAGTTGATTGGTATATAGTACTATGAATCTTCAGTCAGCAGCTTGGAAAAATGGTTTTGGGTCATTTTATAGAATTTGCATGCACTTAGAGAAAACGAAATTCAGTTCTGATTCAATTTTATCCTTAGATTAACATTTGGCTATATTTAATTTAATAAGCAAGAACAATGCTACACGTATGTGCAAAGTACGCGGAGTCGGTGTAGCATACTACAATGATGTTTTGGGCGACAGATTGAAGGGTCCGTAGTGGTGAAATTTTAATACTGCAGACTGACATGAGACATGAGAATGGTGTGAATTTTACCACTCCCCAAATTGCTACGTGAACATAGCCGAAACAACCACTAGGAGAGAATGGCGTAGAAAGGCCAGGCTTTAAGTATGTATTCTTAAAATATGAGAGATAATTGACAATGATGAAGTAAGTTTATATAAAATCTTAGAAGTTATTTCATGAAACAGAAATATAAAATGACATATTTGTAAAAGAATGATGCTGCATAAGTAAATCTTAAAAAATCCAGGAAATATTTGTAGAAGAAGATTTAAAGAGAAACAGTCATCTATCCCCACTTTCCCTTTGTGTACACTACAGCCACTTTGTGTTTTGCTGTTAGAAGGCACATGCTGCCGGAATGCCAAATACCTTCCTCTATGCGAACCGTAACATTACGTAGTTATGATGACCAACCATCCATATCGCTCTGCTCATCGCCGTCGTTGGCATTTGTAGTACCGGGTGCCAGAGTTCATGCAGCCAAGAGTGGGTGACGCATAAATCACCGTCTTCTCCTCATCGCCGGACTCTGTACCTACATGTAGGTACTTTGAACAAACCGTGTAGTTGACTTTAATGATTTTGCACTTCTTCTGCTGTTTGGATCCACGTTGAGGGAAGAGCAATTAGATTTCGAGTGTATGTTTGATCAGCTTGTAGCTCAGGTTTCGCGGTACCGGGCCGGAGAAGGCCATCCAGCTGAGGTTCTTGTTTGTTGAGATGACGCCGCTGAACGATGCTGGACGTTTGAGGAGGCTTTTTATTCTAGTAGTGATGATGATAGATCCTATATGATCTCATTTCGCAAGTCAATGATAAGTTTCCAGTAGATTGTTCACTAGTTACACATGTTTTTGCCGGTTGGTTTTAACATTTTACACAGATATATTCACATTAGAGCACAAGAACTTTCAATTTATTTGAGTTGAATGTGGAATATGTATGTGTATTTAGATACAATAAACAAAGATAATCCACGCACTGGTTTCAGTAAAAAATGTTATTATTCGGGCTAGACAATAACAACAAACGCAATGGCTGGGAATAGAAACAGTAAATGCTACACTACTGACTCCTTTTTCTTATTGAGGATATGAAGGTATCGTCCTCTAATACAAGTAGATTCGTATACGGTTATAAAACCGTTGGCATGACAATGTGGCGCATGCGCTGGGACGGAAAACACACAACTTGGGATAGGAGTGTCATATCCCTTCGTGTTTATCACAAGAACAGCAGCTGCTGCTGATTCAGGATGCATGTTATAGAAGACTAGTTGACCCGGCAAACGTTGTCCTGCATTGTAGGCGAAAATGCGCGCTGTGAACTACACATGTGAAGTTCCCACACAAATATTAACGAACTTTCTGGATTTCAATGTTATTCCACCTCGCGTTGTCACGTGCACCACTTTCAATAATGAAGCAAACCATTGTCAGTTACCAATATATCAATTATTATCCAACATTTTTATTTCAAGAGGCACATTTATAGATGCTATGCATTCAATTCATCAACTAAATTTATCGTTTGAAGCCTAATTTCTTAACACGTCCGTTTTACCCACACACTATTTCCATTTCACCCGCATACTTTTAAACCCAGATCCTCTTTAAGAACAGACCAAAAATGAATCGGCGCGCCGCCGTGTGAAAATTGACCACGCCGCCGAATATTTTTTACCACGCCGATGGCATTTTTACTGTTAAGTCTAGATTTATCTAGCTCCTGTCGGAAATACATATTTTCAGCCAAGTTCATATGACAATTATATTCTTTACACTTATTAAGCATTTATTCTCATTTCCAATAAAGACCTCGCTGGACCCAACAGAATTGAAAGCTGGCTTGTTTAATTAGAAATAAGATTTCTCAGCTAAAACAGTAGCTTATTCATCAGCCTGAATTGTTTGTTGGGGAACCACTAGATCCCTTGTTGTACAACGTATGCCCGGTCAAACAAAACAATATTCGTTCAAACAAAATGCACCTGACATTGAATTACTCAGAAGATAAGGGAATAATTCATCAAGAATTCATGGAACTACTCCTGGAACTTCTTCGGGAATATGATGAACTAATACGTTTATTTCTAGAGTTTTTACAGAAACTCTCTTAGGAATTCTTTCGAAATTTCCTATAAGTCAATCGAGAAATCTACACGAAATTTATTCAAGAATTTTTTATAGCAATTTCTTCTGAGTTTCAAACCAGGAATTGCTTTGTGAATTTCTTTATGAACTCTTTCGGATATTCTAATCTAATCTCATACTTTCGTAGCCAATACTTGAAAGCATCCTGGAAAATGACGGTTTCTGAATTCCGTCATTTTTCTTTTCATATGGCCAGGCCAACTACGCAGTATGTACCGCAAAGATGACTCCTAGATATTGAGCGACTTCAGGAATACCCAAAGTTACACAATAGCTTGGAATCAAGGGGAAAGGAAGAAAGCGTGGACCTCCCGTACCAAACGCTTCCAAAAATATAAATACCTAATATATATAATAAAAATTGTGTGCGTGTTTATGTATTCATGTATATGAGTATGTATGTATATATGTATATATGTGTGTTTATAAGTGTACACTGATTGACAAAACTATTCGCCATGTTTTCATATAGATTACAATGGAAATATGACGAATACATATGCCATCAGTGTATGTATGTATTTGTATATAAGGGTGGCTCAAAAAAACACTTTTTCATATTTTTTTATTGGTCCGCCCTCCTATTTGGTTCTATTTGATGCCCTGATGCTCTGGACAAAATTTCAGCCAAATCGGTCAACGTTTGGGCGCTGTGGAAGTTTATATGGAAAAATGTATGCAGAAAGATCCAAAAACAGTTGGATTTGCAGTTCTTTCCATTCGGCCTAATGACCGTTCGGCCTAGTGACCATTCGGCCTAATGGCCTTCTTCCTTCTTACTTTTTACTTCTTCCTCAATTTTTCTTCTTCCTTTCTACTTCTGCCTCATTGCGCACTACTCACTTCTCACTCCCCAGTTCTCATTCGGCCTAATGGCCCTTCGGCCTGATGACCGTTCGTCCTAGTGACCATTCAGCCTAATGGCCTTCGGCAATAAGCAAAAAGAAGCAAGAAGTGCAAAATGAGAAGTTCTTTCTTCACCTTACCCCTTCTTCCTTCTCCCTTCTTGCATATTCCTTCTTCTTTCTTCCTTCTCCTTTCTTCCTTCTTCTTTCTTCCTTCTTCATTCTTCCCCCTTCTTTCTTCCTTTTTCCTCCTTCTTCTTTTTTCCCTTTTTCCTTCTTTCTTCTATCTTCTTTCTTCTTCCCTCTTCCTTCTACCTTCTTTCTTCTTTCTTCCGTTTTCTTCCTTCTTCCTTCTTTCTTCTGTTTTCTTACTTCTTCCTTCTTTCTTCCTACTTCCTCCTGCTTCATTCTTTCTTATTTTTTCTTCCTTCTGCCTTCTTCCGTTTTCCTTTTTTCTTCTTCTTCCTTATTTCTTCTTCCTTCTTCCTTCTTCCTAATTCCTTCTTCCTTCTCCCTTCTATCTTCTTCTTTCATCCTTCTTCCTTCTTTCTTCTTCCTTCTTCCTTCTTTCTCCTTCTTTCTTCCTTCATCCTTGTTCCTTCTTCCTTCATCCTCCATCCTTCTTCCTTCTTCCTTCTTCCTTTTTCCTTCTTCCTTCTTTCTTCTTCCTTCTTCCTTCCTTCTTTCATTCTTCCTTCTTGCTTCTTCCTTCTTCATTCTTCTTTCTTCCTTATTCCTTTTTCCTTCTTCCTCCTTCCTTCTTTCTTCTTCCTTCTTTCTCCTTCCTTCTTTATTCCTCTTTCTTTCTTCTTCCTCCTTCCTTCTTCCTTCTTCCTTTTTCCTTCTTCTTTCTTTTTCCTTTTTCCTTTTTTTTCTTCTTCCTTCTTCCTTCTTCCTTCTTCCTTCTTCCTTCTTCCTTCTTCCTTCTTCCTTCTTCCTTCTTCCTTCTTACTTTTTCCTTCTTCCTTCTTCCTTCTTCCTTCTTCCTTCTTCCTTCTTCCTTCTTCCTTCTTCCTTCTTCCTTCTTCCTTCTTCCTTCTTCCTTCTTCCTTCTTCCTTCTTCCTTCTTCCTTCTTCCTTCTTCCTTCTTCCTTCTTCCTTCTTCCTTCTTCCTTCTTCCTTCTTCCTTCTTCCTTCTTCCTTCTTCCTTCTTCCTTCTTCCTTCTTCCTTCGTCCTTCTTCTTTCTTGCTTCTTCCTTCTTTCTTCTTCCTTCTTCCTTCCTCCTTCTTCCTTCTTCCTTCTTCCTTCTTCCTTCTTCTTTCTACCTTCTTTATTATTCCTTCTTCTTTATTTTTTTTTCTTTCTTCTATTTTCTTCCTTCTTCCTTATTTCTTCTGTTTTCTTCCTTTTTTCTTCTTTCTTCCTTCTTCCTCCTGCTTAATTCTTTCTTATTTCTTCTTTCTTCTTCTGTTTTCTTCCTTCTTCCTCATTTCTTCTGTTTTCTCCCTTTTTTTTCTTCTTTCTTCCTTCTTCCCTCTTCCTCCTGCCTAATTCTTTCTTATTTCTTCATCCTTCTTCCTTCTTCCTTCTTCCTTCTTCCTTCTTCCTTCTTCCTTCTTCCTTCTTCCTTCTTCCTTCTTCCTTCTTCCTTCTTCCTTCTTCCTTCTTCCTTTTTCCTTTTTCCTTTTTTCTTCTTCTTCCTTCTTTCTTCTTCTTTCTTCCTTCTTCCTTCTTCCTTCTTCCTTCTTCCTTCTTCCTTCTTTCTTCTTCCTTCTTACTTTTTACTTCTTCCTCAATTTTTATTCTTCCTTTCTACTTCTTCCTCATTGCGCACTACTCACTTCTCACTCCCCAGTTCTCATTCGGCCTAATGACCGTTCGGCCTAGTGACCATTCGGCCTAATGGCCTTCGGCCTAGTGACCTTCGGCCCAATGACCCAGCATCGTATTTTTGATAGATTTTTTGTAGAATTTCCGAAGAAGTCTCTGGAGAAATAGCAGGCAGGAGAATTTCCGGAGTATTTTCCTTGTGATATTTTGGAGGAGTTTTTAAAGGAATTTCCCGGAAAAATCTTGTAACTTTCCTAGAGAATCCTTCGAGAAATGTTGGGGTAGGAATTTCTGGAAGAATTCCCAGAGAAATTCGCGTAAAAATTTTTGGATCTTCTTCTTCTTAATGGCACATCCCCCATTGAGACATTGCCGCCTCGCAGCTTAGTATTCATTAAGCCCTTCCACATTTGATAACTGCGAGGTTTCTAAGCCAAGTTGCCATCCATGCGTTCGTGTATCATGAGGCTACACGATGATAATTTTATGCCCAGGGTAGTAGAGAAAATTTCCTAGACCGGACAGGGAATCAAACCCAGCCGCCTTCAGCATGGTCTTGCTTTATAACCGCGGATCTAAGAAAGGCCCCATTTTCTAGATCTAGATTTTGCAATTTGATTTCCATAGGAAGTTCTTCAAGAACTCCTGGATAATTTCTCGGAAGAATTCCTGGGAGTTGGGTTTAGTTGAATTACATGTGAATTTCGGAAGGAATTCAGAAGAAATATCTGAAGAGTTCTCTTGATAATTTGTGTAGAGTTTAGAAAGTAAATTATGAAGTGTTCTTGAAGGAGTTCTTGGAAGAACTCTCAGAGAAAATTTCAGGAGAAGTTTATGAGTAATTATTTAAGAAGTTACTCGACTTTTCGGGGATTTCCTGAGCAAACATCATGAAGCTTATATAGGAATATAAGAACTTTCAGAGTTATTCCTGATGTATTTTTTAAGAAAATAATTAGGAAGAATTCCTGGAGATACTTTTGGAGAAAGGAAGAAATGCCGGAGGAATTCCTGGAGGAACTTCCGGAAGAATTCCTGGAGGAACTTCAGGAAGAATTCCTGGAGGAACTTCAGGAGGAATTCCTGGAGGAACTTCCGGAGGAATTCCTGGAGGAACTTCCGGAGGAATTCCTAGAGAACTTCCGGCGGAATTCCTGGAGGAACTTCCGGCGGAATTCCTGGAGGAACTTCCGGAGGAATTCCTGGAGGAACTTCCGGAGGAATTCCTGGAGGAACTTCCGGAGGAATTCCTGGAGGAACTTCCGGAGGAATTCCTGGAGGAACTTCCGGAGGAATTCCTGGAGGAACTTCCGGAGGAATTCCTGGAGGAACTTCCGGAGGAATTCCTGGAGGAACTGCCGGAGGAATTCCTGGAGGAACTCCCGGAGGAATTCCTGGAGGAACATCCGTGGAGGAACTTCCGGAGGAATCCCTGGAGGATTTTCCGGAGGAACTTCTGCAGAAATTCCTAGAGGAACTTCTGGGGGAATTCCTGGAGGAACTTCCGGGGGAATTCCTGGAGGAGCTTCCGGGGGAATTCATGGAGGAACTTCCGGGGAAATTTGTGGAGGAACTTCCGGGGGAATCCCTGGAGGAACTTTAGGAGGAATTCCTGGAGGTACTTCCGGGGGAATTCCTGGGGGAACTTTAGGAGGAATTTCCGGAGGAATTCTTGGAGGAAATTCCGAAAGAACTTCTGGAGAAACTTTCGGAGAAATTCTTTGAGGAACCTCCGGAGGAATTCATGGAGGAACTTTCAATGGAATGTAGGAATTTCTAAAGGCACTTCCGGAGGAATTTTTGGAGGAATTTTTGGAGGAATTCTTCGAGGAACTCCCGGAGGAATTCCTGGAGGAACTCCCGGAGAAATTCTTGATGAAACTCCCGGAGGATTTCCTGGAGGAACTGCTGAAGGAACTCCTGTAGGAATTCCTGGAGGAACTCCTGGAAGAATTCCTGGAGGAGCGTTCGACGGAACTTCCGGAGGAATTGATGGAGGAACTTCCGGAGGAATTCCTGGAAATACTTTCGAGCCAATTCCTGGTGCATTGTGGATTGTACGGAGGAATTTGTGGAAGAATTTGGGAAAATTTCTTTTTCTTGAAATAAGCTCACGCTGACCCACGCCGCCGCCGCCACTGTCTGAAAATGATCTATCACGCCGCTGCCGATAAATTTTCATTCGGCACTCAGGTCTATTTAAGAAATCGTATAACTACGCTAATTTTACATATCAAAAAACAATATAGGTATAACCAGAGTCTATTAAATAGAGTTGCGCAAAGAGGATCTTCTTACACTTATTCTGAATGATGTTCTTGTTATTATGTTGAAAACTTTCATTTTTGTTCAACCCTTCAAGTGACTTCACGGGAGTGATCACTTCTAAAGTTTTTTAATTCGATAACCAAGTCACCTACAGAGTGCAAACACGTGAGTTTCTTGTTGCAACTTAATTGGCGGGTGTATTAAAGTTTTTTGAAGCTGTTTCTAGAACAAATCTAATACATTTCAATTCATGATTTTTAATTCGCTATAATAATCATCAGGCGATAACAATACTTCCGCCTTACCAACAAACATTTGTTTACTTTGCTCGATAGGTAGACGGTTTGACAGTTCAATAGGTAGATTTGGCTTCACTCTTTGCGTAACTCTATATATAATAGACTCTGGGTATAACGTAGAACTTATATAAACAAATTTTAAATATTAACAATGAAGCATGACACAAATGTTTAAAAGAGAAGCTTAGTATTCGGGGAAATTGCTTTATGCGAATATGAACTATAAAGGGGAAAATTATTATTTGTGATAGGTTCCTTGAAAGGAATTAACAGGAATTTATGATTCATTATCGCAGTGAAAATTAGTGTTTTATTTTTCAGATTTGCTGTTGATTAACGATGAATGGGTCATATATTTGAGGTTATGATTTTCTACCAGTGATTACTTCTCGCTGTTAAGGTGATTATACAATCAATCCAGTAGTGAATTTAAAATTCACCACATATTTTTCTACTCCCATGTCCAAAAGCCCAAAATTGACGTAATCATGTTCGTAGAGTGCTGAAATTCAAGCTGTTTGTTAAGCATAAGTAAGCAAATGGATTTACCATTGTTTCATTCCTATGCAAGCTATAGTTCTCTCAACTCGTGCTCTTGAAAAACAGATGAAAAAAGCACGTGGTATACAAGATGGCCGTTTTGTGGCTTCGTTGTATGATCACCTTAAGGAATTTCCATACCAATCGTGCCTACATTCGTGAAGTGAAAATCGCAAAAATAGCGCGAAAATTCTATCTAATTGGAAATGTGCTCGATGCAAGTAGTTTGCATCATTTTGAGTAATTATTAAAAAAAATGTAAACTAACCAACAGAAACCTGATGAAATCAGGGTAATTATTAAAATGCGACTTAATCAAAAATAGAGATAACATTAAATTAATAATACAATGATTTTTGAAATGTGTATAATTAGCGATGCAGCACTCAAACCTCACCTTAATTGAGAACGAATTCTATCCCAACAAACCGGTTCCGTACAATCAACCTTTGAACACAATCCTGTAACGTTCTCCATTTTTCATCAACTGCTCAATGATTAATCTTCCACAATTATCTATCTCCACAGCATCGAAATTCGAGTTTCGTTCAAACACAATCCCCGAAAAAAAAAGCCGCCTGTGGCCGTGCTCATCATCAATATCCGACTCAGCCGAAGGTCACTACATACGTCACTTGCCCGCACTGCCAAAATCATAACTCGATAGGTAATAATCTCTTCACTTTCAACCATCAAGTCGGCAGTCTGCGCCCGTGTACCGCAATGTTTGTTGTTCAAGAATCCATCATAAAGCTCATTCCGGCCAACCTCTAGTCGTGGTCAACCGCGGCACAGCTGCAGTTCCATGCCCTCCCACCCGCTCTTCGGCGGCCCCAATAGTTCGAACGCGCGCGCCTGGAGGTGCGCAATTGAACAGACCGACCTTCAAATTGTAATTTGTTCAATACTTCTTTTCTTCATGTCGGTTGAGCTGATGTGCGCGTTCTTTGTTGCTTCTTCTCACCTTCCAATGATGGATTCGTTAAGCATCTTTTGTTAGGCCATTGGGTTTGAATCAGTACCGCGTAAGTGATATACCATACGGCGGACTCGACTAAAAGTTCATCAACGCGTGTGTGCGACAAGTCAAGGTACTTTGAATAGCCTTAGGACTTCCATCAGCGCCAGAGCGGAGCCTCACAACTGACCACCGGTGAACATCGAGCAATTGTTAAATTGCTATGATTATTTTGAAAGCAGTTTTGATTTCGTACCATGCGTACGGCTTCGTATGAGAAAATCTAATTAGAGGTCTTTGGGTGTAGGAAAATAATATAAACTGGCAAAAAAGCGGTAAACTGATGGCGCTGGGTTGGGTGGCCAACAAATGTGTGCCTTGAGGAGCCAAGCCAACAGTGCTCATAGTCGCAATAGTAACGAAATTGACCTCCTTTCACGCAAAACGAGGATGCCGGTTGTGCATTATTACGTTCGCAGAGCCCGGCAAGGAGCCACCCGAGCAGCAGCTACTGATGATGGCCCTTTCTATTCAGTTAGTGGTTTTATGGTGATACGTACCTGAGGAGGTGATTCACTTAGCGTCTTGCACCTAAGTGCATGCGGTGTGTGTGTTGTGTCTGGTGGTCTGGCCGGTTGTTGCTATTACTGCCATCATCGGATACAAATAGTCAGCCGTTTGTCTGGTAAGGCAATAAAGAACTAACGACTTCTTCGCATGCATGTAAATTGAGCACGTAGGAACGGCTCGTTATGGTACGGTAGCTGGCGAATGGTAAATTATGAACGACCCATCGTTTTGAATGAATGGAATAACACGAACACTTTTTACCATAATGATAATTTTTGAATATTATTTACTCTGTGGCAAAGCAACACTTCCTCCTATTTTAACATCGCTGATGTCTTATAAAAATTGAATTTCTAATTTTAGGATAACTTATTTTTTAATCGACAAATGATAAGCCATTAGGTGAAATTATCTATAGAAAATTGAGACGTTGAGAAATGTCCTACCGAGAGGCAACGGAATATGAAAAACAAAAAACATTTTTACGATAAAAAAAAAAAAAAAAACCTGGTTTACCAGTTCGTCTTTGAGTGATAAAATAGCCTGCTTTTCCATACCAACGAAATGGTTGCTTTAATGACCATTATGCAACTCAATAGTAGTTAGTGCAACTAGTTTCAAAATAGTAGTTTGTGAAACAATTTGCAAAAAGATGATTTTTAGCACGGGTTGTACGAGGCTTACCAGGTTGGATAAATACTACGAGTGCCGAAAAAAATCGAGTTTTACGAGTTGCACATGCAATTTTTGCAATGTCAAAAATGGACTTAAATATGATAAATCTGTACCAAAATTGTACAGTCTAATTTACTCCACATGATCATTCTTGCCAATAAATTATGTTGCTGCAGAAAACAATAAAATTCCATGTTACCGTGCCACATTTCATAGTTTGATTAGCCGTGAAGCGATAGATGTACTTGCCTTTGGAAATGTTTAATGTCATGTCCATCAAACTATTTAATTTATTACGCGACGCAGAGAATACACTATTTTAACACTCACCCAAGCTAATTCAGCAAAATGTAGTCATGTAACTGCTGTTCTGATGTTGGTTTTTCATTATAGCATCCAAATAAGTGTTATAATGAATATTATGCAACCCATTTGAGTTGCATAATGTTCATTAAAGCACCCATTTCGTTGGTATGGAAAAGTAGGCCGTTTTATAACTCAAAGACGAACTGTAAACCAGGTATTATGATCAGAAATCGCGAAAATGTTTTTTGTGTTCGTTTTTTATATTCCGGTGCCTCTCGATAGGACATTTCTCAACCTCTCAATTTTCTATAGATAATTTGAGCTAATTTACTTAAGGTCACTCCTGACAGAATCCAAGTTTCAAAGTGCTCGCGTTTTCGGGGGCACACCACTCGATACGGAAGCAACGCATAACTGTCATTTTCTTTTTTTCACGCATGCTGCGACGCACCAAAACTGAATCAACAAATATGACAGTTGTCCGCTTCTTACTTACTTTTTCTAAAATCTCACTTTTTCTTCAAACTTGTATAAATCTGGAGATCGGGCGAGTGAGGATGAGCTCTTGGCAGTAATAGAAGCGTGAAACAACTATCTTTCATTCTGTTCTGATTTAATAATTTAAGTCTTCTTTTCTTCTTATTGGCATCCCCCTGGGACATGACCGCCTCGCTGATTATCACTTCCACAGTTATTAACCGCGAGGTTTCTAAGCCAAGTTACCATGTTTACATTCGTATAGCATGAGACTAACACAACGATACATTTATGGGAAGTCGAGACAAGACTGGCAGACCGGCACCGGGAATCAAACCCAGCCACCCTCAGCATGGTCTTGCTTTATGGCCGCGCATCTTACCGCTAGGCTAAGAAATCTATTTCATTCGAAACTAAAACTTAATTTTAAAATTTGAGAAAAATTTTAAGCTTGCCTGAACAAGTGTTTGAAATATGCTTAGAGTGTGTATACAACTCAAATAAACTTTTATTATTTCATGATATGACTAACATATCTCAAGCTTGAAGGTCTTTGTTGGTAAATTCCATTAAAATAGTAAATAACGCTACAAAGAACTCATTTTATAAGCATTATGGTGCCAATGGAATGTATGAAAAAAAACGACATTGCTCACAAGTTTCATTACCCCAAAATATGACCCCATGCCAAATTTGAGCTCAATCGGACATGATTTAGGGGTGCCTAAAATTCATCAAAGTTTTGAAATATTAACCCATGAAAATTTTCCCAAGGGGGGACCAAAGGAAAAGTCGAAAATCGAATTTCTGTTTTTGATGCCAAATGATTTTAAATTGCACGAAACGTCGAGAGCTGATGCTATTAAAAAAATCGATTTTTCCTCTTAGAACATTCTTGCAACTTTATTCAGGTGATGAAAGTTTTATTTCATCGAATTTTTACACCGGACGATACGCAAACGTTTTCGTAGCCAAAAATAACCTACCCCTTTGCAAAATTTGAGCTAAATCGGACATGATGTAGAGGTGCTCAAAATTAATCAAAACTTTATTGTTTGTCTCTCACCAGGGGGAAATAATTTGTTTGGTTTTTTGATGCCAATGGACTCAAAATGCATGAAACTTTGAGAATTATTTTTTTGAAAAAAATCGACTGTTTAGGAACTTTGAAAAAAATTCTTATGGCCAAACGAGATGAACCGGTCTAGGGCCGAAAATCTCGTAAATAAAGATAATTCCATTCAATTTCTTATGGCGAAAACAATTTTTCATCGAATTTAAAAACCGGTCGTTATGCAAACATTTCCTAGGCCTTAAAATATGCCTCTATGCAAAATTTGAGCTCCATAGAACATGATTTAGAGGTGCTCAAAGTCTTGCTAACAAAACTTTGAATTTTTTTGTAACTTAGTAAACTTGTGAGATCAGATTTACGGAGAAAATTGTCAGATTGCTAGGCAATGTTTATCACACTGAGGTTTATTTTTACGCGGTTATTATTACGCGGTACCGCATGAATTCAAAACACAACGTGTAAGAAATCGTTCAAAAATTACGTCCATTGTTTTTCGGTATTTTCAACTCCCCTCCCTCTCCTTAAAACCAAAAAATACAAAACGTGAAATGAATACGCTCGGATATAATTTGTTTTTCGATAGCGTTGTGAATGTATTCTTCCGGCTTGTCATCACCATAGTTAGATGCATGACGACAATATGTTTTAAATTGACGTCATACAAATATGTCTATTAATGCTATGATTTGACTAATGCTTAGAAATAATCTATGAGGTTGTTTATGAGGTTTTTAATTAGGACACCGAACCAAAACATATTGTCATGGTTCAATCGACAGTTATATTAGGATAAAATGCCCAATAGTGGACCCCCTAGTAGCGAAATTTTGCTCTTCCTGTCGTAAGGCATAGAAATTTTCAACATATTAACTCTAGGCCAACATTTGAAAAGGGCGTAACAGCCAAGGTTTGTTCCTTCTGATTCTTTGTCTACATATAAAGCTTTATATGTAGGCGAAGAATCATAAGGAATAGATTTTGGCTGTTACGCCCTTTTCAAATGTTGATCTAGAACTGTGCTTGATATCTAACAACAAGCTCTGCATCCCCTTTTCGCGATACATACATAAAACACCCAAATACACGGCGTTATTCGTTGCAATTAACATTTTAATGTCTAACTGAATTCGCCCTATAGTAGACCCCCTGGGGGTCCATAATAGGAAATTGCTTCCCTATAGTCGACACTTCATTTGATTTTCATGTCCCGTTTCGGGACGTTCTTCTTCCCTATTATGGACCCCCCAAAATATTCCTATAATGGACACTCTCGTGTTTATTTTTATAGAATTGTAAAATCATCTAATTTGACTTTCCATCGCATTTCCATCGCATGTAATCAAATCATAGGACTGTAAGGTAGGTTCTCCCGATAGAATTTCATAGCACAATGTTGTCATTGTGCTGTAATAATGCAAAATGGCTGGAGGGTCCACTATTGGTTGGGGGTCCACTATTGGGCACTTTACTTTACCCTACTATTTTTCAGTATAATGTCTTCACTTATCTTTTGAAGACAAGTAGCTGCACCACGCACCGATTACAATTTAACGGATGCGTGTTTCAGTCTCGGTAGTGAAGGTATCCTCCTTGCTTTTACTCTTCAAGTCTAAATGAAACAATTATTTTTAATGGTTTATTTTTTTTTATTTTTTTTTTATTTATTTTTTTTTTTTTTTTTTTTTCTTTTTTTTCCATAGTTCGTTTTTTTTTTTAAAAGAAAGTTTTTTCAAATTTTCTTTAAAACCAGCAAAATCAAATGGAAAATTCGTTAAAATGAATCGTATTCGTTTGAACGTATCGGTCGAGCGTAAACAAGAATACGGGTGATTTATTATATTTTGTTGAATACTCCTAATATACGTTCAAAAATGATTTCACTATTTTCTTTTATGTTCTTTCTATTTGTTTATACATTTTGTTTCTTATATCATGTTCATAATATTTCATGATATTCATAATTTTTGCCGGGAATATTCTAGATAACGATTGCAGGTAAGACAAATATGAAGCTATTAGAGCGAGTAATGGCGGAAAAGAAAAAAAATCGTCCTCTCAAATTTCATCAACTAGTTTTGCATTTTATTTTTAATATGTCATTTTAATTATTGTACATTCATTGAATAATTGTGCATTGTGTTATTCACTGATATATTTCCCAATTCGTGAAAAATATAGTCGGATCATAATTATATAGTAGTGGATTATTGAAGGTGGATTGGAGCAAGACACATCCGATTTACGAAGGAACATTTCACAATATACATTCATTCTGGCTTTGCTTGCCTTCTATTTTGACTATCTTCAAATCTTCCTTCTCAATGCCTATTTCAAATATATCTCTTTTGTCAACTATCTTCCTCGCTTTCCATTTTGTTAGTAGAAAATACATTTAAGCCTTAAACATAGCTGATTCATTGAAGAGTGGTAGAAATGGTAGTACCAATTAGGTTGGTAAGAAAATATATCAGAGTGCGTTTTTATTAGATATGCAGATTGCTAGCGAGAATCAGAAGCTTTTGATGTGCTTGTGTGATCAATATGTGAATAGATTTAATTAATCGCAATGCTGTTCTTGAAAACATGCTTAAGAGACGCTTATTTAGGAGTATCAAATTTTCTGTCGGAACTGAGTGATAAAAGTAGATAATGTTTGTTGCATGAAAGACAAATGTACAGCATTCAGAGCTCACTACAGTCGTGATTTATTTAGTAGGCAGAACGATCGGCCGGTCATCACATAATTTGTTCTGCTTTGTGCGGTTAGCAGAACGATCGCCCGATCATCGAAATGTTGTTCTGCTTTGTGCAGGTGAGTAAATTAATTAGAAAGTGAAGATTCAGTTCGCGTCAGTAAGCAGAATGATCGGTCGGTCATCGAAAATGTTGTTCTGCTTTGTGCGGTTAGCAGAAAGATCGGCTGGTCATCGACAATTTTGTTCTGCTTAGTGCGGTCGGTAATTAAAATAATTAGTGTTCGTTCGACTATGTTTAGAATTGATCAAACTACACGCTATACACGGCATACCGTTTACCAAAACGAACCCTGCCACAATACCTACCCCATATATCCAACATCCCAGTGATTTCTCGTGGAAGTGCAGATGACTCGTCGGCTTCTATCAAAGCGAGGATCATGTCAACATTTTCCTACCCATTCCTTAATTGACCTGCATTCGGACACGGCCGGCGCTGGTATTGCTTAATATTTGGGTCACCAGTTCTTACACATTGAAGATGATGTTAGTCCCAAACTTCATCTGTTGGTTCTCTGTGTAATTACAGCTGACCTGGCAATAACGGAGTAGCAACCGTGGGCGGTCAATCATGCTCATGCTCATGCTCATGCTCATTTTCAACCCCCCTCCCCCTCCTGTCACAATCTGTCACAAATCACTGACCCCCCTCCCCCTGTACGTACAACTGTAAAATATATAATGATTTGTCTTCTTTGTACACTTCTTTTACAGGAAATTTCGTCGGAATTAACTCCCTTAACTGCAAATTAAAATATTTTTCAGCTAATCAAATTGTTTCTAAAATGTTGTTGTTGTTCTTGTTGGACGTAACACTAACGAGATCCCGCTCTCCCCCTGTCACAAATTCTAAAAACCCCTCCTCCTCCTCCTCAAACCTCGGACGTAATTTTTGAACGATTCTTAAAGATCAAGTTACAAAAAATTCAAAATTTTGCTAGCAAGACTTTGAGCACCCCTAAATTATGTCCGATGGAGCTCAAATTTGGCATAGGGGCATATTTTAGGGCTTACACTGCCAAAAATATCTATATAAGATATATGTATCGCCGTTATAAATTTTTGCAATAGCTCCACCCTAATATAATCGATATAGAACCACACATAAATTAAATAATTACTAATTCGAGACCACACATAAAGTTTATTTGGATATCTATTTTATTAGTAGCTCGCGTGGAGAATGGATTTTTGCCAATAAATATGTGTGGATTTTTAGTAGTGTAGGAAATGTTTGCGTAACGTCCGGTTTTTAAATTCGATAAAAAATAGTTTTCGCCATAAGAAATTATTTCAAAGTACCAAAACAGTCGATTTTTTTTTTCAAAAAATTAATTCTCAAAGTTTTATGCATTTTGAGTTCTTTGACATAAAAAAACAGAAAAATTATTTCTCTCTTGTGAGAAAAAAAAAAGTTTTGATTAATTTTGAGCACCCCTTAATCATGTCCGATTTAGTTCAAATTTGCATAGGGGGATATTTTTGGCTTCGAAAATGTTTGCGTATCGTCCGGTGTTAAGATTCGATGACAAAAACTTTCATCCTTTGAAAAAGTTTCTTAGTCCAAAAGTGTTCTAAGAGAAGCACTCCTAAATCATGTCCGATATGGAGCTCAAATTTTGCATAGAGACATATTTTAGGGCTTAGGAAATGTTTGCGTAGCGTCCGGTTTTTAAAATCGATAAAAAATAGTTTTCGCCATAAGAAATTGAATTGAATTATCTTTATTTGAGAGATTTTCGGCCCTAGGCCGGTTCATCTCGTTTTGCCATAAGAAATTCTTTCGAAGTACCAAAACAGTCGATTTTTTTTTTCAAAAAATTAATTCTCAAAGTTTCATGCATCAAAAAAAAAGAAAAATTTTTCCCCCTTGTGAGAAAAAAAAAGTTTTGATTAATTTTGAGCACCTCAAAATCATGTCCGATTTAGTTCAAATTACTTGCCGTAACCCTACTCTGAGGGATTAATGGGAAATCTCGTTGCTCGAGATTCATCTATCATAAACAATACCATCGTGTACACCCACTTTTACTTTACCATGGAACAGCGGATTTCAACCTTTTTCATGAGCGGTACCCGTTCAGACCTTTGCATAGTTTTAGGTACTCCCTTGTTTTTTATGTAGAATTACGTCTTTCGGTAAGATAGGGGGGTCATTCCAAAGTTTCAAATTTGGGACCGTCACGGAAAGAGGTCAGGAAGTACGAACCATTTTTTTGTGAAAATAGAACTAAAAACACACATGTTTTCTATAAAACCGTACAATTTAATTTAAAAAAATATGTCTGTTTTCTGATTTATATCTCTCCTCAGTCCACGTTATCCGGGAAAACCAGACAACATCGAACCTGAAAATAGATCCCTCAATGGGAATGGCCTGGTGAGTCACCATCGAAACAATGTAGTGCCACAGCCACCACAGCTTCAGCAATAGCAGAAGGCAAAGTTGATTAAGGACAAGCCTCCCGGAATCCAAAACTAAATGCACTCGCGATTTCAAGAGCACCCGGTCCAAAACGGAACAATGTTTGCTCAATTCTCTACTCTCTTTTTTCACGAGCGCGAAATTACTATCACAACTAAATAGATTTTAATCTGTCCATATTTGCACGCTACACATGTAACCAATCACGTCACGATATAAACTTACTAGTACACAAATTAGCATCGAAACATTCTATTGTTAAAAAAAAACCAATTGTTGAAAATTTAAATTTACACAAAGCTTTCAAAACGATCAATTAAATTTTACAAAGGCTGTAATATACACAAATCAAATAAATAAATGATTATTCATTACAATGACAAACATACATATATTTGCGTAATATTAAACATTATGTTACTTACATATCTTTGAACCATTCGTTAGGATCTCACAGAATAAATAGTAAATAAATAATTGTTCTATCATGAGTTAAAATTTTCACTAACAGTGATATAGCATCTGACGCTCATTATATTCAGTCAACTCGCACTGCGGCCAGAACCCCGTCGACCGCGTCGAAACCGAACTATCATTTATTGATACTCCGTACCTCGTTCAGTGCTTCCGATACGTGTGGCAGCTCGTCCACTATGTCCAGCTTTCGTTTGGATTTGTGCGTCAGCACGGTCAGCGTTTTACCTGAGGGCAGACTAATCAGCAGCGAGTGGTACCCGTACCCATTGATGAGGTCACTCTTGGTGTAATAAATGTCACCGGACTGGAAAGATAGGTTATCGGTTGCGTAGCGGGAAACTCCCTCTACCGCGCGGCCGATCGTGTCGATATAGGGCCCAAATCGATCCGCCAGCCACTGCTCTATCAACGGTTGCATTAACCGGCCTTCGAATAAAAAAATTTCTTTTTATAAAATCATGAATAAAAATTTTTTCAATAAAAATTTGACTTACCTATCGGAGTTAGAACAACTTTCAATACTGGCATAACGGTCTCGTAACGAATAAATGGGAGATCCTCGATATCCTCAGGCCGAACTTCTGCTATTGCTGTGGTTTGTTCAGAATCACTGGATCTATTCTCTAGATTTAAATATTCCAGAATAGGGAGAGCACGAGATGTGCTAATGGTAGCCATCAAAAACAAGCACAACACGCTGGATGATTGCTTCTGTAAAAACAACCCATTAATTAAAAGACTCACAATTTATTAAAACATCATTGTCAATAATTTACCATATTTTATGCTTTAAATATTCTTCACTGTGCTCTCTACAACGTTTGAACATTCACTGGGCTTGATACTCACTGATTCTGCACAACACAGGAAAACCTGATTTTATGCAAAATGTGACGGTCTACCTGCACTCGGAAGGTTTGCATTGGAAGAAATGAAAATTCAATTAAACAATTTGGTGCACGATAGCACCAACACTTGGTGACAGAGACAAAAGGTGGAGGGCCTAAAAGTCGTTTGCAATAGGTTGGAAACTTTTCAACAATCATTAAGTGAGGGTATGAATCTGAAAGGTCGAAATATTGTAAAATTGTCAAGTTTTACAAAGCGATAGCAAACATGCTACTAAATATTTGAAATATTATGATGCTTTGATTAGAACGAATTTTTAGCTAAAGTTAAATTTTCGTTTTACCATACACAGTTCCAGAAGAAAGCCAAAATAACGAGCTTAGTGTGCTTCGATTGAAAGAAATGTCTCTTGAAATAATGTGTTCCGAACAAAAAATTAATGCTTCAAATGTTCTATCCTCCAAAGTATTTCGTAGTCGAAACTATGCTTTTATGATCTAAAATTAACCTGAAGGGCTTGATAATGCTTTTCGGTTAATAAAATTGCGAATAATGCTTGAAATGCTCTATTCTCAAAGCTTGTGCATACATTAGGCGCACAATTTGTATACAAGTGTTTTTAGTTTTTTATTTTTTGTTTGGTTTTTTCTTGTTACTTATGCATTACAATTTCATGAAAATGCTGTTCATGCTTGCTTATATTTGATTAAAAATAATTGTAATGAAATTATAGAATTGGATTTCCTCTGGATATGCTGTAGTTATCCTCCAAATTAGAACCTTATAAGGGCTCATTAAATTTCCTCAGAACGACTTTCGAGTCGAGTCAAGTACGAGACACTGAAGACGGCCTTACTGTTGAGCTCGAAATACGTATCTGTCAAGATACAATTAAGTGGTGGAATTCAATGGGATTGTATAAACTCGTCTGACAAGTGAAGACATTCCACTAAAAAGCTCAAAATAATTTTCTTATCACCAATGTGTGTTTAAATCACATTGGACAACTATTTGAACGGATAACGAGTGCAGTCAAGACATACTATCATGCTCTTGAAATGATGTGTTTCGAACAAATAAATAATGCTTGGAATGTTGCATCCTCCAAAGTATTTCGTAGTCGAAACTATGCTTCTATAATCTCAATTAAATCTCAAAGGTTGGAGGATGCTTTTCTGTTTATAAAAATTGCGAATTATGCTTCAAATCGATACAATGCTTTTGTGATCGCAAATGAATCTCACATGTTCAAGAATGGTTTTCTGTTTATTTAAATTGCGAATAGTGCTTGAAATTTGAAGTAGATTCTCTAATGACTTGCAAAGAATTTCAGTTTGCTGAAGAAGCGAAAACTCTTCTTAGAAATAATGTTCCCTCGTGGGATTGTTTCAACAGTTTTGTTTCTCGTTTCCTTTTAATTAATTACACATGAAGAGCGGTGTTATACATCACACAATTTTTTTTTCAAGAAAAGTTTGTACTTTTAAGGAAATCAAATTTAGATGCCTTTTTCCATACACATGGAAATCAGTGCCGTACTGCTGGCTGTGGTGGGTTGGGAGTTACTCCCTTTGATTATTTGGTCAACATGCTCATTAGAATGAGCATTATGAACGAAAAATTCGTAGTTGCTACTCCGTGATTGACTAGAACTTGTACAGAGAACACAATAAATGGGGCTTGGGATTAGCTACCCATTCTTAATGTACACGTTTTGGGGGCTCAAATATTTTAAGTCAATAATGGAGCCGGTCACGTCCTTAGGGTCATATAGGAAGGAAGGATTGTTAGTCTGACTCTCGTTACTACTAGAAACCGAGTGTACCTCTTCATCTCCACGATTGTCTTGGTATAGGATATCGTTTTAGTTAAAGAGGATGATTTATCTGGATTCACTTCGGTAAGTGATGCGATCTATGGGATGGGAAACAACACTAATTCGCTGTCTCGCCACGCGAAAAAAGACGGACGCATAGCACTCTGTACTTATTTACTTGCAAACTATGGAAGATCGCACTTGTCTCGACCGGAGCAAAGCGTAATACATGCGCATGAGCCACCGAACACCAAATAGATATTTTAGACCAAAGGTGCATAATGACTGTATAAAAAAATCAAAATTAATTTTGACTTTATCTTTTTGTTTTTCTTGTAATACAAAGTATACGTAAAGGCTCTATAATCAATCAATCCAAAATCGAACTTTTGATACAAAGTACGAAGACCCATAGCGTTATATACCAATCGACTCTACTTGACGAATCAAGGTGATGTTTGTTATGCGTGTGTATATGTGTTTATGTACAAAATTTTGTAGTCACACGTTTTGGAACTGCATTGGCCAAATTTCTCGCAACAGGTTCCATTCGACGGGGAATTGTTTGCAATTGAAAATAAGCTGGATCGCTAAAAAACACTAACTAATATTTGTTAGTATTTTTTGGCACTAACACCGCTAAGTCGATTAATCTGGTTTTTTTCTGGATTATTTATGCAACAACCTCCATTATGTTCTTATTTTTCAAAATCAACACAATTTTTCTAAACAAAAAATCAAACGTCGATCTGACGAATCTGGTAGCACTCCCACGCAAACTAACACCACCAACAAGGCTTGGCATTTACTCGCACAATGAGCTCAATGAGCAAAAAAGTTCATCAAAATGAGCATTAAGGCTCTGTCTCATTTGGAGAATTAAACTGAAATTAAACTTAAAAGTGACATTTCAATAATTATCAAATAACCCTGCTCGCAGAGCAAGATTACTTTTGACAGATATCGAATCATTTTGCATCGATGTCTTATTGGAATTGCTGGGTAGCACCAGCCATTCTTATGACTGGGTTAATTAATAATTTTCGAACTGTCACTATTAAGTTTAATTCTCCAAATGAGACAAAGCCTAAAACATCACGGATATGATCAAAACATAAAAAAATGCTCTTCGTTGTGGGAAAAATGAGGAGCGGCTCTCTTTGAGAGAAACCGTTTGTCTCAATGTGCCTCTTTGAGGAGCATCATTTTTGTTATTCTTTCCAACTGAACGTACAGAGAAATGAAAGCACACTTCTGTCATACCATCGCTACCCGCACAACAGCCTCACACATTCGTACTTTATGAGACCAGCATGAAAATAGGGACCGTGATAGCATCCATGAACGGGTAGAAATGAACACCATTCTATCTTTACATTTTATTTACTGCTTCTAAGCAACAGGCAGCTTGATGTAGGCATTTCTACATTTATCTGGTTAGCAATTACAATTTGAATTATTTAATTAACAAAATTATCTTATACTATCCAATTTCGCTCGGGTTTTATTTTTGATCTGTCAGTCATTTATTTGATTGAGGCGTCGCACTCTAGATCGATTTCAGTTCGAGCTTGATGGCTTTCTTCATAACTCATAAAACCGATGTATTTAGACAATTTCTCAACTTTCCCTGAAAATGAACTAATTCCCGATTAGTGAGGAAATCTTGCAAATCGGTCCATCCGTTCGTTGATTATATTGCCTTATTATTAATCCTATATGATGATTGAAGAAGATGAAAAGGAAGGGCCAGGAAACGATCCCTTGATCGTAGTGGCATAAATGCATAAATGCAACGCGTGAGACTCGAAATCCTCAAAAGTAAGCCTCATATTAAATCGCATGAAAAGCGACTCCAGTATATACCGTTTTGATCGATTGATAGATTCGTTCGACAGCTTCAACTTTGATTGAAAATTATTAAGCTCTTTTAAGTCTTCAACGTGTAAAATTATTAAATAGAACAGTCCTAAACACGCATTATGGCAGTGATCGAACTGTTTCCTAAACAAACACAATAAATACAATAACCCACTAGCTACCGTTAGATTATTTATTTATTTATTTATTTATGTTGTTTAACATCAACAGACAACATGTGTCCCAATGATGTATACTAAACTAAAACTAAAGTACAGTTTGGATGACAAAATACACACATACAATTAGAAATTGTCAAAATATAAAATATAAAAATAAAACATGTGATCTAAAGTTATTCAAGAATTCCCTCGTCGATTACCGCGGCCAGCAAAAACTCTATAGAAGTTCCGTCAAAGTTTGTCACGGGTCAAATGGAAATCAAACACTGATACCACTCTGTTGAATACGCGTTGTAAAACATGAATAGCACTCCATGATCCATAATTAGTACGGCGATGAGAGAGTCGTAGATTAGCCAACTAATTATCATAAATTTATTCGCCACCACCAATTCCGTCCTTCGGAAAGAGGCTCAAAGATACTCAATGAGCAACTTTTTTCTCACCTCATTGAGTCAAACCACACGCTTAAAGTCAAGTACACATGGCATGAATAGCTTTCACACATCCCGGCGACGCCTTGGCCAACTCTCACTATGAGTGAAAATTTTGTGTGAAACATAAGCAGTCGCTGTGTACTGTCTCACATGTGCATGATATGTGTAAGTGAGTTTGCCTCGAACTGTCAAAGTCCCTTCGGGTCGCTATGATGGCGAACGTGTGCAGAATGTGCTGCAAGAAATCCTACTTTTTCGGAGGTTTTTCCTTTTGTTTTGATGGCGAAACAAAAAAAGTGCGAATACAATCATCGCACTTTGTTTTGTTGATCAAAACGATTGGAGAAGCCTCCGAATAAGTATGGAAAAGTTGGCTTACTTAAACATTAATTTGAAAACATACAATTGAGGTTAGGTTCGATTTCCGACTGCTCTCTCGCTGTGTAAAATGAAAATCGAAAATCATCGGCCATCGAGTTACACAAAATGAGTAACATCGTAGTTACTCATAATATGAGTTGTTCCAGGAGAGGCCCGTTTTGTGTGAACGGAACACAAAAATATGTAAGTCATTTTAAGCGTGCATTTAGTTATCATTGAGAAATGAATATATTTCGGAGCTATCCGAAAAAGAGAGAAACACAAAAGTACAAAAGAGAAGAGCAAAGATTCGTGTGTCGAGAGCAGTGAGCATTTTTTTCTTCTCCCGATTCGCTCTGAGGAGCATTCCATCCCTGCCAACAAGTAGTAAAAACCCTCCTCTACGCATGTTTACAAAAGCAGATAAGTCGAAAAAAATTTTGTATTGAAGTGTCCCCTAAGACCAGTGAAGATACCACAGGTTCAGAACCACTGCACTTTGGCCCAGGATACATTATTATTATTTATTCAGACTAAGGCCGAAGTGGCCTGTGCGGTATGTAAGAGTCTTCTCCATTCGGCTCGGTTCATGGCAACACGTCGCCAGCCACGCAGTCTACGGAGGGTCCGCAAGTCATCTTCCACCTGATCGATCCACCTTGCCCGCTGCGCACCTCGCCTTCTTGTGCCCGTCGGATCGTTGTCGAGAACCATTTTCACCGGGTTATTGTCCGACATTCTGGCTACGTGCCCGGCCCACCGCAGTCGTCCGATTTTCGCGGTGTGAACGATGGATGGTTCTCCCAACAGCTGATGCAACTCGTGGTTCATTCGCCTCCTCCATGTACCGTCCGCCATCTGCACCCCACCATAGATGGTACGCAGCACTTTCCTTTCGAAAACTCCGAGTGCGCGTTGGTCCTCCACGAGCATCGTCCAGGTCTCGTGTCCGTAGAGGACTACCGGTCTAATGAGCGTTTTGTAGATGGTCAGTTTGGTACGGCGGCGAACTCTATTCGATCGAAGCGTCTTGCGGAGTCCAAAGTATGCACGATTTCCAGCCACTATACGCCTCCGAATTTCTCTGCGGGTATCATTTTCGGCAGTCACCAGTGAGCCCAAATACACAAATTCTTCTACCACCTCGATTTCGTCACCACCGATGCCAACTCGTGGTGGGTGGCTCACATTGTCTTCTCTTGAACCTCTTCCTATCATGTACTTCGTCTTCGACGTGTTGATGACTAGTCCGATCCGCTTGGCTTCCCTCTTCAGTCTGATGTAGGCTTCCTCCATCTTCTCAGAGTTACGTGCCATAATATCTATGTCGTCGGCGAAGCCAAATAGCTGGACGGACTTATTGAAAATTGTACCACTCGTGTTAATCCCTGCTCTTCGTATTACCCCTTCCAAAGCGATGTTGAATAGCAGACACGAAAGACCATCACCTTGCCGTAACCCTCTGCGGGTTTCGAAGGGACTCGAGAATGCCCTTGAAACTCGAACTACGCACATCACCCGATCCATCGTCGCTTTGATCAACCGTGTCAGTTTATCCGGAAATCCGTTTTCGTGCATTAGCTGCCATAGCTGGTCCCGATCGATTGTATCATATGCGGCTTTGAAGTCGATGAATAGATGATGTGTGGGCACGTTGTATTCACGGCACTTCTGCAGTACTTGGCGAATGGCGAACACCTGGTCCGTGGTGGAGCGTTCGCCCATAAAACCCGCCTGGTACTGCCCCACGAACTCCCTTGCAATTGGTGCTAGTCGACGGCATAAAATTTGGGAGAGTACCTTGTAGGCGGCGTTCAGCAATGTGATTGCGCGGTAGTTGCTACAATCCAGCTTATCGCCCTTTTTGTAGATGGGACACACGACACCTTCCATCCACTCCTGCGGCAAAACTTCCTCCTCCCAAATCTTGGTAATGACCCAGTGCAGCGCTCTAGCCAGTGCCTCACCACCGTGTTTAAATAGCTCTCCTGGTAGTTGGTCAACCCCAGGGGCTTTGTTGTTCTTCAGCCGGCCAATCTCCTCCTGGATTTCCTGGAGATCCGGGGCCGGTAGAATTATGTCCTGCGCGCGTTCCCTAGGTCCATCACCATGCCGCCATCTTCGTCTGCCACATCGCCATTCAGGTGCTCTTCGTAGTGCTGCTGCCACCTTTGGATCACCTCACGCTCGTTCGTAAGAAGGTTCCCGTTTATGTCCTTGCACATATCAGGCTGTGGCACGTGGCCCTTACGTGAACGGTTCAACTTCTCATAGAACTTTCGTGTGTTATTAGTGCGGTACAGTTGCCCCGTCTCTTCACGGTCTCGATCTTCCTGCTGACACTTTTCCTCCGGAAAATCGAGTTTTGTCTGTTCCGCGCCTGTTTATATCGTGCCTCATTCGCCCTCGTGCGGTGTTGCAGCAATCTCGCCCATGCTGCATTCTTCTCTTCTACTAACTGCTCACATTCGCCGTCATACCAGTCGTTTCTCCGATCCGGGGGCACCGTGCCAAGTGCAGCGGTTGCGGTGCTACCAATGGCGGATCGAATATCTCTCCAGCCATCTTCAAGAGACGCTGCGCCTAGCTGCTCTTCCGTTGGGAGTGCCACTTCCAGCTGCTGCGCGTATTCTTGGGCTAGCCTACCGCCTTGTAGCCGCCCAATATTAAGCCGCGGCGTCCGACTTCGACGCGTGTTGTACACCGTCGAGAGTTTTGAGCGCAGACAAACTGCAACGAGGTAGTGGTCGGATTGAATATTCGCACTGCGGTAAGTGCGGACGTTCGTGATGTCGGAGAAGAATTTACCGTCGATTAGAACGTGGTCGATTTGGTTTTCCGTTTCTTGGTTAGGTGATCTCCATGTGGCCTTGTGGATATTTTTGCGGGGAAAGAAGGTGCTTCGTACTACCATTCCGCGGGAGGCTGCGAAGTTTATGCATCGTTGGCCGTTGTCATTCGATACGGTGTGCAGACTATCCGGTCCGATGACCGGTCTATACATTTCCTCCCTTCCTACCTGCGCGTTCATGTCACCGATGACGATTTTGACGTCCCGCAGTGGGCATCCATCGTATGTCTGCTCCAGCTGTGCGTAGAACGCTTCTTTCTCGTCGTCGGGTCTCCCTTCGTGTGGGCAGTGCACGTTGATGATGCTATAGTTGAAGAAACGGCCTTTAATCCTCAGCTTGCTCATCCTTGCGTTGATTGGCTGCCACCCAATCACGCGTTGGCGCATCTTTCCCAGCACTATGAAGCCGGTTCCCAGCTCGTTGGTGGTGCCACAGCTTTGGTAGAAGGTAGCCGCCCGATGCCCGCTTTTCCACACTTTCTGTCCTGTCCAGCAAATCTCCTGCAGCGCCACGACGTCGAAGTTGCGGGGATGTAATTCATCGTAGATCATCCTGTCGCAACCTGCGAAACCTAGCGACTTGCAGTTCCATGTTCCAAGCTTCCAATCGTGATCCTTTATTCGTCGCCTAGGTCTTTGCCGATTATATCGAGTCGCATTATCTCTTATATTGTTCGTAATTATTGGTTTTCCAGGCGGCTTATTGGGCCTGCGCAAACCTCCTGTCTCGTCGGAGGGCCGTCGTGTCAGGGCTGTTTAGCGTCCCACCTAACACCAGGACTTGGGCTTGTGCGCTTTGAGCGGCACACGGTCGCTTTGGCGGAGCCTACTTGCGGATACATGCAGCTTTTTATAGAGGTTTAACAGGGCCCACTGTCAAACCCCACCACATCCTAGGCAGGCGCCACAACTCGCAGATGGCCTGGAGAGGGATCGTCAAGCCCTTGGGCAAAGTCCCTGCTGCCCCTGCCCCTATATAGCTCAGGATACAGTCAGTACGCCAAAACTATATTTTTTTAGGAAAAATGTTATTCTTCAAAATTGTTCGAAACAGTAAGGCCATCATTATGGTGCTATCAAAAAAATAGGGTGGCTCATTATATAAACAAAAATTGTTTTTTACGGAATACTGACATGTTATGATCTACAAAGTTGTAGCGCAGCTTATTCCAATATGATTTTGCTAAAAAAAAACTTTTTCTGTATCTCTTTGGTGGGCTGATTTAGAGCAATTTCACCTACTTAGATTAGTGTGTCCCTAAAAAATAGTATTTTTGATCTACTTTTTTTGTTTTCGATTTTTCGGAAAAGTCATATTCGGTGACTTTTAGAGCTCAAAAAATGCAACTTTTGATGTGTAAATAATAAATATGCTTAATATCTTTCGCCAATCGAAAGTTATAATCATTTACCTGTGTAAATTACGTTTTTGTTTTTCAAAAGTTGATATCTCCGATTGGAGAAAACCAAAACAAATATGCTTACACGGTGTTTGAAAAAGCAACTTATATTCTTTATTATGTGAAAAAACTTAAGATTTTTTTTTATCTCAAGCTTTACCAATTTGACTATGTAATGTCATATTTTTTTCCAAATAAATTGATATAACTCGACAACGAAAAAGGATACAGACGATGTTTTTATAGCAAAATACGCGTCTTGAAAAGCCCCAAAATGTGACAAAATAAAAAAAACTGCAGCCTAGAGACTTTTACATTTTATCATTATTACCCTATTACATGATTTACGAGAAAAGATGCATTTTCGGCCAAAACTATACTTTAAAGAAAAAAAATGTTCACCAAAGTTGTTCTGGATTAACTTGGCCCTTGTTATAGAACTATCGAGAAATTAAAAAATTTTTTTTTTATTTTGCAGAATATTGACATATAATGTTCTACAGAATAGTAGCGCAGCTTATACCAAACAACTTTTAACTTTTTCTGTAGTTCATAAGCTGATTCAGAGCCATTTTTCTAACTATGGTCCAATGTACCATTTTCTTCATAACTTTTAAACGCGATGACCGATCGATATAAAATTCAATAGTGATCAACAAGGCTTTGTCCCCTGTCGAATAAAACTGGTTAAGGATTACTATACGAAAAGTTGTCTAATGTTTTTTTTTTAGCTTTTGTACACACACATACACACACATACACAAGGACAGACAGACATGTGCTCAGCTCATCGGGCTGAGTCGATGGGTATATAATACTATGGGTCTAAGAGGCTTCTATAAAAGCTCGTTTTCGGAGTGAAATGATAGCCTTTCGGTACAACTTAGTTGTACGAGAAAGGCAAAAACAAGATTTTTGATCTGCTTATTTAATTTTTTATTTTTCATTTTTAACGAATGCCACCTTCTGAAGATTTTTGGGGCTTATCAAGACGCGTGTTTTGCTTATTTTTCGATCCTAGAGCCAGAACGAAGCCTATTCCATGGTTTTAACCAGGAATTATTGGTTTTCCATCTATGAAGACAGCATAAATCTAAAACTAGCTGTTGTTGAAGAAAGGTCATCTAGGACAAGCGAATTGAAGCTTGGTGAGAAAATTCCATTATATATTTTTGCCAAATTATATTGAAACTAGGGGTAATGGCGGCTTTGGCAGGTTTTGTTCTATTATTGGCAGGGTTTTTTTTATGACTGATTATGCTCAAATTTGGCCCAAACATTCTTTGCAAATCAAAGAATATTATGACCAAATTTCATAAAATTCGGTCGACAAAAACCCCCCTGCCAATAATAGAACAAAACCTGCCAAAGCCGTCTGTTCCCCTATATGAAACTATATCATTATTTATAAAAAAAACCTCCAGGGCACCCGATTGAAGCGATTTGGATAGGAAGAGTGGAATCGCCAACTTCCTATTGTTAACATCTCGTGGATAAAGGGCGGGCTCTTCTCCCCATCTATTGGGTCAATCTGGGAAACGAGGGCTAGATTATATTATTGTATGTACGAACTTTCTTCTGGAAGGAGATTCTCAATTCATCCCGTGGATTCGCATAAGTGTCTCTGCTTATGGAACCACCCCACCCATTTTTGGCCCTTCATACAGGAGTTTGATGAAATACAAACAATAATATAATCATGATCAAATCGTTTGTCAGATATGGCCAGTGCTATCGGCAGGTGTCTTGCTACAATAGATGGTAGTATCATCATCATCATCATCATCATTCTCAAGACGCGTGTTTTGCTATCAGTCTGTACCGTCTGTATCTTTTTCTGCTGTCGTGTTATATCAATTTATTTGAAAAAATATGACATTAGCCAAATTGGTTAATCTCGAGATAAAAAAAAAAATCTCCAAATTTTTGAAATAATAAAGAATATGCGTTGCTCTTTTAAATGCCGTGTAAACATATTTTTTGCTTTACCCATCGGTAATGTGACCAGCAATCGTCCTGCGAAACGCGGGACGCCTATCTGGATTGCGTTACTAGCTTGAAAATGGATCTTCCAAAAATGCATCTTGCATAGATTTAGCACAAAAAAAATGGAAAAATATTTCTAAGGCTATAATATAATATTGAGCATATTTTTATTTCAAAAGTTAATTTTTTTAGATTTAAAAGTCACCCGAAGACGACTTTCCCGAAAAATTTAAAACAAAATCAAAATCAAAATATCGTTTTTAGGGACACCCTTATCAAAGTAGGTTAAATTACTCTAAATCAGCAAAATAAGCTACTCAAGAGCTACAGAAAAAGTTTTTTTTAGCCAAATTTATAGAAATAAGCTGCGCTACAACTTTGTAAAGCATTACATGTCAGTATTCCGTAAAATAAAAAATGGGCCACCCTATTCGTTGATAGCATCATGATGATGGCCCTACTATTCCGTACAACTTTTCAAAACAACATTTTTTTAAATACATTTTTATATATTGGCGTAAAATTGATCTTTATGCATAAAACTGTATCCTGGATTGTGCGCAGATATAGGGTAAATAACGGCTTCGGCAGGTTTTGACATAATTTTAACAGGAATTTACTTCGTTCAGATTTAGCCCTAATAAGATATCTTTGGGATCAAATTTCAGGATGTTTAAGCTTTGAAATCCCTCAATGAATAGAGGTCGCAACCAGCCAACCAGTCTCCATTTCCTCTATGGAATCATTATAGACAGCACTCACTGTAGATGGTAAATGTTAAATCCTGCCACATCTATTCGAAGCGCTGATCATCTGAACAACTCATGCCACCTTTCGTTCATTCCAGTAAGCACACTTTCACGCAAGCGCATTCACTATGCTACCGTCACACTATTCACCATGCTATGCTGTAGCCACAATTCCCCACATATCATTCAAATATATTGGAGGGCGTGTAACAAAACGGCCTTCATGGGCATTATTTGAACCTGGAAAAGTTAAAAAATCGAAATAAATACAGCATAATCGTAAAAATATACAATTTTAAAATATTGATATTATCTAAGGCTTAGCAGTACTCAACAAACAATGATCAGCAACAATGCAAGACCATGTGGTGTTACGTGCATATTTCAACCTGGTCAACACAATTTTTGGGTTGGACATTTATGCAACTTCCTTGGGTATAAAATGCATAATTTTGACAAAGGGATACCAAATTCATAATAGCTATAGCTACATGCTACGAATTCAAAAATGCAGAACTGTTGAATGTGTAGAACGCAGGAAATGTTTGGTTGGAAAATTTTCCCATCTGCTCTGAGGCAGTTAATAACTTTGGAAATTCAAGGTAGCAGTGTTCCAGTTGGTGAAGTGATACAAGCAAAAAAGATAAAATTTTCTAAAAAATAAAAATAAAGTGTGTCATCGGGTCCTGCTATAGGCGGATTCGAGAAGGATCCAGTGGTAGAGTGCGCTGCGAGAGTTTGGGAGAAAAGTCGTCAGAAGCGATTATTTACATTCAAAATTAAATTTTCTCCATCAAATTTACTTCACTTTTTGGTATATAGTCTCATGTTTTCCACTGGCAATGGATTCTTAAAGTCTTTAAGCAGCTGTTGAAAACAAATCCCACCCAAGTAAGCCGCGAATTAAAAATCCGGGAATTCATAACCAAGATTGTGCGGTGGAGGCACTGCAAGAGATGTGCTGTTTAATCGGAAAAATCATATGCAAGCACACACCGGATGGAAGCTCATCCCAAAGAAAACAAAATTTTCTTCCAATTTGCGACTATTTCAGCTTTCATAAATGATTGGATTAATCAGAAAACGCGAAAACCGTACTCCCTCCGTATGCTGCCAATGCACTTTTTTGGCCAACGACACTTTTTTCGTGGTTCTTGTGACGACCACCAGATGTCGAAATGATCGATGAGCTTTACTCAAATTCGCCTATAGGCGAATTCGAGAAGGATCCAGTGGTAGAGTGCGCTGCGAGAGTTTGGGAGAAAAGTCGTCAGAAGCGATTATTTACATTCAAAATCAAATTTTCTCCATAAAATTTACTTCACTTTTTGGTATATTGTCACATGTTTTCCACTGGCAATGGCTTCTTACAGTCTTTAAGCAGCTGTTGAAGACGAATCCCACCCAAATAAGCCGCGAATTAAAAATCCGGGAATTCATAACCAAGATAGTGCGGTGGAGGCACTGCAAGAGATGTGCTATTTAATCGGAAAAATCATATGTAAGCACCCACCGGATGAAAGCTCATCCCAAAGAAAACAAAATTTTCTTCCAATTTACGACTATTTCAGCTTTCAAAAATTGTTGGATTAAGCAGAAAACGCGAAAATCGTACTCCTTCCGTATGCTGCCAATGCACTTTTTTGGCCAACGACACGTTTTTCGTGGTTCTTGTGACGACCACCAGATGTCGAAATGATCGATGAGCTTTACTCAAATTCGCCTATTGTTATTGATGAGCACATATTTAATTTTGATGTTTTTCGATTGAACTCATTGTTTCAATGCAACCCAACCTTATGAATCTAAAGTACGAGGAGACAGCATTATGGTGATGCAATACCAATACCGATAAATAACTCTGCGAGAGATTTTATGCTTTATTCCATACCGTCCCACGCGTGCATTTATCATCATTTCCCTCATATGGCTCGACCCCTTATGGTGTATAGATATCTCGTTATCTCGCAGCACTGCAACCACCCAACGGCTCAACATAAACAACACCAACCCGTCTCACACGGTTCGTCCGATTCACTTTGCCCTCGCCCGCATGCCCACGTTTTCTGACATTCACGACAGCGAGCGACGGCACGGTTTGTGATGAGTGAGCTGTTTTTATGTTTTCCGTCAGCACTTTTCTCACCGCTCACACACGTATAAAAGTGACACACTCCAACACAATTTCCACCACATAGAATTTTTTCTCGACGACACAAGACATCACGGTTTTTCCTCTATTCGCTTTCCACTCAGTCACTGACTGACTGCGGATCGGGAATCTCGTGCCGTGTGTTGCTTCCCGTCGTGCCCGGTGGTGGTCCTTACCAAAAGTGGAATGTGCAGTGGGGTGGCGACATTGCCGCAGGGGGAAGAGAAGGTTAATCCACCGAACGAACGAAAGTAGAAGGCAGAGCGCGCGACAATAAGAACCATTGAGCAATTCTGGTTAAAAATGTGCTTAGCGAAGAAAATAAAATAGAAATCTGAGACATATGTGGCGGTCGACGATCGACGGCGACAGCGAAAAAAGTCACTTTTCTTTCTCGGTCTGCCGTACGAACCGAGTCAAATCCCCATCACGCTCAGTGTTGGATATTTTCATCCCGGTCGTCGGGTGTCTGTCGGGAGAGTGTCCTATTCCTATGTCCAACATACGCACGCGAAAATGATGTGTCTGTGAAAATTAGTGCTGAAATCCGACGTATGAATCTCTTGGGACTACCCCGTTCCTGTGCACGGTGAAAAGCAAGGTGAATTGATTTTGTGTGAAAGTCATGCAAAAATGGCTATCGAATAGCTAAACGGAAGTGGTGTAGCCTTTATAATACTGTGAGTTGAATAAAGAATCTACTGGCAGCTGAAGAAAACCGCGATAGGTGAAGGACGAGCCTCTCTATTTCTACGTGTAATGTCCCCACAGAAGCACAGTGTTCCGCGAAGCCTACTTCTATGAACAAAAAATATGTATATTCGTGAAAGTTAATTTCTAGAGTACGAAGCGATTACAAATATCTTCGCTTGGGAATAACAACGCCTGGAGGGCTACACCACAAGTATTATTGGAGTTTTGTTTGTACCATTTGCTATGCGATAAGGTGTGCGCCGGTTTGAAAACCTTTTTCAAGAATTTCTAGAACGAATGCTGATAATATCAAAATTATTACATATATAGTGGTTACAATAAGTTAAATCAATCGTTGAAGTCTAATTCCTCTATTATCAAAAATAATTGTTTGAGTATGTTCTATTGTCACTTGAAAAGATTATATTCGGCTGAAAATTATCTATATTCGTAAAAAAATCTAGATAATGATTTTTTACCATATTGTAACATCTTTTCTCTACATTGCATCCCATTACTGTATGCGAACAAAAACAGATCTTCAAAAAATGACAAATGTTGAATAATTTAAGCCACAAATTTGGTTCTCATGCTACATTGTGGCGGTGGAAACTACGTGCTGATAAGAGGGGACAGGTTTATTGATCTGCTTCGTCGTACCCTCGAGTTTTCGCTTTTCCTTTGTAATTCGTCGACATGTGTCTACCACTTTGCTTTCCATATTTTTTCTTGCGGAAGGTTTTCTTTCTTTCTTCCGATAAGGTGTGTTAGCAGGACGAAGTTTGCTAGTGTACAACCGTAAATGGGTGAAATTGCTCCAACTCGCCGAACGAGGATGGAAATCCTTTTTTTCCTCCCAGCTGTTCGAAGACAAGGACATCCAGATAAGTGAGTGATGCAAAATGGGTCGCATCGCGTTTTAAAAATAGAAGATCGATGCATGTGAAACGAAACAAAATCATTCGGAGACACTATTCTGTGTGACATTTTGATGCGGATAAACAACCATGCGCGCGGATCCCGTCATAAATCTTTTGTTTTGGAATATGTATTTCTCATCAATAACAAAACAAAAACAGGTGGATGAGATAATTCAGGGAGAAGTGCCTTGGAGTTAATATGCAGATTTAATTTTAAAATTTTTATGATGTCATAACAAATGAGAATACATGAGCAACCAACAACTGAGATCTCGGCTTGGTGAAAAATTGTCGAAGCTTCGGTAGAGGAAAATTTAATTTAAAAAATCCAAAATCTCAGTTATTGAATTTTACCTCATGAAACAATTAAATGACTAAATTTTACCACACATGTTTGAAAACTACTATTTGCGAACTTGGATATTCGGTTCAAACTACAGCTACACACAAGTAATCTAACAATTTCTTAATATGTTTTTTTAATATGATAAAAATTCATCATCTCTACGTAATCAGAAAGGCTATGATTGGCAAAGTTTGTTGGATAAACGGAGATGTACGTTGCAGAAAAAAAAACATCTTTCACAACTATGTTTATTAAATATTCAGACTAAGGCAGAAGAAGTTTAGAAGTATATTCTCGTAAAGCTGGTAGATCAGTTTTTCGTAGTGTTTTACGTTGTAAGATCTAACAAACCTAGGCCTAGTTTAATTAGTTTTTCATCAACTGGAAAACAAATCGAGTAAGAGGTTTAAATAAGTATGTACTAACTTTTCATGAACTGGTAAGCTGTTAGTATAAACTGGTAGTTCGTGGAACACACGGTATTTCTCGTTACTCATCAAATTCTCTAGATTGAAATAGTTTAGAGATTGATAGATAGGGCCCTCCTTAGCCGTGCGGTAAGACGCGCGGCTACAAAGCAAGACCATGCTGAGGGTGGCTGGGTTCGATTCCCGGTGCCGGTCTAGGCAATTTTCGGATTGGAAATTGTCTCGACTTCCCTGGGCATAAAAGTATCATCGTGTTAGCCTCATGATATACGAATGCAAAAAAATGGTAACCTGGCTTAGAAACCTCGCAGTTAATAACTGTGGAAGTGCTTAATGAACACTAAGCTGCGAGGCGGCTCTGTCCCAGTGTGGGGATGTAATGCCAATAAGAAGAAGAAGAAGAAGATAGAGCTAAATCCCGAGTTTGATGCTTTACTTTTTTTTACTTTACTCTAGAAGCAGGACACAGATATGACTAGGGCTCCAATGCATGGAAAAATAACAGTTGTTACTGTTTTGATTCTCTCATAAAAGGAGTAAGCTATGTGATGGATAAAAAGGCGACCTTTGTTGAGATAACACGTAGACTTAATTTTCACAATTTCAAACCCCCCACTTCCCTAGTAGACTTTTGTAGACTTTTCCAATCCCTCCTTGACGTCTACGTAGACTTTTGATAATATGTGTTGTGTATGTGCACAATGGTGACGCATTACGAAATAATATGGTGATTAATCACGTGTTAAGTAATTTAGTTATTTCAATCCATTTTAGTATGAAAATAACAAACATTAAATTTTGATTAAATCAAAATCTAAACAAAACAAAATCAATTTTAAACAAAATTAAATAATTTCCCTGTCTACAGCTGCTGAAACCAGATCTCGAAGTCAGCTAATGGACTTTCCGGTGGATTATTTCTTCTAGAGGTAAATGTGGAGCTTATCGTGAAAATATGCAAGCGGGAAACTGGAAAATTATCACTCCAGACTGCGATAGCTCAACACAAGCATTATTTCACTGTAAGGTAAATTGCAAACGATTTCTTTAAATCATATTTTGGTGGCTCTCCGTTGTGGTTCATATAAAGCCTACTTAGATGTTTTCAAACCTATTGGATATTGTTTTTGAATGCATCGACCCACCGCTGTTTTAAATTTGGCAAGCCACCAAATAGCGCCAAACTATAATTCTTAGCATCGATTTCACAATTTGTAGAAGTTTATATTTCTTAAACTTCCTGTTGACCAGGGATAATATAATGTAGAAATTCTGAAGAATTCCTCATGAAAATTTCGAATTATTTTCGATAAAAACTACAAATGCTTTTCGTGAAAATTGCGAAGATTTTTTATGGCAACTCCCGTGGAATCCATTGCACATTTGAAAAATTTTCCGTCGTAATTTCGACGAATATCCCGTAGATATTCTAAAAATTTTCCAATGAAAATCTCAAAGATTTTTTCTTGGAAATTCCAAAGAAATTTTCGATAATTCCTCACGTTACCACGTTAAAAAAATGGTAAATTTCCAAAGTAGTTATTGTGAAATTCCTTCAGATTGGTGGAAATGGAGAAAGAGATTTGTTTATAAAATTTGATTTGATTTTGCTGCTGAACACAGAGAAATTTCTTAGGGAAATTTTATCACGCCAACATTGAAACTTTTACTTCAGTGAAATTTATTTTCCCGTGAAAGTCTGGCAAAAAAAAACCAGAAAAATTACAATTAAATTTGAAGAAATAATCTTTGCACATAGCTGCTGTATTGCTTTTGTATTGTTAGATTTAGAATTGCATCTAACGATTTTGAAGGGGTGCTACGCATCGCTCCCGTTATAGCAATGGACACTAACCTTTGAAGTTTTGTCAGCTTCTTCTGTGCAGTAACCCTTTTAGTTTTAGGCCACCGTACAAGAGCAGCATATGTCAGTTTTGGACGAATAATGGAAGTATAGATCCACTTTATCATTTTTGGTCTTAAGCCCCAATTTCTTCCAAATTTTTTAGAGCATATCCATGAGGCACTAGTTGCCTGCCTTTCCGATCGCACACTCAATATAAGCATTCCAGTTCAGTTTAAAGTCCAGAATAACTCCCAGGTATTTGACCTGTTCACTAAGCTGAATTTCAAGTCCTGCATTCTTTCAGAAATAATAAATTCGAATTTCCCCCTAACTATGCTGACCATATCATCAGCAAAGCCTACAACCTCGAAACCTTTTTCTTCTAAGCTTCCTAGAAGATCGTCTACAACTAAGGACCACATTAGTGGTGAGAGGACCCCTCCTTGAGGGCAACCTTTTGTTGCCCATACTGTAAGAGACGAACTTCCCAGCTCTGAAGAGATTTCTCTTTTTGCAAGCATGGTGTGAATCCATTTGATAATGTTCGTGTCGAAGTTTCTTTTCTTCATGGCACGATCCATTGACGAATAAGAAGCGTTATCGAAAGCTCCTTCAATATCCAAGAAAGAACAAAGTGCTATTTCTTTTGCCGATAGCGCTTTTTCCACTTTAGATACCACTGTATGAAGTGCCGTAATTGTTGACTTACCGGACTGGTAAGCAAACTGGAACTTAGACAGTGGATGTTTAATCATGTAATTTGAGTTGATATAATCACTCAACACCTTTCCATAGTTTTCAACATAACGGATGAAAGATTAATGGGTCTGAACGATGGGAAATGGATTTCCATAATCAACTTTAATGTTTCACTAGAAGTTTGTGTGGAAAATCCATCCACTTTTTTCAGATGCCCTAGTTCATTAGTATGTTTTTTTGCAAATGCCCTCTGAAGTTTCGCGACTTCTGGAGTATTGCTAATATTTTCACACGTTTGAACCCAAGATCTTCTTTTGGATATATTCTTATTTCGTTACTGTACTCAGTAAGTGCACTCCTATACGGAGTTGTATTAGAGGTTCTTTTTGCTTTATTAAAAGTATATCTGAAACTTGATTATGCATATGTACAACATGTGATAGATTTAGTTCGGAAAAGGTATTGGATCCCACGACCCCAGTTCGCATGACAGGTGCTTTCCCTACTAAGCTACGAAGGACCTCCATCGTCCACCGCAGCTTAGCGGGTACTGATGAAACCAAATTCCCAGCACCAGGTACCAGCCGATCTCTCGCAATACATTTTCAGAAATAACTCTCTCAAATGTATTTTTGTACACATGTCAACCAAGTAGGATGAGTATTTAGTATTGTCCGGCTCCTACACACTAGAGCTGTGCGCCGCCGCGCCGCGCCGCGGCCGCCGACGATTTTTATGCGCCGCCGCCGCCACCGTTTTGGACCGGCGCGCCGCTGCAATTTTTTGACCGCGCCGCCGGTGAATTTTTAACGAGCCGTTGAAATAATTTAAGTGCTGTAGTCTGGGGCAGTTTTGGGAATTTATCCTCGTCCCCCAATCTGTTAGAAGGAAAATTCTGATTAAACCCTTATACATTTGAAAAATTTCGGCTGCGCCGCTGAAAAGAACTTGTACACTCAAATTTCGTTTTATGTCACTTTGTTATTTGGATGCAAAAGTAAAATTGTTAAGATTATTTGTTTTTCATTTAATTGGTCTTCGAATTCTTTTAAATATGATACATAGCAATCCGAGGACTCAAATTAAATTAATAAATTAAATATGTTATCGCCAGATTCGTTTCAGTTCTTCTAATAATTTCCTGGAGTTTAGGCTTTCAGATCTCTATGCGTAAACTAATATCTTACGGTCTATATATCAATATTCCTAGCGATTTATGAATCAAATTGAACATATATTCAACATGTGTTCCATTACAGGTAACCTGAGAATTCCGCAACCTTAAGGTCTATACGGGAAACAAAAAATCGATTAGCTCCTTTCTGAAATAGAAAATGCTCTTCTAGAAATGAACATACTGTTAATGATGCTTTGGATCAATTGTTTGGGGTTCTGCCAAAACGGCTTTTTGACTGACTTGTGACATTTTGATCTTAAAAGTAAAACGGAGATCTTTTCAAATCAATTCATCCACCCATTTGTTGTAGGAAAACCTTAGTTATGGGGTACTGGGAAATCCATTACAATTTTAATCAATTATATCTGCAAAGCGAAAGCTTGGTCAGAAAAAAGGGCATTTTTTTTGTTAGCGCTTGGTGCGATTTGGCAGAACCCCCGGCCAAATAGCATTTGACTCGAGATTTGACTTCTTTTTTAAGGGTTATCCAATTTGGTTATATGGATCACATACTATCTGTGGAATACAAAGCGCATCCATTTTGAAAAAAAGATAACAGTCGTTTGGGTACGCGAGCAGACCTTCATGCCTAAACTCCAGGGAATTCTTGGATTCTCCAATTGGAATTCTTGGAAAACTCTCATCCTATTCAATTGTATGGACCACAGTCAGCATAAACGAATAAAAGTAAAGCTATCAGCTCTCGGAGAGCTCAAGGACATACTTAAGGCAATTCTTGTATGGACTAGGATGCATAGTTTTTTCTATATCGGTAGGGATGAGTCTTTTCTAATTATTATAAAAAATGGAAAACGATCCGTTGCGCTAAAAATTTTACTTGCTAAAGAGAAGCTTAGAAAATGAAAAGATTCTGGATCATTGTATTTGAACGATGTGGGACACAAAGTCGGGCAGAAACATAATTTTTAGTTGCTTAACCAAACTCAATACAGAAGTCCCTTTCCTCTCTAACAACGAAATATTCTCACTACGCCACTGATTTGCCAGAAAAATCTGATTTTGTAACTGTCTGTCATCATGATGTAATGTGCCATTAAATGATTTCTGATAATGATAAAATCATCATTGAGCCGTTTCACACATAATCTCTTCTCTTTTTACATAACTGGTAATATAACGGGCCTGGTGGTTCCTCCTCCTTTTATCTTTTCATATGTTTCTCATGTTCTAGCAATCGCTAGAACTGGAAATGGGCTTTCATACCATTTATATCTGCTATCCTTATACCTACAACTTGAGTAGTTCTAGCAGGTATCTGTTTGAATTCGAAATGAGTGAAAAAAGCTCGTTTCGGCATCCAATTAAAACATAGGGGAAGTGCACCGGTTTTGGCCAACTTAGTGCCTAATTTGGCCAACCCTGAAAAATACATATTTTTCCAAAATAATCGATCAGTTGAAACCAGCGTTGAAGCGTGAGGGATATATCTCTTGTTGGAACTAATAAAACCCTTGCGAATTGCTTTATTTTTGGAGTTATTCGCAAAATTGGCCAAAATAGGAACATGGCCAAAACCGGTACAGTTCTCCTACCATTCTTTCATTCCTATTACATTGGCAACCCGTTTACCAAGACTAACCTTATCTGCCATAGAACCTAACCCCCCGATTCAAATAAAATTTCACAGGATCTCATGGCGAGTGCAGAGGTATTCTCGGCTTGCAGTGGGCGAGTGATTGCATCATCAATTCCTTTCCATCCCCGATAGACCGTGAGGACGTGGCGTTATCAACCATTCAGAATTTTAGAGCTCTCGGACTGTGCACATTGAGGTTGAAGAGCAAATCCTATGCTTCCATCCAACTCTGACAGGGATTTTTTTCCCTGTGCAATTTCTGGTCAACCACGACTACGATATGCACGGTCATCATGCTCAATGCTCATGCTTTTAACATAACTGATAATCCTACAGGTACATTTTTAGCTAACCTTTCCTAGAGAATTTCTTCTCCCTCTAGAAAAATCATTTCTGAGATTCTGAAATTTCGGAAACTCTACGATTCATTCTGCAGAAGTTCTGCGGATTCACGACTCTTCCAAGAATTTGGGAGAATTCCCACACTAAGAATATTGAAGAATTGCTCGGCTAAGAATTTTGGATTCTTTAATTCAGAAAAAAATCTTTCCCCAGAAATTTTGCAAAATTCCTTTTTGAGCAACTCGTATTTCAAGAATACAGGATTATACCTTCTGTAGAAGTTCTTAAGAATTCCTACTCAGGAGTTCTGATCATTTATTGTTTCAGAAGTCATGGGGAATTCTTCAAAGGATTTCAGGACTTTGACCCCCTACAGACTGCTGTTTTTCTTTAATTTCTAACAATTTCTCGAGGACTCTAGAAACTGATTTTCCAATTATTCTTGGTTCTTCCATCTCAAGGAATTCTGGGGATTTTCTTCCTCAGATATTCTGAAAACTTGCCCATTCAGGAATTATGGGGAATAGTTCCACCTAAAATCTAAATAACTACAGCACCATCGCCTCCCTCCCAGCAACGCAGGTATTCCTTTTTCTTACTGGAAATCTCCCCCAGATATTTTGGAGAAATTTTCCTTCAGAAATTCTAGGTACAAGAATTGTGGAATACTCTAAGAATAGTATTTTTTAAGAATTTCTCTTTCAGAAGCTCTGAGATATTCCAATTCGCAGTGTTCCATCTCTTTGATTTAAATTCATCGCCAGCTATTCTACAACGACCTCTCGCAACATATTTTCGAGGCACAAATTAACGGTTTAGTTATATTGATCTGTTTCTTAGGTATTATGAGTGCTGTATTATGGCGTATTTAATCCATGTTTGTACATATAATAATTAGATTTGGGGGACATTTTTATCCTTTAGTCATTGAAACATCAGAAATAAAAATAAGAAAAAAGATATAAATTAAAATAAATAAATAAATATTTCTTTTACAAGAATTCCTTCTACAGAAAAGTTTCTTCTACAAAAATTTCTGTGAAATTGTAGGGGAGGGTGGTTTTTACTCCCAGTTTTTAATTCACTCCAAGAATTCCATGTCTATATGAGTCCAGAAGTTCTGAGGAATGAATAATACGTGTCCCAGAATTTCAGTATGGGAAACTCATGAAAAAATTCCATCATCAGTTCCTGTACATTAGTGTAGGGTTTTCTGACCTTCAGCAATTTTCTCATCTGATCTTTTTTGTTGACATTACATCCTCCATTTGAAAATTGCTGTATCGCAACGTTCATCAAGCACTTCTACAGTTTCTAAATGCGAGGTTTCTAAGTAGATTCACTATTTGTGTAAATGTCCTGTCCATTGTCTCATGCTAAATGTTAAGTGTTCAGTCTGCACGACCTCTGGTCGAAGACGGTGATCCTGTCTTTTATAACAACGTGCAATATAAATTATGCTTATAACCATTAATGCACGAGACATGCAAATAATATTCCAAAAAAATATTGTTCGTCAACACCGAAGAAATGATAATTTTGAATCGCGCCGATCCGAGCCGCCGCCGCCGCCGAGAGCAACCGCGGCGTGGCGCCGGCTAAGCCGCCGCCGCCGTTAGAAAATTGCGTTCACGCCGCCGCCGGTTCAAAGTGGATCGGCGCACAGGTCTACTACACACTTGCTTCATCAGCAACGGCGCTCAATGAAGAAGGGTTGTGTGAGGTTGTGCCAGTTTGGTCGTCAGATCCCAACACGACCACACAAGCGAAGAGAGATCGCCACTCGAGATCAGTACATTCAAAGTTAATTGCCTATATGCCGGGTATTAAGCCACCCGGAGTGGAAATTAATTACTATATCTGAAACTTGATTATGCATATGTACAACATGTGATAGATTTAGTTCGGAAAAGGTATTGGAGGGTAACCGCCCCTTCGGTGGGGTTTGATCCCACGACCCCAGTTCGCATGACAGGTGCTTTCCCTACTAAGCTACGAAGGACCTCCGTCGTCCTCTCTTCGCTTGTGTGGTCGTGTTGGGATCTGACGACCAAACTGGCACAACCTCACACAACCCTACTTCATTGAGCGCCGTTGCTGATGAAGCAAGTCTGTAGGAGCCGGACAATACTAAATACTCATCCTACTTGGTTGGCATGTGTACAAAAATACATATGAGAGAGTTAGTTCTGAAAATGTATTGCGAGAGATCGGCTGGTACCTGGTGCTGGGAATTTGGTTTCATCAGTACCCGCTAAGCTGCAGTGGACGACGGAGGTCCTTCGTAGCTTAGTAGGGAAAGCACCTGTCATGCAAACTGGGGTCGTGGGATCAAACCCCAGCGAAGGGGCGGTTACCCTCCAATACCTTTTCCGAACTAAATCTATCACATGTTGTACATATGCATAATCAAATTTCAGACATAGTAATTAATTTCCACTCCGGGTGGCTTAATACCCGGCATTTAGGCAATAAACTTTGAATGTACTTATTAAAAAGTTTACGAGAAGTTTTCCGCAGGTTTTCCATTTTTGAGTTCCACCACGGTACGTCCCTGTTAGAGACTGTTTCATAGGACAACTGTTATAGAAAACATTTAAAATCTTATCATTTACCTTTTGAGAAAAACATTCCAGTTCCGCAATTAATCAATACTTCTGGGATGACCATTGGGCATTGCGCCCCCTACATGACGTACACAAGTGCACGTATGCGCATCGACTCTCCTAACACTCCCCATGCACCACATGTGCACAAGACACACTGGCTCCACATGTGCCCCAACACTCACCTGCCTATGCCGCTCGAATGATTGCAAGAATCTAGAAGGGACCCTGCAGGAGGTACCCCATTCTGCCATCTCACAACATAGACAGTTTTCATTCAGTATGGTGTCACCCCGTCCTGCAACAGGATGGCACCACTTGTCTACCAATCTACCACACCGGAGGCGACCCTAGGTTGGTGGCTCCTATGCCGCTCCTACCTCCTACATTTTTTTTTTATTAATAAAGTTTAAAAAAAAGCTACGATGCAGACCCTTTCATGTCTCCAAATTCTGAGGTGCCGAAGAAGTATCAACCCCCGACATTTCTGCCAGGCATAGTGAGACCTTTGTGTCCCCTAATTCTGAGGTGCCGTAGAGGTATCTGCCCCCGGCACTCCTGCCAGGTCGCACCAGACTTCAGTCATACTAACACTACCGACCATGCGAAGCTTAGGGAAAAGGTGGTAAAATGAACACGTTAAGGACCTGCATTGAATTCAATCATAAAACGAGAATAACTTGCTAGTTTTACCACTTAGACCAACAATTTAACTCATATTCTTATTGCACTGAACATTGTTTTAGCTAATAAACATCGTTTTATATAGTTTTTCTTCGAAATAAAAAACATCGAAATTTCGTGTGTACAAAAATAGTGCGGGTAAAATGAACACTTCCTGGTGGTAAAATGAACATCGATTCTAAAACCCTTTTATATCATTAAATTTTCATTTTTTCAACTCCAGCACCGTAAATATAACCAATTAAGATTACGAGAGCGTTTTGGAAAATCTGGTATATCTTTTGAAAAGCTCTTAATTATCAAAGTAATAAAAAGAAGAAAAAAAAGTTTTGGAATATCATCTATTTTGAAATTAAATCTTCAATCTTCAATCTAAATTCAAAGTTTTATCTTGGTTATTTGATATGGTTTGTTTCTTGAACTACCGCTTCACAATTGCATAACTTTTATCAAAAATTTGTATAAGTATGATACAATAGTTCATTTTACCTGCTTACATGCCATGTGATAAATAGCTCTTCCTATAACGATGCAAACCAAAAAATTACTATTTACCCCTGCAACATCTTTGTGAAGGTTGTCTTATTTGCCCCCGTAGTTTAAACCAATTTTATGATGAATTTATTAAGAATTAAAGCTTACGGAAAAATGGTTGAAAATAACATCAGACCCAATTTTCACGGCTTCTTTTAATATTTTGGATATTAATAGCTATTCGCTCGGTCTCAAAACCAAAATATTAGCTCAGGTACCTTATGTTATTTAGAAGAAAACTTGTGCATGATTAACATACGCCTAATTAGTGTTTTAATCTTAATATAGCCAACTGTTCATTTTACCACCCCTGTTCATTTTACCTGCTTTTCCCTACTTGTGTGCTCACCCATACATTCGGTCCCTCACTCTGTGGGGGTATTACGAGTAATTCGCTTCCACACAGAAAAAAATAATGAAAAGTAATCAACGCGTAAATAATAAAGACGTGGAAAATTACACTATTCTGGGCGTACATGAATCTTTTCCCCCTAAATGTAAGCAATTTACAAAGCGTTATGACACTTATTCGTATAAAAAGTGACATAATGCAATATAAATTGTGTACATTCAGGTGATAATATCGTTTAAATTTACGCTCTTTCTGGCATTCCCTTTATGTGCATCACTTTCGTGTAAATTTCAAAAACTTTTTCTATCTGTGCACCACATGTGCACCAATTGAGGTGTGTGGGTACCACCCACTGCCACCTGCTTGCCGTCTGAGCAGCCCTCACTCTGTGGAACCACCACAGGCTCCGTTAACGACCTGGCTAATTGTTTCACCCCCACACAGAATAGTGTAATTTTCCACGGCTTTATTATTTACGCGTTGATTACTTTTCATTATTTTTTTCTGCAGGTCATTCATTCCCTCGGCCTGGGTCGCCTAAAACCTTGGGATTTGGGGTTAGGGACGCCATATTGCCAGCTTCAGTGTTGTACTGAGCCTGGCGATATGGCCGAATTAAAACCGTTACGCACTACTTCCGTTCCGAGTATCCATATCCCAACGTAACAGGGAACGCTTGACCTTTTCAGATTAGCAACCTGCCCGACGATAGGGGGAGATCCCCCAGTGCCGGACACATAAGTCATTTAATGAAAAACTCTAATTATCCGGATTATGTTTACTTGTATACCATATACACAAAATATGATCATTGATGATTGATACAAACTATATTTGATCATTTGAACACGTTTTTGGACGATGTATTTTGATGATGAATTTTGGTGAAAATTTTCACGGTTCAGAAAAGTGTCCCCGAGTACCGGACACTATCATGTTCAAATATGACCAAGCTCCTATTACATGAGTATAGACATCATTTAGAATAGTAAAATTTTTCACTTGCTGCAAGTTGAAGATATTAGCACGTGCTAGTAGAGCTTATTTGACTCTACAGCTAAATTTCTAACATCCTACTAATAATTCCCTCCATATTCAATGATATCTTCAATTTTTGTTTCTGCATATTTCTTTGGCTTTCTTCTTTGGCAAAAAACATTGAAGTAAGTTTAGCAAAACAGTGCAAAGAATGGCTATTTGATCACATGAAAAAACTCACTGTCCGGACCCGGGGGATATCTACCGGATACAGAAATTGATTTTACACCATGGATATATTATATATCTAACAAATCATGATAGCTATTTGAAAGATGACTTATATTGACCATCTCGACATAATCAGAATGTATTAGATTGATTTTAAATTAAACCGTCTAAGACAAATTAAGTACTGTCCATTTAATTCCACCAGTTAACTGGAATTAAATGGACAGTACTTAATTCGTCTTAGACGGTTTAATACATTCCACTAAAAGCTTAATATAATTTTCCGGATTTTAAATTGTTGATTCAAACCTTCTAAAATAATGCGAAACATGAAATTTTTCGACATTTTTCTTCAAATTCTAATTTTGTACAAAGTTGACGACATGACGATCTGATATTCCATGCAGTTAGAGGACCTTTTGATAGCTTTATTTTGTACTACAGAAGATGATAGAGGGATCTCTGCAAGTGCCGTTTTTAGAAGTGTCCGGTATTGGGAGGTGTTCGGCCTTGGGGGATCTCCCCCTACTCAGTTTAAAAAACACGCCCGTGATAGCCATATGCCGCTGCAGATCGGACTCCTTTTCTTCAGTGAGCAAGTAAAGCTTCCGTTGTCTCCTTTACTCCAGTAGAAACTTCTTCTCCGGCTTTGCCATAACGACAAGGTCGAAGAGAGTAAGCAATGCCAGTTTGAAGTCACGGTAGTTGTTTGAGCGATTTACCGAGAAGGACAGAATCACACCCGCGATGTCCATGATCACATCCATCTTTGCACGCACTTTCTCCTTATCATGGTTGGTCTTTGCTATGTTTATGATCTTTGCCAGTGTGGCTCCTCCCTAGCGAAGGGTTCCTTTTTCGTTTTTTTATGGATTTTTTAGCACATTTTGAATCCCACGTCATGGAGATTAAGAGCTCTGCGTACCGCGTTTACTGCTCAGGTGCCCCATATTAACCGTTTAGCTACTTGTCATACTTGCCATTCAGGCCATTCAGAAACCCAGGACGTCTTCACTTTATCTTTGAAAAATCCAAATTTCCAAAGTTCATGAAAGTCATCAGAATACTAGATTTTTTTTTCCGAAACGTCAAGATGCCCTTAAATTATTTTGGAAGACTCAGAATTATACAATTTTACCGTCCGAATTATCGAAATCCGTCCACCTTATAAGATATCAATAAATTTAAGAGGAATTAAGGTAATTAATTTATAATTGAATCATCTCATTCTGTCCATATACTTAACATTAAGCTTTTCGACCAATGAAATGGAAATAGGCTTTGGGATTAAAACTACAAAAATCAAAAGCACATTGCTTCCCATCAAACGCAGCTTTACAGGCGCCATTTTTTCGCGTGTTATGGTCAACACGTACCAAAAGTGACTGAGTTTAAATGTAAATTGCAATAAAAACAAACATTTGAATAAGCGAAATGTAAATCGAAGGGATCGCTTGGTGCGTATTGAACTGTTTACAGTGGCAGTTTAGTCAATGGGTCTGCTATAGTTTCATTATTTAGACAGAAAAAAGCTGTACGGATTTTGATCCTTTGATTCGAAATCCGTCCACGAGGACGGAATTCAGGAGGTGTTAGTTTTGCTCAAGTTTTTCGTAGTTTTTATTGCGTAGAAGAGGATCACTTCAAAAATAGAGGCCTTCGTAAACCAGTGATGACGACGAAGGTTTTGTTTGTATTCGATTAGTATTTTCTAGAGGCATTAACATATGCTAAAGTGCTTAGGTGTACGGATTTCTATGCCCCACGCACGCTGTATTCGTTGCACAAAACCTCGAGCACTCTGTGTATACGTTCTAGAGTTGTGGTGTACACTATCGCACACTATCGCGGGTGGTGCTAAGCTTCATTTTGAAGAATTCCAATTCCAAAGACACCTATGCTCTAAAACCTTAGTAGATGGCGCTGTACGTTATTTCCTTGAAAACAGCGATAAAATGGGTTTTTTTCTCATTTTCTTTCGCGTTAAACCTGTGGTAAAAGTTTTTGAGGTATGCTTTCAAAGGAAATTGATAATAAAGCTGATCGTGAGGTGTTACCAACGTTTTTAAAAGTTTTATTAGTTGATTTATTGAAATTAAGTAAAAAAAAACACTGTTTAGAAAAATATGAATAACTTACGAATGGGCAGCTGAAATTTTGTCTGATCATAATTCAAACTTATATCTTTGATATCGGGAAGAAAGTGGAGCTTTTAGCCGGTGATTTTTCCAAATTTGGTATTAATATGCATTGAAAATCAACATATCTAGACCAACATTTGAAAAAGCGTAACAGTCAAATTTTATTCTTTCTGATTCTTTGTCTACATATATAACTGTATATGTGGACGAAGAATCAGAGGGAATAAATTTTAACTGTTTCGCCCTTTTCAAATGTTGGTCTAGATATTACAGAAATTCCGAATGAAACGGATGTACGATATCTCCGAATTCTGCAATATTTGGTAGAATCGTCTCTTTTCGAAAATTATTAGACTTGTCTTTTTTGTTCCGGCACTAGGGTGACTAATTTCGGATAGGGTGATTTAAAAAAATCAACGTTTTTCCAAAAAACAGTTATTTAGCCCTACTTTTGAAATACTGGTCCGACTGGTCAATAGCCATGAAATTTAATCTCGCAACTTTACATTATTATTATTTATTTAGTTAACATCTAAACAGATAACACTGAATCAACAATTTGACTCCACAATACACGGTTCGAGGCCGCATCTCTCCATCCTCGGATACGCCCCACGCTCGCCAAGTCGTTCTGCACCTGGTCTGCCCATCTCGCTCGCTGCGCTCCACGCCGTCTCGTACCTGCCGGATCGGAAGCGAATACCATCTTTGCAGGGTTGCTGTCCGGCATTCTTGCAACATGTCCTGCCCATCGTACCCTTCCGGCTTTAGCTACCTTCTGGATACTGGGTTCGCCGTAGAGTTGGGCGAGCTCATGGTTCATTCTTCGCCGCCACACACCGTCTTCTTGCACACCGCCAAAGATGGTCCTAAGCACCCGTCTCTCGAATACTCCGAGTGCTTGCAAGTCCTCCTCGAGCATTGTCCATGTTTCATGTCCGTAGAGGACAACCGGTCTTATAAGCGTCTTGTACATGACACATTTGGTGCGGTGGCGAATCTTTTTCGACCGCAGTTTCTTCTGGAGCCCGTAGTATGCCCGACTTCCACAGATGATGCGCCTTCGTATTTCACGGCTAACGTTATTGTCAGCCGTTAGCAAGGACGAATTCCTCGACCACCTCGAAGGTATCCCCGTCTATCGTAACACTGCTTCCCAGGCGGGCCCTGTCGCGCTCGGTTCCGCCCACAAGCATGTACTTTGTCTTTGACGCATTCACCACCAGTCCAACTTTTGTTGCTTCACGTTTCAGGCGGGTGTACAGTTCTGCCACCTTTGCAAATGTTCGGCCGACAATGTCCATGTCATCCGCGAAGCAAATAAATTGACTGGATCTATTGAAAATCGTACCCCGGCTGTTACACCCGGCTCTCCGCATGACACCTTCTAGCGCAATGTTGAACAACAGGCACGAAAGTCCATCACCTTGACTTAGTCCCCGGCGCGATTCGCACGAACTGGAGTGTTCGCCCGAAATCTTCTCACAGTTTTGCACACCATCCACCGTTGCTTTGATCAGTCTGGTAAGCTTCTTCTGTTCTCGTCCATAATTTTCCATAGCTATACGCGGTCTATACTGTCGTATACCGCCTTGAAATCAATGAACAGATGATGCGTTGGGACCTGGTATTCACGGCATTTTGAAGGATTTGCCGTACAGTAAAGATCTGGTCCGTTGTCGAGCGGCCGTCAACGAAGCCGGCTTGATAACTTCCCACGAACTCGTTCACTAATGGTGACAGACGACGGAAGATGATCTGGGATATCACTTTGTAGGCGGCATTAAGGATGGTGATCGCTCGAAAGTTCTCACACTCCAGTTTGTCGCCTTTCTTGTAGATGGGGCATATAACCCCTTCCTTCCACTCCTCCGGTAGCTGTTCGGTTTCCCAGATTCTGACTATCAGTTTGTGCAGGCAAGTGGCCAGCTTTTCCGGGCCCATCTTGATGAGCTCAGCTCCGATACCATCCTTACCAGCTGCTTTATTGGTCTTTAGCTGTTGAATGGCATACTTAACTTCCCTCAAGGTGGGGGCTGCTTGGCTTCCATCGTCCGCTGAACTGACGTAGTCATCTCCTCCGCTGCCTTGACTTTCACTGCCTGTACTCTCAGCGCCATTCAGATGTTCCTCGTAGTGCTGCTTCCACCTTTCGATCACCACACGTTCGTCCGTCAAGATGCTCCCATCCTTATCCCGGCACATTTCGGCTCGCGGCACGAAGCCTTTGCGGGATGCGTTGAGCTTCTGATAGAACTTGCGTGTATCTTGAGAACGGCACAGCTGTTCCATCTCCTGGCACTCCGCTTCTTCCAGGCGGCGTTTCTTCTCCTGAAAAAGGCGGGTCTGCTGTCTCCGCTTCCGTCTATAACGTTCCACGTTCTGCCGGGTACCTTGCTGCAGCGCGACCGCCCGCGCTGCATCCTTCTCCTCCAGAATCTGTCTGCACTCTTCGTCGAACCAATCGTTCCGTCGACTTCGACCCACATACCCGACGTTGTTCTCCGCTGCGTCGTTAATGGCTGCTTTGACTGTATTCCAGCAGTCCTCAAGAGGGGCCCCATCGAGCTCACCCTCTTCCGGCAACGCTGCCTCGAGATGCTGCGCGTATGCAGTGGCGACATCAGGTTGCTTCAGTCGCTCTAGGTCGTACCGCGGCGGTCGTCGGTACCGAACATTGTTGATGACGGATAGTTTTGGACGCAGTTTAACCATCACCAGATAGTGGTCAGAGTGGCAACTTTGCATATTATATAGAAATAGAGATATCGGGCGAGCCATTCTGGAGATAGTATTTTCACAAAATAAAGTAATTGATTCGCCATACAAACAACATGGTGGGCAACCATGCGTCTCCATATTCGTGTGATGAATTATGTACCGGTGTCTGTTACCAATGACTCAAAAAATATATCTCTCAAAAATTGTATTTTCAAAACGGATTGCCCAACATTTCTTTTTTTTTTTTTTCAAAACAATGTGTAAAATTGAAAGAATAAATTTCTTGACTTGATTCGATTTCGAAAAATGCTAAAAGAAATGATTTTTCAAATTCATCGATATTTTAGATCACCCTTCTAGTGACGGAACAAAAAATACAAGTCTAATTATTTTTGGAAGGGGACGATTCTACCAAATATTGCAGAATTCGGAGATATCGTAAATTCGTTTCATTCTAAATTTCTGTAATATGTTGGTTTTCAATGCATATTAATACCAAATTTGGAATAATGGTAGACAAAAAGCTCCACATGTCTTCACTTTTTTTTTCTTTCTGATATCAAAGATATAAGTTTGAACTATGTTCAGACAAAATTTCAGCTGCCGCCATCTGCCCATTCGTAAGTTATTCATATTTTTCTAAACAGTGTTTTTGACTTAATTTCAAGAAATCCACTAATAAAGCTTTTAAAATCCTTGGTAACACCTCACGATCAGCTTTATTATCATTCTCCTTTGAAAGCATACTTCAAAAAACTTTTACCAGAGGTTTAACGCGAAAAAATGAGAAGAAAACCATTTTATCGCTGTTTTCAAGGAAATAACGTACAGCGCCATCTACAAAGGTTATAGAGCATAGGTGTCTATGAAGCATAATTCTAAAATGTAAAAACAAACCACTTTGTAGAAGTTTTTCTTTATCTCTTTTCTATCAAAAGATAACACTTATCTAGGTAAGTTTTAACTTATCAAGGTGAGTTTAAACTTATCTAGATAAAAATAAAATTCTTTAAAATGAAGCTTAGAATCACCCGCGATAGTGTGCTGAGAACATCAAAACTCTAGAACGTATTCAGAGAGTGCTAGACGTTTTGTCCAACGAATACAGCGTTCTGCCACAGTGTGCCACGGTAGTTATATATTTAGTACATTGGGGTCACTATTTACGCGGCTCGTGTGGGCGTGCCATTGGATTGAACAAATCGGTGTTTCAATCTTTTTCAATAAAATCACATACATCCTTTTGAATGAGTACCTGAAATATTGAGACTTTCTCAGCGATTTCAAGAAAATATCGGCCCGATAAGTTCCTCAGGAAATTCCGAAGCGTTTCCCGAGGAAATTCCAGAATGTTTCCCTATAAAATCACGAAAAGTTTCAGTAAGGAAATTCCGAAGCATTTCTCAAGGAAATCCCGAGCAGCTTCCCGACGAAATTGCGAAGCGTTTTCCGATGAAATTCCAAAGAGTTTCCATAGGGATTTACAAAGCGTTTACCGAGGAATTTTCAAAGCGTTTTCCGAGCAAATTCCAAAGTGTTTCCCAAGGAAATCCTAAAAAGTTTCCGGAGGAAAATTGGAAGCGATTCCCGAGGAAATTTCGAAGTGTTTCCCAAGGAAATTGCGAAGTGTTTTCCGAGGCAATTTCGAAGAGATTTCCGGAGGAATTTTCGTAGCGTTTTCCGAAGAAATTCCTAATAGTTAACCAAATAAATTTCGAAGCGTTTCCCGAGGAAATTGCGATGTGTTTTCCTAGAAAATTCCGAAGAGTTTTTAAAGGAATTTACAAAGTGTTTACCGAGGAATTTCCGAAGCTTTTTGAGAAAATATTTAAGTCGTTTCCGAGGAAATTCCGAAAAGTTTTCTGACTCCAAAGTGTTTCCCGAACCAATTCCTAAGAGTTACCCTAGGAAATCCCGAAAAGTTTCCCTTAGGAAATTGCGAAGCGTTCCTTAAGAAATCCTTAAGAAATTCCAAAGCGTTTCCCAAGAAAATCCTGAGAAGGTCCCTAAGAAATTGCGAAGCATTTTTCAAGGAAATTCCGAAAGTTTTAACAGGAATTTAAAAATCGCTTACAAAGAAATTTTCGAAGCGTTTTCCGAGGAAATGTTTAAGACTTTTCCGCGGAAATTCAGAACCATTTCCCAAGGAAATTGCCAATCGCTTTCCGGAGAAATTCAAAAAAGTTTTACTAGGAATTTGCGAAACGTTTCCCGAAGGCATTCCAAAGCGTTTCCCGTGGAAATCCCGAATCGTTTCCCAACGAAATTGCTAAGCGTTTTCCAAGAAAATTTAAAAAAAAATGCCAAGAAAATTCCGAAGCGTTTCCCATAATGCCGAAAAACTTTCCAAGAAAAATTCGATTGGAAAAATGGTTTTCCGGGGAAATTCTGCAGAGATTCACAAGGAATTTGCAAAGCGTTTTCCGAGGAAATGTGAAAGAGTTAACCAAGGAAATTCCGAAGCGTTTCCCGAGGAAATCCCAAAAAGATTCCCCAGGAAATTGCGAAGCGTTTTCTGAGGAAATTTTAAAGAGTTTCAATAGGAATTTGCAAAGCATTTTCCGAGAAATTTTCGTAGCGTTTTCCGATGAAATATTTAAGATTTCCAGAAAATATTGCGAAAAGTTTCCCGAGGACCGAAGCGTTTCCCAAGGAAATCCCGAAAAGTTTCCCAAGGAAATTGCGAAGCGTTTTCCGGATAAATTCCCAAAAATTTCCCAAGGAAGATTTTCAATAGGATTTTTCAAAGCCGAGGAAATATTGAAGACTTTCCCTAAGATATTGCGAAAAGATTCCCGAGGAAAATCCTAACAGTTTCTCGAGGAAATTCCAAGAGTTTCCCTATGAAATCCCTAAAAGTTTCTTAAGGAAATGGCGAAGCGTTATCCGAAGAAATTCCTAAAAATTTCCCAAGAAAATTACGAAACGTTTACCAAGGAAATCCCGAAAAGCTTCCCGAAGAAATTACGAAGAGTTTCAATAGGAATTTGAAAAGCGTTTCCCGAGAAAATTTCTATGCGTTCCTAAGAGTTTCCCAAGGAAATTACGAAACAGTTTTCGAGGAAATTCTGAAGAGTTTAAATGGGAATATGCAAATCGTTTACCGGAAGTTTATTTTTGAAGTGTTTTCCGAGGAAATATTTAAAACTTTCCAGAAGAAATTGCTAAAAGTTTCTCAAGGAAGTTGTTGAGCGCTTTCCGAGGAAATCCCGAAGAGTTTGACTAGGTATTTGCAAAACGCTTCCCGGTGAAATTTCGAAACGTTTCCCGAGGAAATATTTAAGAGTTTCCCGAGGAAGTTCCGAAAAGTTTCCCGAGGAAATTCCGAAGAGTTTCTCGAGGAAATTTCGAAATATTTCCCAAGGAAATTGCAACGCATTTTTCGAGGAAGTTTCAAAAAAATCTAGAGGGAATTTCGACGCGTTTTCCAAGGAAAATAAAAAAAAATCCAAGGAAATTCCGAAGCGTTTCCCAAGAAAATACTGAAATCTTCCCGAGGTACTTGTGGAGCGTTTTCCGATGAAATAACGAAAAGTTTCAATAGGAATTTGAAACGCGTTTCCCGAGAAAATTTCGTAGCTTCAATTAGAGTTTGCCAAGGAAATTCCAAAGTGTTTCCCGAGGAAATCCCGAAAAGTGTCCCCAGGAAATTGCGAAACATTTTCCGAGGAAATTCCAAAGAATTTGCAAAGCGTTTACCGAGGAATTTCCAAATCGTTTACCGAGGAAATATTCAAGACTTTCCCGAGGAAATTCCGGAGCGTTTCCCGAGGAAATCCCGAAAAGTTTTCTAAGGAAGTTTTTAAGCGCTTATCGGGAAAATTCCGAAGAGTTTGACTAGGTATTTGCGAGACGCTTCCTGATGAAATTTCGAAACGTTTCCCGAGGAAATATTTGAGACTTTCCCGAGGAAGTTCCAAAAAGTTTCCCGAGGAATCTCGGCCTTCCCCGCAGAAACTCCGAAAAGGTTCCCAAAGAAATTGCAAAATATATTTTCGAGGAAATTCAAAAAAAAATCCAAAGGAAATTCCGAACCGTTAACCAAGAAAATATCGAAAAGCTTCCCGAGGAAATTGTTGAGCATTTTTCGAGAAAATTCCGAAGAGTTTTCCGAGAAAATTCCTGATTTCACAAGATAATTTCGAAGCGTTTCCCGAGTTTTTGAGTGTTTACTTTTGTTTTGTGCGGTCGGAATGCAAACTGATTAGTGCAAGATCAGTTGTGTTTCATATAGGACGCAAAGTTATTCCGGAGTTAAAGAATGGACGCGTTCATATTAGGACGCAAAATAGTTGCGATATCCAGATTTGTGCTTTGTACAGTTGTTTGTTGAATGGTTGGACAAGCAAGCGTTCGTGGGTTCAATCCCAGCTCGTTTCTATTTAAAAAAAAGTGACATGGACTATATCACTTTCCTTGGTGAATTCTCGATCTATGTTTCTTTTTAACTACCCTGCCCAATTGACACAACTCCCTTCCCGTGGTGATCGTGGAGATGATGAGGCATTCTTGGATTCTCCTTTCCCAACTGATTGTAAGGACTTGGCCGGCAGCGTTGCTGATCTAGAGTTGCGAGCTGCTGAAATGTGTACTTCGAGAATAGGTGGTAAACCCGATCCTCGATTTACTTTTACACCAGTTCTGATCAATCACGGAGTAGCGACCATTGACATTTATAATCAGCCTAAGCTAACCTGAGCTAAAGAGGAGTTGTGGTGTTTATAAACTCTAAGAATTAGACATTACATTAAAACATCACATATTCAGTAAAAATGACCAACTCTATGAAAATCAGTTGAAGAGAAGAGAACAGGTTCTATATCCGAAAAAAAACAAGGGTCCTAGAATATCTTTTCATTACAACTAACTATGATCCGTTACGATAGAAAGCACAAATCCTCAAATGTTTAGCGCCACAGCTTGCAATTCAGATGATACGGAAACCACACAAAGCGGCTGCCACAGTGTCACATCCTCTGCACTCATCCAAATAGCAAACAACCTAACAACCTGCTCCCATTATTGCCTCCTCTCGCGTTACCGCAAGCGGTACCCAAACCGTTGGACGTTGTTGTGAGGTTTTTCATCGGAACAATTTCGGATGGCGAGGATAATCGGAGAAAAACCGCGTGACATGTGATGTACAATGTGGTCGGACGCCTAATTGAGAGTGTGAGAGAAAGTAATTTGCAGTACCCCTATCGTCTAGAGTTGCTCTCATCTCGAGGTGCTGGTTAGAAGCGATTCGTCTTGTGGATTTACACTAAAATGTAGTTATTCTCGGAAAAGGTACTTATCTAAATATTGTGGAACAAAACTATCATCCACAATACGTCCATAAAATGTTGTCACCATTCCATTGGTCATAAGAAGAGAAATTCCACTTATTCTCAAAGAAAAGTTTATGCATACTTCATGAATTATCATTCTTTTAAGCACATGGTTACCATTCGTTTTCTCTGTTCTCTGGAACGTGGTTTTATAGAAATATTATAAAATTCGCAAATTTACGATGCAAAACCGCAATGCTCGGGTGAACGCTGTGGTTGTGGTTCTATGCTCTCTGATCATTCCCATTCAGTTGATGCAACCGCCGCGCCGTAGCCACCACAACTTGAACTGACTGACTGCAAGGAGAAAGGATGGAAATACGGTGGAAATTATTTTTAGCTCACCGTACTTTTTTGGCTATGGGAAGCAAAAATAAAATATTCCACTTTCTGCTTTCCACCAGACGGCGACGGCGTTTAGTATTTGTCGGTCTTTTATTTTTATTTGGAAGCCATCCCTTTGCGGCCCCTTTTGCGGCTTTTGTGAATGGTTTGCCAAACACCTTGGGAGGGAACTGCGGGGTGGATGCGAGCCAGTGCGGTGTGATGGACCAGTATCATTATAAATACTATGGCCACCCAGCCAGAAGGCATTGTTTGCACGAAGTCAAACACTGATTTGGACTAATATTTCAACCAAGCCTAATGGGGGAATTGGACAAGTCAATCTGAATTGAACCAGTGCGCTGAACTAAATATTGATTCTGTTTAAAAATTTAATTACCCAGCCAATTTGCGATGCTATAGGACTAGCTAGGTACACTTAATGGAGAATGAAATCGATTCAACCGCGAAATCAATGGCATTTTCCGTACGTCAACTGACGTTGCCGTGTGTCGATCCGAACATTTGAAATTTTTATTACCTTTATTGAATGTTTCGAGCGGCGAAATTGCTTCCATGAAGTTTGCATGGCGTGGACTATCGAGCAAGTTATAACTACACAGTCGATTATATTTCGCTGACGTATCAACTTTGTTGCAGATTGGAACGTCGATTTGTCCTATTTCGATTCCTTCGGCGTTTACATGAAGCACGAAGGACAGTTAGTATAGCACTGGTTTAATATTCATGTTTGTGAGATATGAACAAATCGATGTAACCGTAGGATAGTCTGCCTTGTTCATTAACGATGATGTAACAATGCATAAACTTTAGGACAAAGGCCCATTATTTACATAACACACTAAGGAATAATAAAGTGCTACAAGATTATTCTCACAAAGCACTGTGGAAAACATTGAAACATATTTTTTGTCAAAATGCTGGACAGTGGACATCCACTTTTAATAGGCAGATAATGATAAATAATAAAAATATGAACTAACATCAATAAACGGATCATTTCTACTTCTTATTTTCTTCTTCTTCTCCTTATTGGCATTCCATCCCCCACTGGGACATTGCCACAGTTGTTAACTGCGAGGTTCCTAAGCCGAGTTACCATTTTTGGATACGTAACATGAGGCTAACACGATGATACGTTTATGCTCAGGGGGATCAAAAAAAAATTCCAACCCGAAAATGTCCTGAACCGGACCGGGAATCGAACCCAGCCACCTGCAGCATGGTCTTGCTTTGTAGCCGCGCATCTTACTGGTTGTATGGACCGTCACCTTCCCTTGGAACTCACTGCTCTCGCAATGTGTGACGTACGTTATGTATTTGAGAGCATTGTGAAATACCAAAGAAGCGTTCTGTTCCAATAAAACTATTGGATGATCCATTTTTTACAAGCTCAGCAAATTTAATAACCTCCTAAGTCTAGACCCATATATGTCCTATAGGATCCAACATCAATTCGAATGTCTTGCTAAAGATGTGTTTGTCTGACTGATGACGTAGGATCTAGACGGAATTTTTGCATCCCTGGCGTAATACTGCCGACATAGTCGTTAGAAAGCTATGCTATGTTCGCTGGCGCTCCACTTTTCCGCCATTTAGTGTGTGCCTTCCCAGGCGCATTTCCATCAGCTGGGCATAGTGATTGCAGTGACATTTGATCCTAATTGGAAAGAGTTTAAAAATATCCTAACCAGCTCTGGTCAACATTTCAGCTTCCTTTTTATACCATGTTTGTCGTTCGATACTCATCGTTGAAGCTAAATGGAAAAGGTGAAAAATCACCCGATGTTAATGAAGAAAAATGTTTTTCTCCCATGCTTCACCACATATCCACATTAACAGTGACATATAATGACTTTGGGCATGACTATTTTTATAACGTTCAACGTTTGGACTCGTGTGTTTCCTTCGGCCGGCATGATAGGAAATTCGTGGCAGATGGCATGTATTTAACTCAACCGATTGAATAAATAAAAACAGTCGGAAAGAGATTTCCTATGCTTGGTAATTCGAGATCCGGATCGTTAATTTACCATATCGTGGGTCAATTGGAAGCTATATATATGTGTGAGGACAGGAAACACAATATCGAACAAATCATTTGTCGCATAATGGGGATAAACATCCGGGCCCATCAGCAGAAATGCATTAAATATTTGTTCATAGAAGAAATACAGGTTAATATTGTACATCGACAAATATCAACTGCCATGCTGTTGTCATAATAAACAACCGGATAAATATAGAAACAAATCATAAGCTGCCAATAGATTCTCAACTCACCATGAAATATGTCGTGGAATTTTAAAATTAAATTAATGATTTTCCCTTCTATTATATGTTCTACATTTAGGTTCGCAAACTGAGAAAAACATCATGTGATGGCGAAATGGAGCTGAGTGATGAAAATTAAGCTGTTCAGCTGTTTTCGCGTATAACATCAATCGTGAGAAAAAAATTGCAAATCTGTGAAGAAAAATAATATGTGTGATGTCCATGGTGCTCAAAAAATGAGTATATGAAATTAATCGGTAGTGAAATTTATCTTGAAAGTGTGAAAGTGGCATATTAAAATTCACGGGAAAAAACAGCAAAGCCGTCTTGAGTATAAGAAATCACAGCGTTATCCTGTAGTAAACAGTAGAGAATGACCGCTGCAGTAATGGCGGCATCCGACGGCAGTTATGATCCAGGTAAATATATCCTTAGCCAAAAAAAGTATCGAAATGAAAGATATGAAGGTTGGAAAAACCGAAATTTTCCACATTTTGATGAAACATCTAACATTTCGACGAGGCAAAACACCCTAGGGGGACTAACCTATAATGTACAACGCGTCTCCACGCACTGTACATACCAGAATGCTGATTCGCCGACGCGTGGTGCGTTGTTCCCAAAGAGCTACAAGCTAGAAAGCGTTTTGCCTCATAAGTTTTCCGGCAACGAAATATCTGCACTTTTTTGAAATGTGAATATTATCAATATGATTGAGATTTTCTACAATTTTTATATGACATCAGCTAGCTATATTGTTTATTCTTATATGAGGTAAAAACACCCATGAAAATCGTTACATCTAAGACATCTAAGGCCATCTGCGGCTATCAGCGATCCCCAGGCCATCTGCGAGTTGTGGGGCTTGCCTAGGATGTGGTGGGGTTTGACAGTGCTCCCTGTTAAATTCCTATAAAAAGCTGCATGAATCCGCAAGTGGGCCCTACCAAAGCGACCGTGTGCCGCTCAAAGCGCACAAGCCCAAGTCCTGGTGTTAGGTAGGACGCTAAACAGCCCTGACACGACGGCCCTTCGACGAGACAGGTGGTTTGCGCAGGCCCAATAAGCCGCCTAGAAAACCAATAATTACGAACAATATAAGAGATAATGCGACTCGATATAATCGGCAAAGACCAAGGCGACGATTAAAGGAACACGATTGGAAGCTTGAAACATGGAACTGCAAGTCGCTAGGTTTCGCAGGTTGCGACTACGATGAATTACATCCCCGCAACTTCGACGTCGTGGCGCTGCAGGAGATTTGCTGGACAGGACAGAAAGTGTGGAAAAGCGGGCATCGAGCGGCTACCTTCTACCAAAGCTGTGGCACCACCAACGAGCTGGGAACCGGTTTCATAGTGCTGGGTAAGATGCGCCAACGCGTGATTGGGTGGCAGCCAATCAACGCAAGGATGTGCAAGCTGAGGATTAAAGGCCGTTTCTTCCACTATAGCATCATCAACGTGCACTGCCCACACGAAGGGAGATCCGACGACACGAAGGGAGATCCGACGACGAGAAAGAAGCGTTCTACGCACAGCTGGAGCAGACATACGATGGATGCCCACTGCGGGACGTTAAAATCGTCATCGGTGACATGAACGCACAGGTAGGAAGGGAGGAAATGTATAGACCGGTCATCGGACCGGAGAGTCTGCACACCGTATCGAATGACAACGGCCAACGATGCATAAATTTCGCAGCCTCCCGCGGAATGGTAGTCCGAAGCACCTTCTTTCCCCGCAAAAATATCCACAAGGCCACATGGAGATCACCTAAAAAAGAAATGAAAAATCAAATCGACCACGTTCTAATCGACGGTAAATTCTTCTCGGACATCACGAATGTCCGCACTTACCGCAGTGCGAATATTGAATCCGACCACTACCTCGTTGCAGTATGCCTGCGCTCAAAACTCTCGACGGTGTACAACACGCGTCGAAGTCGGACGCCGCGGCTTAACATTGGGCGGCTACAAGACGGTAGACTAGCCCAATGATACGCGCAGCAGCTGGAAGTGGCACTCCCAACGGAAGAGCAGCTAGGCGCAGCGTCTCTTGAAGATGGCTGGAGAGATATTCGATCCGCCATTGGTAGTACTGCAACCGCTACACTTGGCACGGTGCCCCCGGATCAGAGAAACGACTGGTATGACGGCGAATATGAGCAGTTAGTAGAAGAGAAGAATGCAGCATGGGCGCGATTGCTGCAACACCGTACGAGGGCGAACGAGGCACGATACAAACAGGCGCGGAACAGACAAAACTCGATTTTCCGGGGGAAAAAACGCCAGCAGGAAGATCGAGACCGTGAAGCGACGGAGCAACTGTACCGCGCTAATAACACACGAAAGTTCTATGAGAAGTTGAACCGTTCACATAAGGCCACGTGCCACAGCCTGATATGTGTAAGGACATAAACGAGAACCTTCTTACGAACTAGCGTGAGGTGATCCAAAGGTGACGGCAGCACTACGAAGAACACTTGAATGGCGATGTGGCAGACGAAGATGGCGGTATAGTGATGGACCAGGGACAATGCGCGCAGGACATAATTTTACCGGCTCCGGATCTCCAGGAAATCCAGGAGGAGATTGGCCGGCTGAAGAACAAAAAAGCCCCTGGGGTCGACCAACTACCAGGAGAGCTGTTTAAACACGGTGGTGAGGCACTGGCTAGAGCGCTGCACTGGGTCATTACCAAGATTTGGGAGGAGGAAGTTTTGCCGCAGGAGTGGATGGAAGGTGTCGTGTGTCCCATCTACAAAAAGGGCGATAAGCTGGATTGTAGCAACTACCGCGCAATCACATTGCTGAACGCCGCCAACAAGGTACTCTCCCAAATTTAATGCCGTCGACTAGCACCAATTGCAAGGGAGTTCGTGGGGCAGAACCAGGCGGGTTTTATGGGCGAACGCTCCACCACGGACCAGGTGTTCGCCATTCGCCAAGTACTGCAGAAATGCCGCGAATACAACGTGCCCACACATCATCTATTCATCGACTTCAAAGCCGTATATGATACAATCGATCGGGACCAGCTATGGCAGCTAATGCACGAACACGGATTTCCGGATAAACTGACACGGTTGATCAAGGCGACGATGAATCGGGTGATGTGCGTAGTTCGAGTTTCAGGGGCATTCTCGAGTCCCTTCGAAACCCGCAGAGGGTTACGGCAAGGTGATGGTCTTTCGTGTCTGCTATTCAACATCGCTTTGGAAGGGGTAATACGAAGAGCAGGGATTAACACGAGTGGTACAATTTTCAATAAGTCCGTCCAGCTATTTGTCTTCGCTGACGACATAGATATTATGGCACGTAACTTTGAGAAGATGGAGGAAACCTACATCAGACTGAAGAGGGAAGCCAAGCAGATCGGTCTAGTCATCAACACGTCGAAGACGAAGTACATGGTAGGAAGAGGTTCAAGAGAAGACAATGTGAGCCACCCACCGCGAGTTTGCATCGGTGGTGACGAAATCGAGGTAGTAGACGAATTTGTGTACTTGGGCTCACTGGTGACTGCCGAAAATGATACCTGCAGAGAAATTCGGAGACGCATAGTGGCTGGAAATCGTACGTACTTTGGACTCCACTTGACGCTTCGATCGAATAGAGTTCGCCCTTACGTTGGGTGAACAATGACACAACAAAATACGTCGTAACTGATCTTTACTTTGCTCCCGCGTCAACATTAACATGCTAGTTACTTGGATTACATCACTTACCAAGGTGAATCCTGATCTAAGTAATGACACTTCCTCTCCCTATTTACAATACTCCTTCCCGTAACAACCGTAGAGATGCAGACGATTCGTCGGTCTCTAAAACAACGGTTGTTACAACAACATTCCTTCCCTTCCCTCGATGATCGTAAGGACGTGGCCGGCGCCGTTATTGACCCATTCAAAGTTGAGCTTTCGGAACTTGCACATTGAGGATGGAGAGCTAATCCCAAGTCCCATCTGTTGGTTCCCTGTGCAATTCCGCTAGTTCTGGTCAATCACGGAGTAGCAACTACGAATTGTACGATCATCTCATGCTCATGCTCATGCTCATGTATGAATACACATTAGAACTCACTTTTTCAATTCAATCAAACCATTTTATGACACTTTGAAAAAGCTAAAACAAAATTTTCGTGTTGATTTTTATGTAGAAAAAAATTGATTTGTTAATAGTTCAAAGTAAAGATGTCTAGTTTGGTATTCTGCACAAAACATCGTGTTTCGATATCAAATGAATGACAGATAACAGTATCTGCTTTCTGTCAAAAGATACGTGGGGGTGCCCACAACCGAACCACTTCCCCTAATATTTTTGTCTGTTTGTGTAACTGCCCATTTGTACAACTCCCGAGGAGTCTTAATAATCTTTGGCAAGACTTGCTCGTTTTGCCATTCGTTTGAGAGTGCCTTTTCCGTGCGATTTAGTCTTAGGAAAAGCTGACGTGGCACAGTATTTCTTGTTCAGCCGCTGTTTTGGGACGCGCACCGTCGGGTCAAGTTGATCTGATATTTCAGTTGGTCTGCACTGAAGAAACATTTTGTAAACCACATGCATAGTCCCGAACGATTTGTATGGACATGATGGGTTGCTATCGATTATGTACAAAGCTTAGTTACCTGGTAGATTAATTGGTTCTTCTTCTTCTTCTTCTTCTTCTATGGCTCTACATTCCAACTGGAACATGGCCTGGCTTTTCAACTTAGTATTCTATTAGCATTTCTGCAGTTATCAATTGGAAGCTTTTCTATGCCCTCCGTTGCATGAGTATGTATCTTGTGTGGCAAGTACAATGGATACACTATTCCAGGGAGTCGGGAATGTTTCCAACCCGAACCGAGAGACGAACTCGCCATGGTGGTAGTAGCAATTATTTAATTTGAGATTTCCTTCAATATATTATAATTTCCATAGACTTAAGAAGATTTTCCAAACCCCAAAAAGATATTTGCAATGTTATTAGCAATATGAACAAATTAATACCATTTCAATTTCATTCCGTTTTTCAATGTCATGTACCTTCGCTTGATATATGTAATTGAACGAGCTGCTCATATATTTCATGAAGCCAGAGGGAGACAGTAGCCTCACGTCTGTATTTAACTTTTGTTGGTCAGTCGCATTCCAACCGGATTACCCAATTTTAAGTACATCATTAACATTTGTAGATTTTAAGCGATGTTTTAAGTAATCTGGTTGGCATGCGGCTGAGTAATGAAGACATGATTACTTCCAAATTGTTTCCATTTCTCAATTGACATTACCAACACATCGGTCTCTAATTCAAGTGAAAGCTCAAATGAATTCATTTAGAGCAAATCTGATTTTTATGTTGTGCACTAAATTTTGCAGTATTTCAAAGCTTCTCGAAAGCATAGGCAGCCCATTATCATCTAATGAACAACGTTGTCCAACACAAATCCTGAGCGTGACCAAAATATCATTCTGCTGGAAGGACCCTCCAGCAGTCAGAATGGTCATTCGCAGGCAAGCTGCCGCCATTCGCCACACGAGTAATACCAATTACTCGTACCGAGCAATCAAAACGTTCCGGTCACTTTTGCTCCGGTTAGTATTCCATCCGGAACGGTTAATTGACGGGTTGTTTGTTTAGGGCGGGTCAAGTGCCTATAGCCTTCCTTGGTGCGGTCGGTGTGGTCCGAACCCCAGAGCAACCCGACCAAAAGAGAATTGGCGAGGCGGCGCGACTGCTCTCGCTTATGCGACGGACGTGTGTGAAATTTATATTCCCTATGTACAAGTGGAGCAGACTTTGATTATTACCAGCACTGCTGGTTGCTTCTTGCGAGTACTGCACCAAGGCAGTTAAACCGGCAACGACGGAAATAGTACCACGTGAGATCCGTCGGATGGATGGTTTCAATTTTATGACGGAAAAGTGTAACGTCGACAACGATGTGCGTCCATCTGAAGTGATGCGTCCCTTCATTTATGTAGAAGAAGTACCATCATGTTATCAGTTCTTATATCACAGCTTCCGGCTCAGAATGGAGCTTTGAATTGAATAATGTTCCCACACATAGAGCAGAGTAGAGTCTTTCAAAGCCTTTATTATAACCGACCTTGACCTTGACTTTCGGAACGGCGATTTATTCCATAATCCTATCAAAATATTTTAATTTAATCAAGCTCACAATTTTCCGTAAAGGTATTAAGTTTTTAATTCCTTAAATTAAAAAGCAGAACACCAATGCTAATTGATTTTGACAAATATTTTAAGGGATTTATCGTTAACCGATTAGATCGCAACATTTCGATAGCTATTGTTTCCTATTGGAAATTTACCAAATCAGTCAAAGCGTTCCGAAGTTATGGCCAAACTACCATCTTGCATCAATGCATCACCGCTAGATAGATGGTTTTTGTATCCAGATTTTTGGGGTCATAATGTCTTTGGAGGATCAGAAGATCGACTATACTTTGATCGCTGGGCACCACAGTTTTACGATGGATAAAGAGTAGTTAATATTAGACCCAATATTTTTTTCCCGGTTGGTATTTATTAATTTCTCGGTTAACCTAAACTTTTGCAGCATTTGAAATACCACTTTCTTTGATTTTTTTGAATTTTTTCGTTTTTTTCGTCATAATCGACTAAAATCCAAAAAGAGTCGGGTGTCGTTATGATAGCTCAAGAAAATTATTCAAAATATCAAGTTACCATTTCTGATCTAATGAAATTGTATTTCAAAATTGTTTTTACTAATATGTATTAGTGTTTTGATATTACAATAGATACACTACAATAATATACTGCTTTGAATATGTTATTACATATAAGGATTTCAATATTTATTACGCTTATGTTTCACTCGGGTGTCCCTGTTCATTTATTCTAAAACCCTCAGTACCGCATATTCAGGAAATTAGATGTACGTCCAACATTTAATTACCCACATCTCTCCAAACATCATCACACCATTAGCTATCTCGTCAAACATTGGGTAACAGACGAGAGTTAATGACACACATCCAATATTTGCAACTCCCACAGGCTATCACACCCCGCACGCAGTACCTACTCGACTCGGTACGGGCTACGTCCCTCCTGGCTGAGGTTCTATATGTACGATGATGGTGGCGATATCCTCGGAAATGATATCCAGATAGCTGTGCGAAACCTGCATGCTATCATGCGAGTGTCACTTTTCCATTAAAACAAGTTGATTTTCCATCATTTGATTTTTTGATGGAGCAAATGAGTTTTTAACCTCTTCTGCATTATGTTTCTTGGGATATTAGAAAATTAGTATAACTGAAAAGTATGATGCTTGCGATATGTCCAGTGTTCTAATTTTAAGAATCAGGTTATAAGAATTACAATTACGAATTTTGTTCAAAGCAAACTACTACTGATTTAGTATTGAGTTACATATGCAGTTCGTTACTCTTAACAGTAGGTGCTTCTTCTTATTGGCATTACATCTTCCAATGCCGCCTAACAGCTTAGCATTTCCACAGTTATTAGAGAAGCACGAACAATCATCAAATCGTCATCGTTTAGAAGATTTTGTTTAGAAAACGAACAATTCTGTATAACTTTCAACTCCCAGGACCGATTTGAACCAAATTTTGTACACATATTCACTATGAGGAAACGATTATATGGGAGGATAATTTGGGAAAGGGAGAGGGTTCTGGAGGGAGGGATATTGTTCAGGAAAAAGGCAATTCAGAGTAAAATATGAACCTCTGGACCGATTTGAACCACATTTGGTACACACATTCTCTACCCTATAGAAAAGATAACTTTATTTTTCATTTCTTTATTTGGTAGGCACTCTGTGTTTCTTAACCGCTACTGTGCCGTGATCTACTGTGGTATTCTGCTGTACAGAATCCACACAGAATCTATTTTTAGACATTCGTTGTTGTTATCATTGCCGGGTCCATCTCATCGTGAGTCCATTGTGTCCTTGTCCGTATCGTGTATCCAATTGCTCATTGCATTGTTCGGTTGCCGTTTATCCGAGTACGCTTGAGGAATACCTCCGAGAAGAACAATTTGTCAGTCGTCATCGGGCAGCCGTGTCGGTAAGACACGCACCCTAAAACGCCACCGTTTGGGCTGCACTTCAGGTGACTAACAAGGGCTTGGTGGAGAGGCTGGGAATCGAACCCATTACCGTCCGCTTATAAGGCGAACGTGTAGCCAACTACGCTACGGGACCCCCTAGAAAAGATAACTAAGGGGTGAAATGGTCATTGCGAAAAAGGGGAAGGGTTGTTTTTGGAAAACGAGCAATTCAGTGTAACTCCCAACCCCCAGTACCGATTTCAACCAAATTTTGTACACATATTCACTAAGAGGAGCCGATCATATGGAAGGGTAATTTGGGAAAGGGGGAGGAGTATTGTTCAGTTCAGTGTAACTTCTTAATCCCTGGAACGATTTCAACCAAATTTGGTATACACATTCTCTATCCTAAGGAGAAGATAACAAAATGGCTGGAATGGTCATTGGGAAAAGGGAGGATAAGGAGTTGTCCTTAGAAAACGAGCAATTCAGTGTAAATCCCAACCCCCACGACCAATTCCATCCAGATTTGGTTCACATATTCTCTATTTTTGAAAGATGTTTATTGAAAAGGTAGAAGGGCCATAGAAATCTATATATCAGAGCGTTAATAAATAAAGCTTAACGATTGGGGCCCGTGATAGCCGTGCGGTAAGACGCGCAGCTACAAAGCAAGACCATGCTGAGGGTGGCTGGGTTCGATTCCCGGTGCCGGTCTAGACAATTTTCGGATTGGAAATTGTCTCGACTTCCCTGGGCATAAAAGTATCATCGTGCTAGCCTCGTGATATACGAATGCAAAAATGGTAACCTGGCTTAGAAACCTCGCAGTTAATAACTGTGGAAGTGCTTAATGAACACTAAGCTGCGAGGCGGCTCTGTCCCAGTGTGGGGATGTAATGCCAATAATAATAATAATAATAATAATAATAACCCTTATGCGGCCGACGGGGTACCCGTGTTCCTTTTTCAAATTCAAGTGGTGATATTTCAATGAATTTTTATAGCTGAAAGCTGAAACTCGGTGACATCTAAGAACTCCATAAAATGTAGCATCTGTGAGAAAATCACGTTGATACAGTGAGGAGGGACGTGGGGAGGGGCATCTGATTTTTTTTACCACGTGGATGGCCGACAGGGTACCCGTGTTCCACTAAATTGATATTTTCATAACTTGAACAATTTTCAACCGATTTAGATAATTTTTACAGTTTTGGAAACAGAAACTCATATACTGTTTGCCCATTGACAAGGTTTACAGCTCTTGTCATGGTTATACAAGTAATCTTTGAAGTAAGGCTTAAGAGTCTACACACGTAACCGAAGGACTATCAACCAGTTTCAAATATATTACATGCTCATTGCGCTTCTTAGAATAGTCGGTGTTCACAGTATATATTCTGGGTCTCCAAAAACCCCTGGAGTAAGGCCTAAGTCATCCAAAAAATCCCTGGAATAAGATCTTATGGTCTGCTAACGTAACCAAAGGTCTATCGTGTAAATTCAAAAACGGTACATGCATACATCACAGTATATATTCCGGGTCATCCAATGACCTTTTCTTAAAACATGTTTGCATTCCATGTAGTTCTTGTTGCTGTCATTGATTCCAGGTAGTCTACGAACTCCATACAGTCAAGGTCTTCGGATCAATCTCCGTAATGGAGGCAGTTAACGAAGAATGAACAAGTTGCGTGACCCCTTTTTGGTATATGTTTGTATTCTAAGTAGTTCTTGTTGTTGTCGTGGGATCCAGGTAGTCTACGAACTCCATAGAGTCAAGATCTGTGGATCAACCTCAGTAACGGAGGCAGTTATTGAAAAATAAACAAGTTGTGTGACCCCTTCTTGGTATATGTTTGTATTCCAAGTAGTTCTTGTTGTTGTCGTGGGCTCCAGGTAGTCTATGAACTCCATAGGGTCAAGGTCTATGGATCAACCTCCGTAACGGATGCATTTATTGAAGAACCTTCGTCCCTGAAGGTAGCGGTTTTCCTCCAATACATTTTCCGAACTTAATCTATCACATGTTGTGCATATGCATAATCGAGTTTCAGACACAGTAATCCAATTTCCCCAGACAACCACACATTGCATAAGAATGTACGAATAAAAACGTTTACCGATCCATATTTCATCAAAATCGCATTGAGGTGCGAAGCTCATCAGTTTATTCATGAATTTTCCCGCATAGTAGGCTATTTTACGACTTAATTCCAGTTTCATTTGTTGTCATCGCATATTCCTGCAAACAAACTCAAATGAAATCGGATGATCTGTCAAACAGAGTTTGTTATACAAACTACATCGCAATGTATAACGAACGAACTCGCATAAAAATCGTACACATCGCTTATACTGCCGTGCAACGTCGCGTGAAAAATACATATATCACCACCTTGTGTGCATAGGCATCGCTTAACAAAAAAACAATTCTATTATGCATGCATTCTGGTTGTCTGGGTCAATACCCGGAACATAGGCAATTAACTTTGAGTGTACTGAACTTCGCTTATGTGGTCGGGTTGGAATCTGACGACCAACTGGCACAATCTCACACAAGCCTACTTCATCGAGCGCCGTTGGTGATGAAGCAAGTGTGTAGGAGCCAGATAATACTAAATACTCATCTTACTTGGTTGGCATTGTACAAAAACATATATGAGAGAGTTAGTTCTGAGAATGTATTGCGAGAGTTCGGTTGCATGCCCGGTGCTGTGAATTTGGTTTCATCAGTACCCGCTAAGCTACGGAGGACGACGGAGGTCCTTCGTAGTTATCGAAGTTATCGAAGTTATTAAATGACTTGCAGTTATCGAACGTCTGCTGTAGTTTTTGTTTTTGCCATGGTACTAAGTAGTCTATGAACTCCATATAGGAATGATCTGCAGATCAACCCACGAACGGAAGGCTATTGGTATATGTTTGCATTTCAAGTAGTTCAAGTTGTTGTCATTAGCTCTGGGCAGTTACTGAAGAATAAACAAGAGGTGAAACCTCATCTTGATATATTAGCATTCCAAGTAGTTATTGTTGTCTTTTTGTTGTTGGTTCCAGGTAGTATACAAACTTCATTCATATCACTAATATGAAGTTGTCTATTCTTTGGAAATGCAAAATGTAAATAAATTGGAACGGTACAACTTCACGCCGAGAACGTGAGGGAAAAAACGGGCTAATATCGCAAAGATCATGTACCATATTGAAATTAGATTAATGACACTCCTCACGGAATCCAAGTTTCAAAGTGCTAGCGTTTTCGGGGACACACCAATCGATACGGAGGCGGCGCACAACTGTCATTTTTGTTGATTTAGCTTTGCTGCGTCGCAGCATGCGTGAAATAATAAAAATGACAGTTGTGCGTTGCTTCCGTATCGAGTGGTGTGCCCTGAAAATGCGAGCACTTTGAAACAATTCCATGAAATGACCTTAAAGACCCTCTAGATATTCGTTTAAGCCTAGAAGTCTTACTCCATAAATTTCTAGGATGACCATTAGCATATGCCATGAACGCATGTTATTCATGAACCCCAAAAGCATGTACCAAATTTAAAACAGGCTGATATATCTCTGGTGTAGATCGTAATGCCTTACTTCAGGGTTTGCTTGGATGACCATGAACATTTGAAATGGGTGCATTCTATTCTACGTACCATAAAAGGCATGTATAACTATTCAAATAGGCCGAAAAAACTCTGGTTACGCGTGAAGTTCTTGAGGATTGTTCAAGTGTTCTCTTGGACCCATGAACATATGCAATGAAAGCGTTATATTCTATGTACCACAAAGGGCATATGCCACTATAACTTGAAACAATCCGAAAGTTATCTGATTAAATGTGAAGAACCTGAGGCCTATTCTAGCATTTTCTTGGAAGACCATAAACATATGCAATGGACGTATTCTATTCTATGTTCCACAAAGGGCGTTTACCACTTTTGAAACAAACCAAAAGATCTCTGGGTACCCATTCAAATTTAAAGGCCTATTCCAGGGTTTTCTTGGATGACCATGAACCTATGCAATGGTCGCAATCTATTCTATGTGCCACAAAGGGCATGTAACACTTTTGAAAAAATCTGAAAGATCTTTGTTTACGCGTGTAGATCTTAAGGCCTTTTCCAGGGTTTTCTTGGATGACCATGAACATATGCAATGAAGGCGTTCTATTCTATGTACCACACAGGGCATGTACCAGTTTTGAAACGATCTAAAAGATCTCTGGTTACGCGGTAGATCTTAAGGCCTTTTCCAGGATTTTCTTGGATGACCATCAACATATGCAATGAAAGCGCTCTTTTCTATGTACCACAAAGGGCATGCACCACTTTTGAAACAATCTAAAAGATCTCTGGTTACGCGTGTAGACCTGAAGGCCTTTTCCAGGGTTTTCTTGGATGACCATGAACATATGCAATGAAGGCGCCAGAGGACTTATCCGAGAGATTTCTTCGATAGCGCAGAACATATGTAGTGATCACATTTGATTTCAAGATGCGCAAAGAGCATGTACCACTTTTGAGACAAGTCCATAGACCCATGGTTACGAGTGTAGACCTTAAGGCCTTACTCCAGAGATTTCTTGGATGACTCGGAACATATACTGTGAACGCATTCTACGCTAAGTACCACAAAGAGCATGTACCGTATTTGAATTTGCATAATAGGCCTTCGGTTACACGAGTAGATCTTTAGGCTTTACTCCAGAGATTTCTCGGATGACTAAGACCTTATTTCAGGAATTTTTGCATTATCCGAAGCATATACTGTGAACACCTTCAATTCTAAGAAGCGCAAAGAGCTTGTAGCATATTTGAAACTGGCTGAATGGCCTTTGGTTACGCATGTAGACTCTCAAGCCTTACTTCAAAGATTTCTTGAATAACCATAAGCATAAGCTGTAAACCTTGACAATGGGCAAAAAGTATATGAGTTTCTGTTTCCAAAACTGTCAAAATTATCCAAATCGGTTGAAAATTGTTGAAGTTATGAGAATATCAATTTATGGGAACACGGGTACCCTGTCGGCCATCCACGTGTGTTTTTTTTGTTGGCCGCATAAGGGATAACGAATGATTAAATTTGTTATGATAAAATAATTCAACTCTATGATTAAAGATTATGATTAATGCTTTATTCATTTTTGACAATGATGACTGATAATGATTAACGATTAAACTCATTTTTGACAATGATTAACGATTATGAATAATGAAAAAAACCGTATGAGTATGATTAACGATTACCGATCGTGATTAAATGTTGACACAATATGTGTATGATTAATGATTAACGAACGATATGATTAATGATTAATTATTATGAATGATCAAATTGAATAATTTGCATAGTGATCAATAATCAAGTAACCTTTATTCCAAATTGGGTTATTAAAACGTATAAAAATTATATGATTATGATTAAAGATTAATGAATAAATGCGAAGTATGCAATGATCAAAATTGATGAATAATGAATAAACCCAAAACAATTTTGAATATGATTAGTGATTAACGAATAAATGTAAAATTCTAATGAATAATGATTAAATAAACCATTATCATGATGGATGGATGGATAACCACTAATGCTTTGATATATATATATATATATATATATATATATATATATATATATATATATATATATATATATAACTCTTTATCTTAAGGATACGAGGATAGAAGTGTTAGGAATGGAAAAAAGGAAGGATGTGTGGGGAGGAGTATTGTTCAGTTATCGATCAACTTAGTGTAACTTCTGTACCCCTTGCCCGATTTCAACCAAATTCAAAACACACATTCTTTTTCTAAAGAAGACGAAGATAGTGGTTAGGGATGATATTTGTAAAGCGGGAAGGTTGTGGAGGGACTGGAATTGCTCAGCTCTCAATCACCTCAGTGTAATTTCTGATCTCCCCTTAGCCGATTTTAGCCAAATTTGGAACACACATTCTTCATATTAAGGAGACGAAGATTGTGGGTTAAGAATGGAAAAGGGAAGGTGTGAGGAAGTGACATTGATTAGTTGATACTCAACCCTTCATCGAAATCATGGTTTGCCCAGTGAAAAGCAATGATAAATGTGTTTCCTTCTGGATGGTGAATGTGATCCCTTCTTTAAAAATAGGTGTTTGCCTGGAATAACGCATCGGTGGATGTTTTTCCTTCTTTAGAAATAGACGTTTGCCCGGAATAAGGCGATTTTGGGTTTGATCCTTTTTTCAATATGGGGCCATCCACAAAGTACGTCACGCTCCTAGGGGAGGGGGTTCGAACAGTGTGACGACTCATACAAAAATTTTGAAGGTTTAATACAAAAGAAGTGTGACAAAGGGGAGGGGGTCAAAAATCGCCATTTTTCCGTGACGTACTTTAGGGATGTTCCCTATGAGTCATTGTTTTCAAATTAAATTGACCCGTAACGCTGGGTAGACACCTTTACGTGGTGTGTTACGGGGTAAGATCTACCAAGGTTACATTGCCAGCTACAGGCAAATCCTGACCCAACGAATACCTTTCTCGTTATCCAACTCCGTGGTATTTATGAGGGTGTCGCTAAGTCGGTGGCCGCTCGTTAAGTAAGTACCACATCAACACTTCCTTCCTCTCCCTAGTTACGGTGAAGATGGGCGTGGCCGGGAGTAGTAATCCTCATGCTTTTGTTATTTTTGTTTAAGACTGGAATCAAGGATCACTCCCCTTCTTGATTTCTGATAGCATTCTAGATAACGATCTCAAAAGTAAAACATGAGTATCACTAGTGTCCAATCTACTAATAACACCGTAACAATGCTAATGCTAATGCTAAAATGAGTCTATGTTTTCAAATCAAATCTCCCTTCTTTTAATCAAATGATGAAGTATCAATAAGAAAACACAATTATCCTGTTGACCAATTGGTTTATTCATTTTCCGATTGTGAAAAAAACTGCGAATCAAACTGGGTACATACAGCTAGTTATATCATATATAGACCGTAAAAAAAAGATGTCCGACGCCATTTTGAAATCCAAGATGGCGGACCAAAGTTCAAGATGGCGGCCATATGGACCAATTATTTAACTTAAAACCATGCAATATGGGTGAATATCGATCGGGTTTGAAGAGTAGAACTTGAAAATCGATTTTTGACGCCATTTTGAAATCCAAGATTGCGGACAGATATTCAAGTTGGCGGTCATATGAACCAATTATTTAACCTGAAACCATGCAAATGGGTGTCTATCGATCGGGCTTGATGAGTACAACTCGAAAATCAATGTTTGACGCCATTTTGAAATCCAAGATGGCGGACAGATATTCAAGTTGGCGGTCATATGGACCAATTATTTGACCAGAAACTCGAAAATCAATGTCCGAGACCATTTTGAAATCCAAGATGGCGGACCGACATTCAAGATGGCGGCCATATGGACCAATTATTTGATCTGAAACCATGCAATATGGGTGTCTATCGATTGGGCTTGATGAGTAGATCTCGAAAATCAATGTCCGACGCCATTTTGAAATCCAAGATGGCTTACCGAAATTCTAGATGGTGGCCATATGGACCAATTATTTGACCTGAAACCATGCAAATGGGTGTATATCGATGGCTTGATGGGTAGATCTCGGAAATCAATGTTCAACGCCTTTTTGAAATCCAAGATGGCGGACCGAAATTCAAGACAGTGGCCATATGAACCAATTATTTGATCTGAAATCATGCAATATAGTCTATCAATCGGGTTTGATGAGTAGAACTCGAAAGTCAATGTTTGCCGTGATCTTGAAATCCAAGATGGTAGACCGAAATTCAAGATGGCAGCCATATGGATCAATTACACAGGATTTTGTTTTTACACGATTTTTTTTCGCTCGTATTTTTGATCGTTTGACTTCAATTTACCTCCAAAATCTTCGCAACATGTTTCAAAAAATCCAGAATAAATCAAAGAAAAATCACATGATGATTATCATGCGTTAAAAATTTAGGATAAGCGGAAAATAGAGAAAATGTAAATCGCGTAAAACAGAATCCAGTGTATTTGACTTAAAACCATGCAATATGGGTGAATATCGATCGGGTTTGAAGAGTAGAACTTGAAAATCGATTTTTGACGCCATTTTGAAATCCAAGATAGCGAAATTCAAGATGGCGGCAATATGGACCAATTATTTGACCTGAAACTATGCAATATGAGAGTCTATCGGGAGTTCGTTATCTATTGAGAGCGATTTCTGCAAAACTTGGGGTATGACAAAAAGGCCGAATGGTGGTGTAAAATTACTCAATTGCATGTAAAATAATGGTGAGCGCATGGTTGTCTTACCGGATTGAATGACAATCATACGGGTGAGGTGAAAAAATAGCAAATCGTTAAATTGAAATGAAAATTAAGGAATTTTGCTCATAACTAATATTGAATTGCAATGGTAGTATTCGTTCATAATTGTCCTACAAAATATTATACGAGTGATTTTATGAGTGAGATGATAATAAATTTAAATTTAACCAACATATTGACAATGTCACCAAGAAAATAGCCAAAATATACAGTTGTATACTAATCAATAATCTCTCCTCACTTGGATTTTAGATTTTAGCAAATCAGACACAAATATCGAGAAAATGATGAACTTTACTGTACACATAAAAAATCACTTTAATAAAGAACTAAAAAAAACAAATATCGAGATTGCAGCGTTTGCAGAATAAGATTATGCATTTGATTTTGAGATGTAACAGATTCCCTTCCTCGAGTTTTTTGTTGGGTGCTTTGCAGTGGCTCACAGTGAAGCTAAGAATTGTATTTTTAACAATGGTGTTTATTTTCAAAGTAAATAACAGATTACTGCCTCGATATTTCTCGGATACTTATTCAAAAGAACGTATGTGATTTTGTAAACAAAGATTCAAACGTTGATTTCTTCAATCTGATATGACTCCCACGCAAACCATCACCACAGACATGTAAAGGGAGACTCCAGCTACCTGTTCATGGTGTTGGTTTGCCAGTACCATCAGACTGGACAAATCGACGTTTGAATCTTTGTTTACAAATTCACATACGTCTTTTTGAATATGTACCCTAGATTTGTGTGATCGAATTGAAAGAGGAAGTGATATTCATAGATATAATACTAGGAACGCGGAAGATATAAGAACACCTTTCTTTTTGTATGAAGCTTCACAAAATTCTTTGTTTTTAAGGGTAATTATTATTTCAATTCGATGCCTACAAAAGATATTTTAGTTACAAGATAAAGATTGTCGCTGTCGTCGCTGTCCGAAACATATTTTGCTGGCGAGGATAGGGTACTAAACATCAATGAAGAAAAATACATACGATTTAACAGTTCGATACCCAAAATGTTTCGGACAGCAGAACAAAGGAAACCGAAGCGACAATGTTTATCATGTAACTAAAATATTGTTGCCTACACATATCAAACGTGCAACTACATTATCACAGTTCAGGACACTTTGTGTTTCACACGTAAAAGCTAGGCTGACCATACGTACCGTATTTAACGGACAGTCCGTTTTTAGACCTTTTCGTGCTGTCCTGTCGTAATCTGAAAAATCCTCAATTTGTCCCGTTTTTTCAATGATTCTACATTGATCATACATAGGGTGTTTTGCGTCTTTATTGGAAAGATTTACAGTTCTCGGCGAAAACCATTAAAAAAATGTGAGATGTTATGTTATTAGTGTTGCTCTTAAAATAATGCTACCTTTGCCGTTTTGTATATAATATTGATCGACTTTTCTTAAGGTTTTTAATAGTTACTGACAACAGGTACTTCTCAGAGAGATTTTTCATACAATCAATGATTTTTTCTGCTTATTCCGGAATTAGAAAAAGGCTAGATTTAAGGTCCCCACGTTACTTTAAGGCTAGTTCACACATCAGGAACTTGTCTGCAAATTTTGCTCCCATGGTGGTGAACGAGACTTATAGGATTCCGTTATAAAAAAAAATTAAAATTCGGCTCGATTTAAAATACCATCCGGCAGAAATCTCCGAGAGTCCGAGTTATAAACCAGGCTATAAATTGGTCTGGATGTTTTACATTTCCGCGACGAAATTGCATGAGTCCTGCTTTTTTGGTAGCACATGGGAAAAAATCAATTGACAAGATTCCCAAGGTGTGAGGCTACTTTTAGCGTCAATAAATTAATTTCGATCAAAAAGGACTTTGAAATGATTGTAGTTTATATAATATTTTCCACAACTAACTTAGAAGGTTAGTTAAAATTAGGCTCATTAATTTTATAATTTCCATAGCGCTTGAATTTTATCAAAATTATTTTTCACATGTCCCGTTTTGCAAGTGCGTTTGTCCCGTTTTTTCACCGAAATGATCTGGTCAGCCTAGTAAAAGCTGTCTTTTAAACAGCTTCTGAGTTGACTTTTTTAAACTCATTAATTAATGTATTTTGACGAAGCATGTTCTACGGATATTTTGTTCGCACAATTGTATTTTTTTATTGAGGCACATAAAAACTATTTTGTTGTCACCGAGGCGATGATGATGGATTTTGTATATATTGAGAGGTCTTGAGAAAACATGAAACGCGATTCTTGGTGGAAATCTGTGCGAAAGGTATCACATGTTTTGTATTTTTATATAAACTCGAAGTATCATTACCGATTCTTATAAGAATCTGTAGATGTAAACAACAGTTTTTTCCTAATTTACTTTTTTTGCTGTATAGTAATGAAAGTTATGTAATTCATATCTGTGATTGTTTTTGTTTTTTTGCAAATCTGATTGAATTGTTATTACATAAAATTCAATTAATTACCTTAAAGATAAATCGTCTAGCTCAAATCATTGTAGTGGTATGTGGCGAGACCATCATCATCATCATTGTTGAAACTGGTTCCAAACTTAATTTCCCAGCAGTGTTTTTATTGTAACAACTTGAAACTAAATAGTTTTTATTAGACATTAATCTTAACTTAATAAACTAAACTTACATAATACAGTTCTGGAATTCACTTCCCAGTTCAACTCAAGGCGGGTGCCTGCGTGCCTCGGTAAGATCTAAAATTCATTGTTTAGATAATCTGTTTCCAATTCAATTGATTTCTACTTACATCTAGCTTTTTATAAGTAAAATTAAACATAAAAATCTTGATAGCTCTTAACAATTCTCCACTGAACGCAATATATATGTTGTTTGTTTAAATTTAAGTTTCGTTTCGTTTTTTGATTTTGAGAAATTGACTGTGTGAAAAACGACCTCAGTGTTGGTACTTTTGAAACTGAAAAGCCATCATGGAAAACCACTTGGAATGAAAGAACGTTTATAACGCAAAACTATTCGAAAATTGGCATAATCCATACTTTAAAAAATACAATAACTACAGTAAATCCTGAAACATAACAGCTAAGGATATTCTCAGCCCGAATCGTGTAGATAAATTAAATGCAATTTTACGAAATGTAAATGTCCTCTATTGTTCACATTTATTTTCCATCTGTCTCGTTCTCTTGCAGTAATATCAAAGCTTATCACATCCCTCAAGGAAGCGGACAGTTTATCGGACGAACAGGATCTCGGCTTCCTGCAGAACTTGCTCCAATCCAAGGAACTCAACGCACTCGTCAACGTACACAGCAAAGTAGCCAAAATCAACAAGGATGACCGGATAGCACCGCTCCTGTCGGCATCCATGCAGGTCCGATCCGTTTCAGAGATTGTGGAATTCTAATTTTACCAAAACTCTGATATCCATCTGTCTACTGCAGGTACTGCTGGAAGTGCTGGAATTACTAGCGCCACGATGTCACATCTCGCCGCTGTGCAAGGAAATATTCCATCTGCTGCAGACGCCACATTTGCAGGTACGGACATAGAAAAGCCACCCCAAAATTTCCGTACATTAGGATTTGACCAAAATCAAGCAACAAGAAACATGCTTAATGTCCGTGAATTCCATATATTTATATTCCACGGGCGGTAAATTCTAACGAGCAAATGCGAAGCAGGACTGTGCCAAACATTTTCTCTGAAAACAAATAACCGTTGTGTACTCGCACCGACCTGGCTCGATTCCCGTGCCTTTCACTATGTAGAGGGGAATGGGATAAATTGCACCAATATGAGATATTTTAAAAATAAAATGGATGTTTTGTGGGTACTTGTGAGTGTATCTCTGAGATAAAAAAGCATCATGACGTATTATTGAACATTTGTTTACCCTTTTTATAACACCCATAGAATACATCGAATGTCATAAAAATCTAATTGACATATGCAATATGCATGCATGACATATATAGCGATATGCTTGAGTTTTATAAGAAGCGATTTTTAAGCCATCATAAATTAGAAGAGCATTTTTATAAGAGAAAAGTTAAAAATGCCTTTTAACCTCCGCTTCCAATGTATGGTATGTGAAGTGTGAGCATCTCGTCTCAACATGTATGCTGCGCACTAGATTTACTACTCGAATGCTGGTGAAACGAACGTCATGATGCATTCTTCCCATTGTGAAAACTGCAGCTTGCTTACCTAAAACTGGAAAAACAATATCGGACGCTTTGTTATCGTTCCATTATGCTCGGCCCTAGAAGGACCAAAGAGCAACAGGATCTCCCAATGCGGACATGAACTATTTTACAGCGTGTCCTTTACGTGCCATTTATTTATTCGACCGATGAATGCTTGCCTACTCGTGCGAGTTATTTCACTGGTACGACTGAGGAATGTTTACTGGGGACATGTGCTTTTATTTGATAATATATTTGGACACATAACATCACGAAGGTTGCCATATATTTATCAATCATTCGGCTTAACAGAGCTCATCAAATAGGTATATAACCAAGTTTAGTGAACCTTTTAAGTCAATTCCAATTCGTGCAATTTTAGTTCATATATAGGTACCAAATGTATTTTATTGTAAAGCTATATTTTAAAATTTCTTTCACATTGATCAACAAGCCCCAGACATGATGGCAAGCTCAACTGCCACTGTACATACGTGGTTGCATGTTCGACAGGAGTACATTCCTTCCCGTGGGATAAAAGTGCATGTATTTTTTTTCTGTCAAATACCTTCCTCCGAGCATGCAAATTCGAATCCGTTCCGACAGCATTCCTTCCACATAATTGAACTGTCGGATCATGCATCAATCGCATCCATGGCAGGACCATACCGATGGGTCTTGTTTTTTAATTGCACAGCGCAATCATTCCTCGAATTTTAATTGAAAATCTCCCGCGGCACGTGTTCCGAGTGTACAACTATACTGCCCGGTTGTTTGCCCGGTCAGGAAATCGAACCATGTCGAATATCCCATTTGGAAAATATGCTGAATCACGTTTTTTCTTTCGTTCCATTTCGTACGCACCGGATCCCGTATTGCGATCGGATAGAGTCTCCTGTTCGCACACGATGCCATCGCTCAAAAAGACTTCTACCCTCACCTGCCGGAAATTCCAGTCGAAGTGGATGAAGATGAGGAAACCATCAAAATCGTGCAGCTGGTTAAAAGTAACGAACCACTGGTAAGTAGGTACTTTGGTTGTTCCTTTCATTCATTGGAATGTAATTTTTGCTCACTTCTTTATAACGTGAAATATATTTCCGCTTAGATTTTTCCATTGCTTCCTTAAGTACCGTCAACTGGGGGGAAGATGATCATTTGATGTGTCAGTCAAAAGTGCAAAATTGTTTTATGAAACGGTAGTCAACAATATTCTCCGTTCAAGTTATGTTACCGCTAGGTAGAAATCCGAGTTTTTCGTTTATAAGCATGAAAATGTATTTTGTGGAAGAAAGAGAGAGATAGTCATAAACGACGCTATTTTCGTTTCAAATATTGACTTAGTCGACTTCTTTACGTAGTAAATTCAACATTCATACAAATAACCTAGTGTATTTTGACTACTAGGTCATAATGATTTTAGTAGAGCTTTCTTGATCAACTTCACCCCAAACCAGATTACTCAAAAAATGTGTGATATTTTAATTTATTTTAATAAATGCGAATGCATTCCAGAAAACTAAAGTTGTTGATTATTGCAACGTGTAGCAGTACATGTTTTGAAAATATTTGTTTCGATTTAAAATGTAAACACACATTGTTATTACATGTTTTGTCTTAAAAATGATCATCATCCCCCCAGTTGATGGTACTGATTTTTAAGTAGCTAACACTAAATCAACTATTGTTTTCTATGAGAGGAATTAAGTATATTTATGTATATAAGATTGAATTCCAAACTTCTTTGAGCAACCAAATGTGCATATTAAGTTCGATAATACCGGACAATAATTAAACAATGTATTGAAAAGTCCTACTTTTACAATACAAATTACAAAATTGAGTAACAAACAAATAACTTTTTACAAACAGTTATTATTATTTTATTGTAAATATTTGCTTTAATTATTTTCAATAATAGTCACCATTCAATAGCATGCATGAAGTTAATTTATCATTTATTTTCTTCTGTATATAAAAAATAGTTTTCATTACCTTTGAGGTAATATATCTCACGAATGGATGGACCGATTTCCATTTTTTTCAGTAATCCATTTGTCGTGAGATCACCTGTGTTTGTTTTATTATTTTTTTAAAATTATTTGTTGAATCTTCAACTTAAGTTGTACACATAAAAACTTATACTGAATAAACAATCATCTGCCTGTAAGTGGACTTACTTATGCGAAAAACATGAACGACACTGGTTTTGTTGAATGCATGGCAGCACATAGTCCATGGTTCGTTGAAGCTGTAGTTGGTGCGACAGGTGGAGTGCCAAAAAAGCGAGTATTGTCGTAGACGTCATTGGGGAGCGTGGAAGTTCAATTGGCTTAGAAGAGCCCTGCATTCAATATCCCCGTTCAGCAGTCCAAACACAAAGAGCCGTTGTAGTAGTTTTCTCCTAGCTGCCAACGATTAAAGGGAAATAAGCCGCTTCCTTTCTTCATAGGGCGGCAAGCTGGTGTGAAGTCATTCCAGGGCAGCACACGTAGAGCTAATCTAATGAAATTCCGTTGGATAGCTTCTATTCCATTATTTTCTACGACGTGGTATGGTGCCCATACAACAAAAGCATATTCAAGAAGGCAATATATAGATTTGAGATCATCCAAATTTTCCTTGAGTTCAGAAGTTGTGATCTACAGCCACGACACAAGCTTTTTTCGTCACTAAAAGCATGTATTAAACAATGCCCATAACATATTCCAGAAGATCAAGAGACATGGTCAGATGGTTTTGGTATATCCTAGGTCATCCAAACTGTCCTTGAGTTCAGAACTTGCGATCTACAGCCACGACTTTAGCTTTTTTCGTCTCTAGAAAATTGGATATGTATTCAACCATGTCCATAATATATTCCAGAAGATCGAAAGACATACGTAATAAGATGGTTTTGATATATCCTGGGACATCCTTGAGTTTAGAATATGCGATCTACATTAACGATACTAAGTTTTTTTTTAATAGACACAATAGATATACATTCCAACCTCCAGTCGATGTTCTATGACTTGAAATCGATTCATGAAAGCAAGTTATGCCATATTTTATTTGAACACGTACCAAACTTTGTGTAAGGAAAAAACTACATCCAACTGTTGATCGCAAGTTACAATCTCAAGAATAGTTTGGATTACTCAGACTATCTCAGAACAATGTAGCAGATTTTTTTATCTTCCAATAGATGTGATAAACAGGTTTGAACATATTTCTAGTGACAAGAAACGCCTTTTGGTAGCAGTAGACCTGCAGTCCCTAACTCAAGTACAGTTTTGGTGACCTACAATCTATCCAAACAATCAAGCGATACATACAAGAAAAATAACTTACAGGAGATGTGATGGAAATGGTTCAACACGTATCAAAACTTTGAGTAGCGGAAAACGCTACAATCACAACTGTTGATCGCAAGTCCCGAACTCAAAACAAGTTTGGATAATCTTTTGGTCTTACAGGTGATGTTATGCACATTGTTGGACACACATCAAAATTTTAAGCAACGCAAGATGCCTTCAAATCAATTGTAGTCCTTAAATGTTTAGATAATGCAGAAAATATCAAAACTATCTTAAGGTGTATATTGACCTCCCAGAAGCTGTAATTCACATGATTAAGGTGAATCGCATTGGAGTCAATTAAAAATCTACATAGCGCTTTAAAGGGCACATAACTCGAAAAGTAAACGACAGGCAAAAGCGGAAAGTAGTTTTTCACCTTTGCTCACTTGCAGCATACACGAAAAATGGTTTACAGATGTGCTAACCGCCTAAATATTCACATTTGTGCGAGCAAAAACGCGAGGTGAGGGATAGCACGGCCATTGTGCCTGCCATTTTTGGACGCCGCCGTAACTCACCTTAAATACATTTAGAAGTTCCGAGTGACAAAAGAGCTACTTTCGCAGCTGTAGATTTCATGTCTATTAATCAAGGATAGTTTGGATGCAAGAACCCAAAGAATATCCCAAAACTACCTTACGATATCTGCTGACGACCTAAGAGATGTAATGGATATAATTGAATGCATATTGAAGCTTTGAGTACTGAAACAAGATTCCCTTGCAGTCGATAGATCCCAAGTCTCGACCTCAAGGACATTTTGGATTAACCAGAATATCTCAAAGCTATCTTGCGATAACGGTTGACCTCCCAGGAGGTGTATTGGATATAAATGAATACATATTGAATATTTGAATATTGAAAAAAGGATTTTCTTGCATATGTAGATCCCAAACTCTATGAGATTTTGGAATACTCAGAATATCTCAAAACTATTATATGATATCTGTTTACCTCCCAGGAGGTACATGAATGCATATTGAAGTGTTGAGTACTGCAAAAACAATTTCATGCAGCTGTGAATCTCAAGTCCTGAACTTAAGGACAATTTGGATAATGCAAAATATCACAAAACTATATGACTATACCTATTGATCTCTCAAAAGATGTATCCATAATTGAATGCATATTGAATCTTTGAGTACTGAAAAAAAGTTATTCTTGCAGATGTAGATCTCATGTCTCGAACTCAAGGACATTTTGGATTACTCAAAATATCTCAAAACTATAGGGACCCTCCTTGGCCGTGCGGTAAGACGCGCGGCTACAAAGCAAGACCATGCTGAGGATGGCTGGGTTCGATTCCCGGTGCCTGTCTAGGCAATTTTCGGAATTTGGAAATTGTCTCAGCTTCCCTGGGCATAAAAGTATCATCGTGATAGCCTCATGATATACGAATGTTACCATTTGGTAACCTGGCTTAGAAACCTCGCAGCTAAAAACTGTGGAAGTGCTTAATGAACACTAAGCTGCGAGGCGGCTCTATCCCAGTGTGGGTATGTAATGGCAATAAGAAGAAGAGGCGTTTACCCGGTGTGATAATTATCAAATCTATAGAATAGTTTTAGGGAATTTCGTGGACTTTCCGGAGATCCTCTTGGATTTCAAGAGATTTTTTCGGACATCCGCAGATATGAAACTTTCTATGACTATTCAGGCAGCATCACATTCCCAGAGTTTATAAAACATTTACAAGAAACTTGATCTTCAAACATTTCAAACAAATATTTTGAGCTTCTAGTGAAATGTCTTCACTTGTCATTATACGAGTTATGACAAGTGATCTTTACGAACTTCCAGAATTAATTATGGATTTCTGTAAGTTTTATATAAAACTAGTCGAACCTGCCCGATCCTAGGATAGGATGAGACAACTCAATTGAGACTGCCTTGTTGTTTTGTAGTCGGTTGCTCTGACGAGGTGGTCGCCAGTGCTGCCAAAAAAATTTGGTACAAAATCTTCCAAATATCATGTATCAAAACTTGATGTTTTTTCTTTCCGCTCCATCCATTATTTATGTAAGAGAAGCAAAAGACTAACAGAGAGAAGTTTCCGCCAATGTTGATATGACTTGGAGATCGAAAATGACAGAAAGGTGAATCGTAATGCTTTAAATCAACAATTTTAAAGTTTTACAACCCTGTAGAATAATTTATATGGCGTTTGCAGCTCAATATAAATTTATTTTTCAACAAAAAACTGAAACTCAAACATATACGTATTTTGCTTAATATCAACTTTACAAACCTGCAACACGGCCAAACTAACAACATCCTGCCCTACGAAAAATGCGCCGCCACCAATCGAAGCAATCGATTGTCATTTTCAACCAATCAGCAACTGGTACGATTGTGACAGCAAATCGGTATGATTTTTACTGACTACTTGGCACATCCTATCCTAGGCTCAACCTTGCTCGAGTTGTTTTGTTTTTCAACCTTAAGGTCACTCCTCACGGAATTCAAGTTTCAAAGCAACGCATTATTTCACGCATGCTGCAACGCAGCAGAGCTAAATCAATAAAATGACAGTTGTGCGCCGCCTCCGTACCGAGTGGTGTGCCCCCGAAAACGCGAGCACTTTGAAACTTGGATCCCGCGAGGAGTGTCCTTAAGACAGTCAATCGTTTAGCTGATTGCAGCGTCGCCCTCTAGATCGATTTCAGTTCAAGCTTGATGGTTTTCTTCGAAACTCATAAAAACCGTAGGGTAAATGATATATTTTGGACAAGCCTGAGCTTCTTCGATCAATTTTAGATAATGTATAGGAAATTTTTGATCGAAAGTATGATCATTGCATACTTTTACCTCAACTCTAGTGGCTCCTAATGAGAATTCACAAATCAACTATTATTTATCTTTAAAATTACCTAAAATGTAAAGCTTTCTACCGAAGTGCCTGCTGGACACCAGTATGCAGGAGAACATGCATTATAGAACACTTCGTAACATGCACCTGAAACATGTTTAAATTGGTTCAAACGGCAATCTTGAGGTCTTGCGGCCAAAGTTTGATTTTAATTGATTACTAACAAATTCCAATCGCTTAACATGAACTTGAGACGGATGAAAAAGGAGTGACCAAAATGAAGTTATGTTTTTATGCATCAGACATTTATTGGTCACCCCATGTACAGTACATGAATGAACCATTAATTGCCAACTTTCAGGCTGTTTTCAATGATATCGATAAGATTACGAAACAATGTTAATTTCTGGTTTAATCTATGTCAGTTAAGTAAATAAATGCATTTAAATGAATGTGGATACGTGTAGGTAAGTCATACCATTGAGATCTGTAGGTGGCCATTTTTAAATTAGGAGAAAATGACTCCAAAATATATGCATTTTCCATGTCGAAATTATATATTTGATGTCCAAAAGAAAATATTTCAGTTCGCAGTATATCACAGTTTACACCTAGTAAACGTAATTTACTCAAAAATTGGGCAATGGAGATACATGACTAATCATAGGTTATGTATTTGGATGAAACTAGTGGTTTTCAATTGTTTTATACTATTCAATCTCGATATATTTTCTAATGAATGTCCTGCGCTTATCCAAAATACATAATTTACCCTAGTATTGACGTAGGACTTACGTCTTTCTTTACTATACTGGGTGTCATTTAGATTTTTGGAGATCGAGAGCGTTACGCTGAAAGGGAAGATTTCAAACGTTACTAGCGCCTTTATTTTTCGATGGATTTTTAAGATTCATATATCAATCGACTCGGACACTCTCCAGCAATTTTCCAACTTCATGAAACTTAAGATTTTCAACGATAAACTATTGAAAATTTTAGTAGTAGTAGTAAAATTCTTCTTTATTTACACATTTTTGTTCTACAATTATTTTGACATGTACAGTGATCGGCCGGCTTGGCCTCCAACTTCAATTTTAATTATTATTATTATTATTATTCTATGTTTCTACTTAACTTTTAAAATATAATATATCATGACGGCCTTTAGGAGGCGCTAGTGTGTAATTTGATAACCTAACTACTATGTACACAAATATTTACAATGAAAATTTGATAACCTAGATTGGAACTAGCGCCTTAAGCGCTTCTTGGTCCGAGTGCAAGCAACGGACCCTAAACTTTCTTTACACTCACCAAAGCGTTCATGTAAGGTTTTATCCCGGCCAGACGGTGGACCTCGGATGTTCTTTTCCTGGGAGGGTGTTGAGGATCATCCTCAGGAATTTGTTTTGGACCCGTTGAAGTTTGAGGTGGTGGGTTTTAGCGCAGCTCTCCCAGACCGGCATGCCATATTCGATCACAGGGAGGATGATTTGCTTGTAGACAGCAAGCTTATTTTTCAGGGACAATGACGACCGGCGGTTGATCAAAGGGTACAATAGTTTCAACAAGACGTTACACTTTGTCACCGTTTTGTCAACCTGTTGCCTGAAAATAAGCTTGCTGTCGAGGGTCAAGCCAAGGTAGTCGGCCTCATTGGCCCATTCCACAGTCGTGCCATTGAGGATGATTTTACAGTCCCCAGGCGGAACAAGTTTAGGGGATTTGGAGTGGGGGAAAATGATGACCTGGGTCTTCGCCGCGTTGATACAGATCTTCCAGCTGGTGAGGTACTCTGTCAGGGCATCCAGGCCTCGTTGGAGTTTTGCCACTAGCGCTCTGATCACTCTACCGTTGTAGACGATGGATGTGTCATCTGCGAACAGAGACAGAATGCCGCCTTCTGGAGGTTCTGGCATGTCGGAGGTGAACAGATTGAAAAGCAGGGGCCGAGGATACTGCCCTGGGGAACGCCTGCGACGATGTTGTGCGCATTGGAACTCGCTCCGCTGATTGAGACCCGGAATGTCCTTGCCGACAGGTAATTGTTGATGATTTTCACCAGGTAGCTGGGAAGATTGTAGCGTTGTAGTTTGTACACCAGGCCATCATGCCATACATTGTCAAATGCCTTCTCGACATCGAAGTAAAGGCCATGGCGGATGTTTTCGAGACAAACTTGTTCCGTCTGAGGACGTTGGTAACTCAGGTCAGTTGGTGAACAGTTGACCGACCGCGTCGAAACCAAACTGTTCCTCGAGCAAGATGTTGAGATTTTCAGCAGACTCAAGTAACCGGTGATGAATAGCTTTTTCGAATAGCTTGGATATCCCTGAGAGAAGGCTGATGGTTCGATAACTTTTGGAGAGGAAGGATCCTTCCCAGCCTTCCGGATGGGGATGACTTTCGCTGTCTTCCAGGACGTTGGGAAGTAGCTGAGCCGGAGACACTGATTAAAGATCAGTGAGAGGTGCTCAAAGAACGGAGCACTCATGTGTTTGAGCTCGAGATTCAGGATGCTGTCGAAGCCTGGGGCCTTCATGTTCTTCGACGGTTTGCTATAGGCCGTGAATTCGCCGGCTGAGGTCGCGAACTGCTCCGGGATGGCGTTGGGAATCAGATGGATGTTTTTAGCATGCTCGTTGACGGCTGCTTTGTGTGGGCTGACGATGTGCTGCCCGAGATTGTGTGAGCTGACGAAGTGACGACCTATTTCAGCGACCTTCTCTGCAGGAGTTATCAAGCGATCCTTAGAGCCATTATTGTCCAGTGGGATCAAAGGTGGAATGGGCCGAGGCTTGGATTTTAGAATTTTGGTCATTTTCCAGAACGGCTTAGCATAATCTGGGAGAGTGCGGATCTTATTCGAGAAGTCGTTATTTTTGAGGTCCACCATTCTGGCCTTGATAATTTTTGTGATTCGATTGCAGCGTGCCTTAAGCTCAGGCAGTCCAGTACGCTGAAACTGCCTGCGAGTGACATTCCGCAATCGAATCAAATCTTTGGTGAGTGTATCGATGTTTAAGGAGTTGCTTACCTGCCGAGCCGTCGGTACGTGTTGCTCTCGGGCCGCCGTGATCGCCTCCTCGATAGCGCACAGCTGGCGGTCGATACTTTCCGGCGTCTCCGGACGCATCTCGTAGTCGACGGTGTTATCGACGCACTGCTGGAACCGCTGCCAGTTCACTC